>NC_044042.1:92392712-92750348 GCF_901765095.1 Microcaecilia unicolor | reverse complement strand
TGAGAACCCCTGCCATAGCCTATTCACCTCAAGTGTGACCTTTCAAGGGCCAAGTCATAAGACAAAAATGAAACATCCATTGCAAGACCCTGTATTAATAGATTCCTCCCACAGGAGAGCCACAAGCCTTCCCCCATCTTGAGGCATATAAGGGCTAGTCCCGCATGACAAGACAGACCAGTCTGGGATGAGAAGTTATTTTTTGAAATACCCGACCTAGCAGAGGCCAAGGGCCAAACCCAAAGGAGGGTGGCTCAGACCAAGAAGGTTTGATAGGAGATGGTGGGAGTATGCTTGGCCCCTTATCTGGCCTGAAGTCAGTAGGTGGCAGCTATTGCGTAGGGAAGTATTTAAGTCTCCTTGGGTGTAGATGGCTTCAGCCTCGTCATTTGACACCGTCTCCTGTCAATCTCCTTGGCTCAGACCCTTCACACTTCTTTGGCTGACTGGTCAAGGGAATAGAATGCCTGCATACCTTCTTGTATGGCTTTGGTTTACAATCAGTTGATGAATCAGGACAATTCAGTTAACGACCTTGATCTCTGAAATACTTGCTCTTGATGGTGTGCTCCCCAGTTGCTCAGACTTGCATCTGTCATCAGCACTACCTATCTTGGGGCATCAGGATCATGTCCTTTGCAAGATTCTAGCTTTTCAGATTGGGATGTTTAGGTGAGCTTCTTTGAGGTCCAAGAACTATCCTGTGTGCAGAATGCAAAGTCTAAAATGTGAAATCCACAGCACCTGGTTTTCACTGCTGGAGAATACCAGTGAACAGGTGCTATATGGTGCCCTTTATCTGCTGGCATAACCCATTGAATCTGGACTGGTCTCGGGGTTCAATAGGGAAATATTTTTGTGCGTATGGTCTCCAGAACAGTACATAGTAGTCCAAATGTTGTCTCACCAGAGACCTGACTTACACAAAGGCAGTATCACCTCATATTTCCTGCTTGCCATTCTTCTGCCTATGACCCAAGCATCCCTTCTGGCTCTTGCCATCCCATTCTACCTATTTGGCCACCTTAAGATTATCAGATACAGTCACATTCAGATTCTTTTCTTCTTTCATGCACAGAAATACTCCACTCCCTATACTGTAACGCTTCCTCAGGTTGCTGCAGTCCCTGTTGTATTATTTGTAGTAAATAATTAGCAGATTTTAGTACACACAGCTTCAGCTTTAGAAATGTTAATTTCTTTCTTCATCTCTCTCTCATTCACCCCTGAATAATTCACTGCTGAGTCACTTTAAAGTTGAAGTAACAAAACATCTGTTTACTCACAGTTTGTAGTTAGATTATAATCAGACAGGCTTATATATACATATTACTATACATTTGTATTATCAGCTCCTTCCATGTGCTTAGATGGTAATGGATGCTCACACCACCATAGATCCTCTCAGGTTAGGAGAGATCATGAGCTCCATGTGCTCCATGTGCTGCATGTGCTGCATCTAACCCCTACAGGAAGTTGCATAGCTGTGTGACCTCTCTAAGTAATTCACATCAGAGGTCACAGAGTAATCACAGAGAAATAATAGGTGACAGGCAATGCATGTAAAATACAATTACATTCCAACAAACCCCTTCTCATGCATAACTGTCATGCAATTATTTATTCATACAAAGTCCAAGCTTTATACGCAGATTCACAAAATGTTCTCTGGGTAACGGTTTGGTCATGATGTCAGCTGTCATCTCACTGGTGTGACAATATTGTAGACTGATGACCCCTTCTTTCGCCAACTCTCGCACGTTGTGGTATTTCGTTGCGATGTGCTTGGTGCGTGACTGAACCTTGTCATTCTGTGACAGTCGGATGCAGCTCTGATTATCTTCCATTATCTGGATTGGTCTCTTTTCAGCTATTCCGAAATCCAGCAAAAGTTTTTCAATCCACATCAGTTCTCTGCACGCTTCCGATACGGCCACATATTCAGCTTCTGTAGAAGACAAACTCACAATACTTTGTTTATGACTGGCCCATGAAATTTGTACATTTCCATACATAAACACATATCCACTTGTGGATTTATAATCAGAATGATCCCCTGCCCAATCTGAATCACAGTAACATATTAGTTTTGGATTACTATTGGCTGAAATCTTTAATTTACAATCAATGGTACCCTTTAAATACCTTACCATCCTTTTAACTGCAGTCCAATCTGATTTGGTAGGTGAGCTGACCCTTCTGCTCAAAATTCCTACTGCATTTGCTATATCAGCCCTGTATGTGGTAGCTAGATATAAAAGCTTACCTATGGCTGATCTATATTGGATGTTATCTGGTAAAGGTTCTCTTACTGTTTCATCCTTCAGAAAATCAGTGATCATGGGAGTGCTTACAACTTGGGCATCTTGCATACCTAAACTTTCAATAAGCTCATTTATTTTCTGCTTCTGGCTTAGAAGATAAGAACCATCATTTTGTTTCTCAATTTCTATACCAAGATAGTATGACACATTACCCAGTTCTTTTATCTCGACATTGAGGTTTAAACATTTTACAATGTCCTTGTACTCTTGCTCACTTTTGCTTGCAATGAGCAGATCATCAACAAAAGCTAAAATGTATGCATATTGTCCATTTCTGCACCTAGTGTACAAACATTTATCTGCTTCACCTTGCTTAAATCCTAAATTTGTCAATATTTCATGCAATTTATCATTCCAACATTTTGCACTTTGCTTTAATCCATAAAGACCTTTGTTTAATTTACACACTAGCTGTCTTTGTTTTGTATTTATGAAACCTGTTGGCTGTTCCATGTACAAGTCTTCAGTTATTTCTCCATGAAGAAACGCTGTTTTCACATCAATGTGGTTGACTTGCATGCCTTTTGAGACTGCAATGCTCAGAAGTGTTCTTATTGTCGTGTGTTTCACTACAGGTGCAAACACTTCATCAAAATCTTCTCCATATTTTGAAGATATCCCTTTGCCACTAATCTGGCTTTATACCTTTCCACTTTTCCTTGTGCATTCCTTTTTAACTTGAATACCCATTTGCATCCTATAGCTTTCTTGCCAGGAGGTAATTTTGTAAGAATCCAAGTATTATTTTTATCCAATGCATCAATTTCTTCTTGTGCAGCTTTACGCCATTCAGCAGCTTCTTCTGCTGACATTTTCTCAATCTCATCCCATATTAAGGGCTCTTGAGCTTCTGCTGACTTTGTTAGGTAAGACAGTCTTGGGGGTGGAACACCTTTGTTTTCCCTGGATGAGCGTCTGACAACAGGTTGGTCTGACCTTTCCGCATCCTCTAAATCTGAGAGTTCTTCTCCAATTGATTCCCCTTCTCCAACTGTACTGTCTTCTTCAATGATCCTTTCTGTGTCTGCTTCCTCTTCCTGTTCCTCGTTAGATACAGGTGAGTTGCTTTCAGACATCTGCCTTGGTATGGCATTTATATACACTGGCATGTCTATTATGGTTCTAGTTTCATATTCTGGATGATAAGGCTCATCTGGGATAATCCAGCCTTTATCAACCCTTTTGTTTTGATCAAAATATGTAACATGTCTTATGCCAACAATGCCAGTTTTCAGATTCAAAATTCTATATCCTTTGTGTCCTGGAGCATAGCCAACTAAAATGCCCCTTTCTGTTGTGGAATCCAGCTTATGCTTTCTTTGCTTTGGTATATGAGCATATGCTGTACTTCCAAATGTTCTTATGTGTGACAGGTTTGGCTTCCTACCATGCCATGTCTCATGTGGTGTGCGCTCAGCGCCTTTAGTTGGCATTCTGTTTTGTAGGTACACTGCTGTGAGAATGGCTTCCCCCCATAGTCTTTTAGGGAGATTGCTATCTGACAGCATACATCTGGTCATTTCCACAAGTGACCTAAATTTTCTCTCTGCAACAGAATTTTGCTCTGGTGTATAAGCTACTGTTGTGATATGCTGAATGCCTTCTTGTTCTAGAAATGTGCGCATGCTTTGTGAAGTGAACTCACCACCATTGTCGGTCTGAAGAACCTTTGGTTTTCTTTTAAATTTATTGCTCACCATGGCTACGTATTTCTTCAGCATGTCTGTGACTTGACTTTTCTCTTTCAGCAAATAGGCCACACAATATCTAGAGAAATCATCCAAGAATATTAGCACAAATCTGTTATTTCCCAATGATGGGATATTAAACGGTCCACATAAGTCACTGTGTATTAAGTCCAGCACTTTATTACTCCTATTTCCTGTGTATGCAGGAAATGAGGGTCTCACACCTTTTTGAGTAACACAGTCTATGCATTTCTCCATATTACCAGCATCTGCACTTATCTGAATGCCGGTGGCCAGTTGCTTACTGTAAAGATCCTGGATCACCTTAGAATCACGATGTCCCAGGCGGCGATGCCAGATTTCCAGACTACATTTACCATCATTCTTCCTTACTTGCGCCATATGTGAGGCTTCACCTGAAATGTTCAGCTTATAAACATCATTATGCATAAAAGCTTCAGCATACACTTCATCATTTTTAGAGATTGTGCACTTACTGTTTTCAAAATGAATCACAAATCCCTTCTTATCTAATGTAGATACACTAAGCATATTGCAAACTGCTTGGGGAATATACAAGACATCACTTACAGGAATTTCTTTAACTTCATTAGACACTTTGCATTTTAAGAATCCAATACCCTTTGCTTGGATCTTAGCAGTCCCTGCGTTTGCAGTTTGAAGAATTCCTTCTTCTGGACACATTTCCTGAAAGAAATCTTTACAATTGGTTAAATGGCATGTGCTCCCTGAATCCAAAATCCAAGTACTTTCATTTGAATTATTATTTACCATAGTCAAAGATTTTTCTGCCATTAGAAAGCCCTTGTGTTTATCTTTGTCCTTCATACATTTCCTGGTTTGAAAATTCTTTAGTTCCATTGGCTTAGGTGAGCTAGAGGGAGTGTTTTGTGTTTCCTTACACCATTTAGATACATGTCCCTCCTTTCCACATGAGTAGCAAATCAGCTTGCCCTTGGGTGGAGTTTTCCCATAGCTCCGCCTTCCTCTGTTCTTTGCCAAGAAATTTGTTTCATTTCTCTCTGACTTGCTTTGAGAACACATCTCCTCAGAATCATTTATTATGCATTCCTGCCTTAGTTTTGATGTTGCCTGTTCAAAAGATTGCCCTTCAATGGCCTCATTTACAGACCTAAAAACATCAAACTTCTTTGATAGTGAGGTAAAAAGAAATGCTCTTTTCAATGCATCACACATGGGAATTCCAGAAAGTTCTAGCTTTTGAAATGAAGACATAAGATGCATAATGTGATCATTACATTTACTTTATCCCTTAATTTGGTTTCATTCAACTCTGCCAGCCAAATTGGTTGCTGCTTTGCATATGTAGTTGCATACATAGTTCTCAGTTTATATAAAATGTCCTTTGGTGTATCTTTTCCCTCCACTAATATGGCTTGTTTCTCTGAGAGAGCTTCCAAAAGCATGCACTTCACATAATAGTTTGCATTGTCCCATTCAGCCATATTTTCAGCTGTTCTGTCTTGGTCTAAGCATATATCTAATCTTTTTGCTCGAAGGAGACATATGAATCTTAATTCCCACAGCTGATAATTAAACTCAGTTAATCTAGGCACCTTGAGAGAATAGAAAAATGGTGAATTTCTTCCCTCAGCCATTTTCTTAGCCTTCTGTCTGCTGTGTGGGGGGAGAGAGAGACAGACTGAATCTTTCCTTTAAAACTTAAGAGAAAAATGTGGCCTTTTTTTCTGCCTGGTAATATTTCTCTTCTTTTTCAATTCCTGGCCCTGGGCCCATAACCCTTTTGTTGTATTATTTGTAGTAAATAATTAGCAGATTTTAGTACACACAGCTTCAGCTTTAGAAATGTTAATTTCTTTCTTCATCTCTCTCTCATTCACCCCTGAATAATTCACTGCTGAGTCACTTTAAAGTTGAAGTAACAAAACATCTGTTTACTCACAGTTTGTAGTTAGATTATAATCAGACAGGCTTATATATACATATTACTATACATTTGTATTATCAGCTCCTTCCATGTGCTTAGATGGTAATGGATGCTCACACCACCATAGATCCTCTCAGGTTAGGAGAGATCATGAGCTCCATGTGCTCCATGTGCTGCATGTGCTGCATCTAACCCCTACAGGAAGTTGCATAGCTGTGTGACCTCTCTAAGTAATTCACATCAGAGGTCACAGAGTAATCACAGAGAAATAATAGGTGACAGGCAATGCATGTAAAATACAATTACATTCCAACAGTCCCTATGCATGGTTCTGCATTTTAACATTAAATCTTAGCTACCAAATTCTAGACCAACACCTTCCAGTCACCTATGTGGAACTGCATCAAAAGCTTTGAAGAAATTTAAGTACACCACATCCAGCACTCATATGTGAAAGCATAATTGCATTTTGGCTGTTGAAAACAAGCATTGTAACAAAACCATCTCCCACTAAACATATAAAATTTCCACAAAACAATTCTTGCAATCTAATGTCTAGTCTGCTTATTTAAAATAGAACTGAATATTTTAACCAGGTAATGGATTTTAGCATGGACAGGTCAGGTGGTAGACCCAGCGCTGGCACAGGTGTGTGGCAGGGCCTTCCACATATGAGTAAGACCTTAAGCCTAATGGATGTTTGGAGACTTTTCAATCCCACCACTCGCGATTATACACATCTCTCCAAAGCACACAAAACTTGGTCCAGGATAGACTATTGTCACGTCTGTGGCCGTGACCCCTCTCAGACTCACCTTATTTCCTGGGGTCAGCTTCTGAGCTGGCTTCTGTCTGTTCTTTGTGAGTTAGTTCTGTCTCTGTGTGCTGGCTGTATTAGATTGTCGGTGTGCTGTCACCCGTTCCAGATTTCAGCTCAGTCTAGTTCGGATCTGCCAGGCTGCCCGATCCTTAGTTGCCTGGTGACTGTTGCACCTGAGTCTCAGCTGCCTGCTGGGCTTATTAGCCATTTGGAACCTCTCTGCCTTTGCCTTGCGTCTAAGGCCCTGGTATGTTGGTGCTTGTTGCACTTCTGCTAGTCCAGTGTTTGCCTGAGATTCTTGCCTGTTTCTAGTTAGTCTGTGTTTACTTTAGGTTTTGCTTGCTTTCCTTGCCTGGTTTCTTGTTTGTAATTCTGTGTTTAGTTTCTGTTTGTCTGTGTTCTGGCTTTGGGGCTGCTTGCAGCTCTTAGTTCTGTGTCTTGTTAGTCAGTGTTTGTTCCCGGTTTAGTGGCTGTTCTGCAGCTTTCTGTTCTGCCCTTTAGCTTGCTCTTCCTTGCCCAGTCTCCTGCCTTGCTGCCCTTGTTCCTCCCTCTCCCCTCTGACCCTCACAGTCCCTGTGCTGCCTTGCTGATATCCAGTCCGCCCTGACCAGCAAGTCCTGCCGGCCACCCGAAGCCCAGAGCTCAACTCTGGGTGAAAAGTGGCCAAGTGCAGGTGAAGCCTAACTGCTTGCCTGAGATTTGCCTAGTCTCTGGTGTGGGGTGGTTTTGCCTGCCACTGCCGCTCCTCGGCAGTGGCCCAAGGGCTCACAAACCTAGTTTCCAGTTTTGAAAACGTGACAGAATGCAAAGGCCATGAGCTTGGCAGGATCACCCTATCTGCTAGGCCTCTGGCCTAGAACTTCTGCCCTTGTTTCCCTGGTGAAGTTCGGTTCTGGCTCTATTATTGTTCCTGATCTTTTCATGACTCTGGAGGAATGTTGTGGGAAACGTTTGGCTGATCCACTCATGAAGAAACTGCCTGAAGCTTCAGCAGAGAGGAAGCCTATCAGGCAGCTTGGGCTCGTGGAAATCCCTGTTTCGGCCATTGATCCTAGGACCCCACTTTGGAAATATCGCCACCTGCTTCTCTTCGACCCCACTCTGCGGGAGACTCGGGAAGCTGCCATTGAAAGAAAGCATCTTGCGAATCCTGAGGTCCAGGCGTACAATCAGTCCATCCTAAGGGACGCTCTCAGCCGAATTGCTCCGGAGTTCAAGCCAAGTTCCAGCCCCGGCCAAACCGCTGAGCCCAGGCTAAGTTCCTGTTCCAGCCAAGCTCTGATTCCTGTCCGAGAAGCGCTTCTAACCGGCCCTCCAATCCCAGGTCAAGTGGCGCTCCCACTTAACCCTCTGATTCCAGTCCAAGCGAAGCTGTTGACCGAGCCTTCAATTCCAGTCCAAGTAGCGCTGTATAGAACTTTTGTACGTTTGGGAAGCTTGCCAGGTGCCCTTGGCCTGGATTGGCCGCTGTCGTGGACAGGATGCTGGGCTCGATGGACCCTTCGTCTTTTCCCAGTATGGCATTACTTATCTCTATAAAGATGTCACATTTAGGGAACATCTGACCACATTATGGGACCAGTACATAGCGGAAAATGAAAGTTCTTGCGATTCCCCCCATCACGCTATGGGAAACAACGGCTGTGCTACGCGGGGGGGGGGGGGGGGGGGGGGGGGGGGGGGGGTTGGGGGGGATCATTGCATACACGTGTGTGCAGGCAAAAAAGCAGTCGGCGGGCATATTACACCTAGAGAGGGAATATAGAAGAGCGAAACACTTATGTATTCATCATCCATCCCAACAAAATCAGGATAATCTGTCTGCTATGCTAGCGGCGCTGAACACTAATACATGAGCACACGAAAAAGCATTTAATGTTTCAGAGACTGAATTTTCAGAGGTTTGGGAACAAACCAGGTAAACTACTAGCAAATATCGCATGACATCGTGTAGCACGACACTTAATTCCTGAGATTTTAGACAAAGGTGGGAAGAAGATATCTACCCGAGGGGATCTCCCAAATTCTTCATGAGTATTTTACTAAACTCTTCTCCAGGGAGGGGCAAGGGGACAGCCCCTTGGTAGCAGATTACCTTGAGGACGCAGGTCTTCCCAGGTTGCCTCCCTTAGCCCAAGAGCGTTTGTCTCAACCGCTTACAGTGCAAGAAATTCAGGGAGTGGTTAAAGCTCTCCCATTCGGGTCGGCGCCGGGACCCGACGGGCTCTGCAATGAATATTATAAGATCTTACCTCCAAAGTTTTGTGGTCATCTAATAGAGTTTTATGAGGAAGTGGTGCAACAAGGTTCTTTTCCACAGAAAGTAAATACAGCATTAATAACACTGATCCCTAAGCCTGGGAAGCCAAGAGAACAGGTAACATCTTATAGGCCCATCTCCCTTTTAAACGTTGATCTCAAGATCCTGGCCCGGGTCCTGGCAGTACGATTGGCATCTTATCTGCCAGGTTTGATGGGGGACTACCAAGTGGGTTTTGTAAAGGGTAGGCATTCTACTTTAAACGTTCATAAAATCGTATTATCAATCGCCCAGTGCCAAACAACCAAAACATCTTTGCTCCTGGTTAGTTTAGATGCTGAAAAAGCATTCGACAAAGTACACTGGGGATATCTTTTCAAAGTATTGGAATTTGTGGGCGTGGGAAGATGGTTTTATCAAGCAATTGTGGCCCTCTACACAGGTCCCTCTGCGCGGTTGCTAATTAACTCGCTAATCTCCCTACCTTTTGAAATACAGGTAGGAACCAGACAGGGGTGTCCACTCTCGCCACTGCTGTTTCTTTTATACCTAGAACCCTTATTGCGTACCATTATGAAGGATCCAGCCATCGTGGGTGTGGAACTCCCCTCGCAACCGGTGAAAGTACTGGCTTACGCGGACGACCTCTTGTTAACTTTAACCTCGCCCCAGGCCTCGCTGTCTAGACTGCTGTCTGTAGTGGATAAGTTCGGTTTTCACTCGGGATTTAAGCTTAACTTGCAAAAATCTATGGCACTGCCTAGCCAGCTAGAGATGATAGATCAGCGGGAGGGCAAGTTCCCTTTGAAATGGGCTTCTGATTACATTACATATTTAGGGGTTAAGATCCCCATTAATTTAGCTGCCTTGTACTCTTTAAATGTAGGCCCATTGAAGATTAGGGTGGCAGAAACAATGAGGGGTTGGCAGGCCCTGCCGCTGTCTCTTCTGGGGCGCGTAGCACTGTATAATATGCTGCTCTTCCCAACCTGGATATATACATTTCAAGTGCTGCCCCTATATTTGCTTCATAAAGATGAAAAGTGGTTGCATAGGAAGATAAACTGGTTTCTTTGGCAAGGGAGGAGGGCTTGCATGAGTATAATGAGGGCACAGCTTCCCCGGGCAAAGGGGGGGGGGGGGGGGTTGGGACTCTTAAACCTGCGGTTTTTTTCCATTTCCAGCTGTCTGAGACACTTATCAGATTGGTTTCGTTCATCATCCCATTTTTCCTGTACTTCAGCGGAAACAAAATTGTTTGGTTCCGTGCATTTTGTGAGTTGGCTGCAGGGGGGGGGGGGGGGAAGGCGGGGTGATACTTTGGGTCCCGTGGGATACATTGTTAGGCCCTTGTGACAGACTTGGAAACGGGTAATCAAGTTCTTTTCCCTGAATAGTAAGAACTCTCCACTGTTGCTCATTCGAGGTAACCCTGATTTCCCAGTGGGTAGCTCCTCGGCGACTTTCCAGGATTGGGCATCCCGAGGTATCCACTATTTATATCATATCTTAACAGAGCAGTGGGAGATGAAAACTTTGAATGATATATGCTCAGAATTTCACACGAAAAACAAAGATGTCTTCACTTATCACCAGCTGAGCCATTATGTTAAATTGCTGCAGAAGCACTCTTTAACAGCAGAGGTTTGGGAGAGCTTCAATGCAATGCTGGGTCTGGACGCTCAATTGCGGGTTCCACTGCGATATTTTCACTCTCACCTTAGAGACTCCACACAAGATTTTGATTTTTCCGACAGTGGCAGTGCAATGGAGCACAGAATTGGGAATCAAACTTCACATGGACAAATTGAGGAGGCAACTATTAACTGCTTCTAAGCTCACAGAACACGTGGTTTGGCAAGAGATTCAGATCAAATTCATACTGAGGCTTTACATTTCTCCTCACAGAGCATGGAAGGCAACGCTGAAGGAGGATGATACCTGTCTCAAATGCAAGGACCGGGGGGGGGGGGGGGGGGGGGGGTCCACATGTTCTGGTTGTGTCCTGGAGTGTAGCAATTCTGGAAAGATGTGGCCGCACAGGTATCTGCGTGTTGGGCATACGGACTGGAGGCCCACTCCAGGTCAATTATTTGATTGTTTCTCTAGCAGGGAGCGCATGCCAGCAAAAATGAAAGCTTTCCTGCAACGTGTGGTGCTCATGGGGAAGAGGACAATCTTGTTGTTATGGAGAAGCGAGGAATACCCCACTGTGGCTCAATGGCATTCGGCACTGATTCAGATGTGTTCCTTGGAAAAAAGGGGCATAAAGGATTTATCTTCTAAACAAGGAGACTCCTTTTGTGCAACTTGGGCCCCCTTCTGGGACTCGCTTACCCCATTTGCCCGCAGTAGAATCTTGAATTTTTGAGGGGGGGGGTGTGTTCGGGGGATGGGGATAAGTAGGGAAAAAAATTTAAATTTGTCATTGCGGTTTCAATATGGTTTGCTAAACGTTAGGTATGATGTTTATACAGTTGATGCGATGATACAGCGACCTTGTTTGTAAATGATGGCATGTTAATAAAGATGATAATTTAAAAAAAAAAAATAGAACTGAATAAAGCTGATTCCGATGTCAGTAGTGGTAGTACCAGCTAGGACAGTGATGGGCAACCTTTTCAGTTTGGTGTGTCAAAATTCGCCAAAAAAACGAGCATAACTCGGGTGGTGTGTCACTTCGAGAAAAATCACTGCTACTAGGACCGCCCCCGGGCCCCCCCCCACCCGAGATCGCTGCCTACCTGAGGTTGCTGGGGCCCCCCTCCACCCGCTACCGGGCCCGGAACTAACCTTAAAGCCACCTTTCACGTCGCAGCAAGCAGCAGCAGGGCAGACCTCTCCTCCTTCCTTCTGTGCCCCGCCCTCGCGGACGTTACTTCAGGCGAGGGCAGGACACGGAAGGAAGGAGTGGCCTGCCCTGCTGCTGCTTGCTGCGACGTGAAAGGAGGCTTTAAGGTTAGTTTCCGGGAGCGAGGAGGGAGGGCAGACCACACTGCGGCGGCGCTGCGTGCCATCAAAAATGGCTACGCGTGTCAGTGCTGACACGCGTGTCATAGGTTCGCCATCAGGGAGCTAGGACCTAGCAGGGGTAGGCTAGCACTGTGGAAGCAGTATCTTCATCTTCCACCATCCTTCATGGTTAGTTTACAGTGCATTCAGTATGGTCACCTCTGAGCAGGTAAACAGCTGTGCTGAGCCATGGGGCATTTTCTAATACAGGACAAGACTTTGGTCATGTCAGGTTAGACAGCAAATTACGCACCTTGATCTTCCACAGATGAAAGTCAGAACAAAATCAAGCACTGCCCGAATTTGCCCAGTAATACATGCTCATGTACTAGGAAATGATCTGGCATTTAAGAAAAAACAAACCTGATTCATAAGGGTAACACTCATTAATTTGCTCTTCTTGTGTTATTGGCTCTTCGTCATCCGGTAGGTAGCGTTTATCAATGGCTTCTTTAATCTGGTTATTGGCGCCTTTGGGGTCTAAGTCCATCGCCCATGAGAAATTCATCAAGGCTAGATGGGTCTGCCCCAGTTTCTTGTAAACCTGTAACAAAATATAATATCCCTCAATAGAGACATATGATTAATGGATCCTTAATGTTTCTTTGGGATAGTCCCAATTTATATTCAGGCCATGAAAATGGAAGCATCAATAAAAGCAACAAAAAGGGATTTCAGCTTATAAGTTTCTAACAAGGAATTCCCAGGATAAGGGGGAAAAGTGTTCTAGGTGTGATGTCCTTGTGGAGAAAAGAAAGACCAGGGATAAACTGAAGAGTATTATTATAAACTAGTTAAGACCAAATGGATACCTTGTACTAATTTCACAGAAGGATTCAGCCTTAAGGGCACTGGAAATCTTAAAAGTATTTACTATCCTAGATACTTTAAAGTGACAGAATAAGGATGTTAGTACAAATCAAGCACACACAGTATAGTCAGTTTTGTTTTCCATTTTGATTGCAAATAGGATTTTTAGTTTGTATTATCATTTAATGAGGTTTTATGAGTTCATAGTACTTTGTCTTAAATGAGCCACCAGGGATAGGGAGTAGCAGAATTCTAAAGAGATTGGAAGCAGCTTGACTTCAGACTCTACAGATGGATCAGATTAATTGTGGGTTTAGTAGATTAAAACAATAATACTTTGAATTTGGAAAAAGCGAAGATACTTACCTGTTGCAGGTATTCTCCGAGGACAGCAGGCTGATTGTTCTCACATGTGGGTCGATGTCCATGTCGGCCGAGGAATCGGCATTTTGCCAGCAAAATAAAACAAAGTTTTGCTAGAGTCTTCTAGCGCACGAATTGCATGCACCACGCATGCGCAGACGACTTCCCGCCCCTTGCGTGAGCGTGCTTCCTCAGTTTAATCAAAAAGCATAGAAGCAACAAACAACAAGAACTCCTCCAAAGGGGAGGAGGGCAGGTTTGTGAGAACAATCAGCCTGCTGTCCTCGGAGAATACATGCTACAGGTAAGTATCTTCGCTTTCTCCGAGGGCAAGCAGGCTGCTTGTTCTCATATGTGGGGTATCCCTAGCACCCAGGCTCACTCAAAACAATGAACATTGGTCAACTGGGCCTCGCAACAGCGAGGACATAACATAGATTGACCTGAAACCATAAATAACTGAGAGTGCAGCCTGGAACAGAACAAATATGGGTCAAGTGGGGTGAAGTTGGATTCTAAACCCAAAACAGACTCTGCAGCACTGACTGCCCAAACTGACTGTCGTGTTGGGTATCCTGAAGGCAGTAGTGAGATATGAATGTGTGGACTGATGACCACGTTATCTTCTCAATGGAGGCTGACTTTAAGTGAGCCACTGACGCAGCCATGGCTCTAACATTATGAGCCATGACATGACCCCTCTAAAGACAGCCCAGCAGCCCAGGTTGGGCATAAGTTTAGGAAATGCAATCTGCTAGCCAATTGGAGATTGT
Source organism: Microcaecilia unicolor (assembly GCF_901765095.1). Classification (NCBI taxonomy): domain Eukaryota; kingdom Metazoa; phylum Chordata; class Amphibia; order Gymnophiona; family Siphonopidae; genus Microcaecilia; species Microcaecilia unicolor. The sequence continues at coordinate 92,736,368 of NC_044042.1, read as the reverse complement.
GCATTTTCTGATGGCGACTCCTCTCCTGTTGGGATCGAAAAAAACAAACAACTGGGCGGACTGTCTGAAGGGCTTTGTCTGCTCCACGTAAAAGGTCAATGCTCTCTTGCAGTCCAACGTATGGAAACTGCTTTCGCCAGAGCGGGTATGCGGACGGGGAAGAATGTTGGCAAGACAATTGACTAGTTCAGATGGAAGTCTGACACCACCTTCGGCAGGAACTTAGGGTGTGTGCGGAGGACTACTCTGTTGTGATGAAACCTGATATAAGGTGCAAGCACTACCAAGGCCTGAAGCTCACTGACCCTATGAGCTGAAGTTAACATCCACCAAGAAAATGACCTTTCAGGTCAAGTACTTCAGATAGCAGGAATTCAGTGACTCAAAAGGAGCTTTCATCAGCTGGGTGAGAACGACGTTGAGATCCCATGACATTGGTGGAGGTTTGACAGGGGGCTTTGACAAAAGCAAACCTCTCATGAAAAGAACAACTAAAGGCTGTCCAGAGATAGGCTTACCCTCTACATGGCGATGATAATTATTATTATTTGTTGCATTTGTATCCCACCTTTTCCCACCTCTTTGCAGGCTCAAAGTGGCTTACAATACATCATGAGTAGTGGAAGAATGCTAGAAAATAAACATTTAGTATAACAGAAGGATTTTGGTCAGCATGATGATAATAAAACAAAGTAATAGTATACAAGCAGATATTATGAAACCCAGTTCTGAATATAAATGGGCGAGTTGTGCATATTCACATTGGTTGATCTTTGTGGTACGCTTTAATAAAGAGATGGGTCTTCAGTAGTATGCGGAAGTTCGTTCTTTCGTAGATTGATTTCAAGCTGCGCGGCAATGCGTTCCATAATTGTGTGCTCAGGTAGGCAAAGCTTGACGCATGCATTAGTTTGTATTTCATACCTTTGCAGTTGGGGAAGTGCAAATCAAGGAATGTGCAGGATAATCTTTGGCATTCCTAGGTGGTAGATCTATCAGGTCTGACATGTAAGCTGGTGCGTCACCATGGATAATTTTGTGAACTAGTGAGGATATTTTCAACGTGATGCGTTCCTTAAGTGGGAGCCAGTGTAATTTTTCTCGTAAGGGCTTAGCACTTTCAAATTTTGTTTTGCCAAATATGAGTCTAGCTGCAGTGTTCTGGGCTGTTTGAAGTTTCTTGATTATTTGTTCTTTGCAGCCGGCATATAGTGCGTTACAATAGTCTAAATGGCTGAGCACCATTGATTGTACCAGGTTGCGGAAAACACTCCTTGGGAAGAAAGGTCTTATTCTTTTTAATTTCCACATTGAGTGGAACATCTTCTTGGTTGTGTTTTTCACGTGGTTCTCTAGTGTTAGGTGTTGATCAATGGTGACTCCAAGAATTTTTAGGGTTTCTGAAATAGGAAGGTTTAGAGTTGGTGTGTTAATGGCGGTGAATTCTTTCTTGTTGTGTTGAGAGGTGACTATTAGGCACTGGGTTTTTTCTGCATTGAGTTTCAGCTGAAATGCGTCCGCCCAAGAATGCATGATATGGAGACTTTGGTTGATGTCATTGGAAATTTCTTTTAGGTCTTGTTTGAATGGGATGTAGATCGTTACGTCGTCTGCATATATGTATGGATTAAGGTTTTGATTTGATAGTAATTTTGCCAAGGGTATCATCATTAAGTTGAATAGAGTCGGCGAGAGGGGGGATCCTTGTGGTACTCCGCATTCAGGTACCCATGCGGCTGAAATAGTCGAGTTAGATGTCACTTGGTATGATCTTGTGGTTAGGAATCCCTTGAACCAATTGAGGACGTTGCCTCCGATTCCAAAGTGTTCAAGGATGTGTAATAAAATTCCATGGTCAACCATGTCGAAAGCTCTTGACATGTCAAATTGTAAAAGTAGTATGTTCTTACCAGTTGCAATCGTTTGTTTGAATTTAGTCATGAGAGTGACTAATACTGTTTCAGTACTGTGGTTACACCAAAATCCTGACTGGGAATCGTGAAGTATTGAGAATTTATCTAAATAGTTTGTAAGTTGTTTGGTCACCAACTCTTCCGTTAATTTGGTTATTAAGGGAATGGATGCTACTGGTCTGTAGTTTAGTTCACCAGCACTTTTCTTTGCGTCTTTGGGCATGGGGGGGGGGGGGGGGCCAGTAAAATGTTTCCTTTTTCCTTCGGGAAGAGTCCATTTTGTAGCATGTAATTCAGGTGTTTCGTTATGTCGTTTATGAATTGTTGAGGAGCAGATGTAATCACGTTGTTTGGGCATATATCTAGTTTGCAGTGAGATTTGGCAAATCTTTTGAGTGTTTGGGAGATGATGTTCTCTGATAATATCTCGAAGTTAGTCCAAGTCCTGTCCGCTGGGTGAATGCCAGGGACTGGGTCTAGGCAGTTAAGGAGTTCAGCATAGTCGATGGTACTGACAGGTATTTTAAGTCGTAGTTGTACGATTTTTTCATTGAAGTATCTCGCGAGATTGTCTGCTCCAGGAGTGTCTTTGCTGCTGGTTGTGACTGGTGTGATATCTAATAGTTCACGAGTTGGAAAAGTTTGTGTGTGTCCTTGTAATTTGGTCCGATTATGGTTTTGTAATGTAGTCTTTTGGGTTGTCTTATGGTGTATTTGTATTTTCTTTGAAGTTGTTTCCAGGCGTTAAGTGTGGTGTCTTTCTTTTTATTCCAAGCTCGTTCTAACCTTCTGACTTGTGTTTTGAGTTTTTTCAACTCTTCATGGTGTTGAATTCTTTCTGTGTGAGGTTCTTGTTTGGGTTGGAGCAATATTGTCTAATATGGATCTGCATCTGTCGTCCCATTCTAAGAGGAATTGGATTGTATCTGTTTTTATTGTCCATTCATTGTGGTAAATCTGTTGCCAAAATATTACCGGATCTATTTTTCCTCTCGTGGTGTAAGTTTTCAGTTCTTGTTTATTCGGTGGTCCTTTTGTTCGCCATTGGAGGGAGATGTTTGCTTTATAGTGGTCTGACCATGGTACGGGTGTCCATTTTGTGTCTGTATCAAGGTCAAAATTGTGTGTGATGATGTCTACAGTGTGTCCTTTGATGTGGGTTGGTTGCATGTGTGTCCTATGAAGGTCCCATAATTGTAAGAACTCTTCGCATTCTTGGGTACTGGTTGAGTTGAGATCTTCAAGGTGTAGATTGATATCTCCTATTATGATGAGATTTGAGCTGGAGACACAAATGTTCGAGATAAAGTCCATGAGGTATGTTTGGGATTCTTGCCAGTTGCCTGGCGGTCTATAGAGCAAGACTGCGGTAAGGTGTTCTTGCAGGTTTCAATGATTAATTCTTACCAAAACGATTTCAAGTTTCGGTAGAATAGATTCGGTTATTGTTGTGATGGTAAACTCAGATTTGTATATTATTGCTATTCCTCCTCCTCTTTTTCGTTTCTTGTCCAGTGGGTAATTTTGTATCTCGGAGGACATATATCTAAGATTATGGGGTCTTTAAGGTCATGAATCCAGGTTTCAGTGATGAATAGGAGGTCCAGATTGTCTGTGGTGATCCAATCTGTTATAGTCCGTTTTATTTACCACTGATCTGGCGTTTATGTATCCCATTTGGATTTGTCGGTAGGGTTCCGTTTGGGATTTGGTTGTGTTGATTCTTATTTGCCTGGTTTCTTGGTATCTGGTTTTGTTGTGTTCTTTCTTCTCTTTTTGTTGGTTATTTCCGTATGTATTTGTTTTTAATTTTAGTTGGTTGTTATTCTTTTGGTTTGTTGAGCTGTTATTGGGTTGTCTGTGGTTTTTGTGTGTTGTGGGAAGATTGTTGTTTATGTTGGGAGTGGTCCATACATGGTGAATTAAGGGAAGGAAGTAGATTAGCACTAATTGCACTAAGGTGAACTCTTACGGAGTTGGTCTTGAGACCAGACTCTGACAAGTGTAGAAGGTATTCAAAGCAGGGTCTGTGTAGGACAAGAAAGAGGATCTAGGGCCTTGCTATCACACCAGACGGCAAACCTCCTCCATTTGAACCTCTTCGTAGAACCTTTCCTGAAGCAAGACACGGGAGACACCCTCTGAAAGACCCAAGGAGGCGAATTGTAAGCTCTCAACATCCAGGCCGTGAAAGCCAGAGACTGGAGGTTGGGATGCAGAAGAGACCCCTCGTTCTGGGTGATGAGGGTTGGAAAACACTCCAATCTCCACGGTTTCTCAGAAGACAACTCCAGAAGAAGAGGGAACCAAATCTGACGCGGTCAGAAGGGTGCAATCAGAATCATGGTTCCGCAGTCTTGCATGAGTTTCAGCAAAGTCTTCCCTACTAGAGGTATGGGAGGGTACGCATATAGAAGGCCTGTTCCCCAATGTAGCAGAAAGGCATCTGACGCTAGTCTCATGTGCTTGAAGCCTGGAACAGAACTGAGGGACCTTGTGATTGATCTGAGTGGCAAAAAGATCCACTGAGGGGGGTGCCCCACGCTCGGAAGATCTTGCGGATTACTCCCATGTTCAGTGACCACTCGTGAGGTTGCATTATTGTGCTCAGCCTGTCAGCCAGACTGTTTATGCCTGCAGAAACATGCCATGATGGCACGCCCAAAGCCACATCTGGACGGCCTCCTGATACAGAGGGCGAGATCCGGTGCCCCCCTGCTTGTTGGTGTAATACATGGCAACCTGATTGTCTGTCTGAATCAATATGATTTGGTTGAACAGCCGGTCTCTGAAAGCCTTTAGAGTGTTCCAGATCGCTTGCAATTCCAGGAGATTGATCTGAAGGACCTGTTTCCTGAAAGGATCAGGCTCCTTGAGTGTGAAGCCCAACTACATGAGCTCCCCCACCCCAGGAGGGATGCATCCGTCATCAGCACTTTTTGTGGCTGAGGAATTTGGAATGGACGCCCCAAGGTTAGACTGGATCGAATCGCCCACCACTGCAGAGAATTCCGGAAGTCAGAGGACAGTTGGATTACATCCTGTAGACTCACTGCAGCTTGATACCACTGGGAAGCTAGGGTCCATTGAGTCAATCTCATGTGTAGATGTGCTATGGGAGTCACATGAACTGTGGAGGCTATGTGCCCCAGAAGTCTCAACATCTGCCAAGCCGTGATCTGTTGAGATGCTCAAACTGTGGACACTAGGGACAGGAAGTTATCTGCCCTTCTCTCAGGAAGATAAGCTCGAACTGTCTTCGTGTTCAACAGGGCTCCAATGAATTCCAACTTTTGCACTGGAGTGAGATGGGACTTGGGGTAATTGAATACGAACCCCAGTAGTTCTAAGCATCTGAATAGTCATTCGCATGGACTGCTGAGCGCCTGCCTTCGAGGTGCTCTTCACCAGCCCATCAACGAGATAAGGGAACACATGCACTCCCAATCTGCGTAGTGACGCTGCAACTACCGCCAGGCACTTTGTGAATACTCTGGGCGCAGACGCAAGACCAAAGGGCAGCACACAGCACTGAAAGTGCTGAGTTCCCAGCCGAAATTGAAGATTCTTCCTGTGAGCTGGAAGGATTGAGATGTGTGTAAGCATCCTTTAAGTCCAGAGAGCATAGCCAATCGTTCTCTTGAATCATGGGAAGAAGGGTGCCCAGGGAAACCATCCTGAACTTTTCTCAAACTAGAAATTTGTTCAGGACCCTTAGGTCTAGGATGGGACGCATCCCCCGTTTTCTTCTGTACAAGGAAGTACCTGGAATAGAATCCCAGCCCTTCTTCCCCTGGTGGAACGAGTTCGACCGCACCGGCCTTTAGAAGGGTGGAGAGTTCCTCTGTAAGTACCTGCTTGTGCTAGGAACTGTAAGATTGAGCTCCCGGTGGACAATTTGGAGGTCTGGATTCCAGATTGAGAGTGTATCCTAACCGGACTATTTGAAGAACCCACTGGTCGGAGGTTATAAGAGGCCACCCGCTGGTGAAAAAATATCAACCTCCCTCTAACCGGTAAGTTGTCCGGTACGGACACTTTCATTGAGGCTATGCTTAACTGGAGCCAGTCAAAAGCCCGTCCCTTGCTTTTGCTGGGGAGCAGTATGGGCCTTAGTCGCACGCTGTTGATTAGAACAAGCGCGCTGGGGTTGAGCCTGGGCAGGCTGCCAAGAAGCAGGAGTGTACCTACGCCTAGAACAGAAATAGGGAGCACTCCTCCTCCTGCCAAAAAACCTCCTAGATGAGGCAGTAGCAGAACACGTCCAGTGGGGGAGAGAGAATCTATAGCACCATTATGCTTCTTGATCTGATCAACTAGATCCTCTACTTTTTCACCAAAAAGATTATCCCCCCGGCAAGGAACATCTGCCATCCGCTGCTGGACAGGATAATCCAGGTCAGAGACACAGCCATGAGAATCTGCGCATCACTATACCTTGAGCAGCAACTCTGGATGCCACGTCAAAAGTGTCAAATGTACCCCTGGCCAGGAACTTTCGACACGCCTTCTGCTGCCTGACCACCTGGCGAAAAGGCTCGGCCAGCTCCGTAGGGAATGTATCAATCAAGCTCGACAGTCACCGTATCAAGTCCCACAAGTGCACGCTCGTGAAGGGCTGGGTAAGACCGGATCTTGGCGGCGAGCATAGTGGCCTGGTACGTCTTCCTCCCAAAAGAGAACAGTTCTAGCCTCTGTCTGGGGGCACCGAATCATAGTCTCTAGTACTCCTGGCTCTCTTGAGGGCGGAGTTCACCACCATGGAATTGTGGGGTAACTGAGACCTTATCAACCCAGGTTCACCGTGGATCTGATACTGGGATTCAGCTTTTTTCGGGACCACGGGGCCAGACAGAGGGGCTGACCAGTTTCGCATAAGGACTTCCTTCAGTACCTTATGCAGAGGAACTGTCACAGCCTCTTTAGGTGGAGAAGAATAATCCAGGACTTCGAGCATCTCAGTCCTGGGCTCATCCTCAACCTCCACAGGGAAGGGAATAGCCGTAGCCATTCCCGGACAAAAGAGGAAAAGGACAGACTCTCCGGTGGAGATCTGGCGGAGGGGAAGGATCAGAGGGAATCCGAAAGGACTCGTCAGAAGAGAAGTACCTGGGATCCTCTTCTGACTCCCACGAACGCTCCTGCTCAGTATCGGATAGAACCTGAGTTAAGGTGCTTAGACACTGAACCTGCCTCGATGCCGAGGAACAATGTCCTCTATGGCGATGTCGAGAGGCCAATGCCCGGTCCGACTGTGGCAAAGCTCCTTCCACCGACGTCGAAGAGAAGTCGACCTGGGTAGCAGCCGACGTGGATGCCACAAGCAGCATCGTGGTCGGTGACCTCACCGCAGGCGAAGGGCTAGACACCGCTGCAGCAGCAGGTACAGAAGGCACAAGCACACCCGACACCGAAGCTGACTGTCTTAGCAATCCCTCCAGAAGTTCTGGAAACAAGGCCCTGATGTGCTCGTCGAGAGCCACCATCGGAGAAGGTCAGTGGAACAGGTGGTGTCAGAATCCGTGGAGGCTCGGGAGCAGGCACTAGGCTGCTAGGAGACCAACGCATCGGCATCTGAAGAGTAGCAAATCTCCTGGACCGGATGGTATTCATCCTAGAGTACTGATAGAACTGAAAAACGAGCTTGCGGAGCTACTGCTAGTGATATGCAACTTATCCTTAAAATCGAGCGTGGTACCGGAAGACTGGAGGGTGGCCAATGTAACGCCCATTTTTAAAAAAGGCTCCAGGGGAGATCCGGGAAATTATAGACCGGTGAGTCTGACGTCGGTGCCTGGGAAAATGGTAGAGGCTATTATTAAAAACAAAATTACAGCGCACATCCGAGGACATGGATTACTGAGACCAAGTCAGCATGGCTTTTGTGTGGGGAAATCTTGCCTGACCAATTTACTTCAATTCTTTGAAGGAGTGAACAAACATGTGGACAAAGGGGAGTCGGTTGATATTGTGTATCTGGATTTTCAAAAGGCGTTTGACAAGGTACCTCATGAAAGGCTACAGAGGAAATTGGAGGGTCATGGGATAGGAGGAAATGTCCTATTGTGGATTAAAAGCTGGTTGAAGGATAGGAAACAGAGAGTGGGGTTAAATGGGCAGTATTCACAATGGAGAAGGGTAGTTAGTGGGGTTCCTCAAGGGTCCGTGTTAGGACCGCTGCTTTTTAATATATTATAAATGATTTAGAGATGGGAGTAACTAGCGAGGTAATTAAATTTGCTGATGACACAAAGTTATTCAAAGTCGTTAAATCACGACAGGATTGTGAAAAATTACAAGAGGACCTTACAAGACTGGGAGACTGGGCGGCTAAATGGCAGATGATGTTTAATGTGAGCAAGTGCAAGGTGATGCATGTGGGAAAAAAAGAACCCGAATTATAGCTACGTCATGCAAGGTTCCACGTTAGGAGTTACGGACCAAGAAAGGGATCTGGGTGTCGTCGTCGATAACACACTGAAACCTTCTGCTCAGTGTGCTGCTGCGGCTAAGAAAGCGAATAGAATGTTGGGTATTATTAGGAAAGGTATGGAAAACAGGTGTGAGGATGTTATAATGCCGTTGTATCGCTCCATGGTGCGACCGCACCTTGAGTATTGTGTTCAATTCTGGTCGCCGCATCTCAAGAAGGATATAGTAGAATTGGAAAAGGTGCAGCGAAGGGCGACTAAAATGATAGCGGGGATGGGACGACTTCCCTATGAAGAAAGACTAAGGAGGCTAGGGCTATACAGCTTGGAGAAGAGACGGCTGAGGGGAGACATGATAGAGGTATATAAAATAATGAGTGGAGTGGAACAGGTGGATGTGAAGCATCTATTCACGCTTTCCAAAATACTAGGACTAGGGGGCATGCGATGAAACTACAGTGTAGTAAATTTAAAACAAATCGGAGAAAATTTTTCTTCACCCAACGTGTAATTAAACTCTGGAATTCGTTGCCGGAGAAAGTGGTGAAGGCGGTTAGCTTAGCAGAGTTTAAAAAGGGGTTGGACGGTTTCCTAAAGGACAAGTCCATAAACCGCTACTAAACGGACTTGGAAAAATCCAAAATTCCAGGAATAACATGTATAGAATGTTTGTACGTTTGGGAAGCTTGCCAGGTGCCCTTGGCCTGGATTGGCCGCTGTCGTGGACAGGATGCTGGGCTCGAAGGACCCTTGGTCTTTTCCCAGTATGGCATTACTTATGTACTTATCTCCTGTATTGAGGGGGAGCGATCCTCTCTCGATGCCCTGGAGCTCCCGGTACCATGTGGCGAAGGAGAACAATGACGGTGTTTCTTCGCCTTCGCTCGACACCCGTCATCTAGGCTCCTGGTACCGATGAGGACATGGAATCCTCATGTCTCCTTGGGTCCGGGTCTGACAAAGGTCGGTCCCGGGGGGCCTGCATAACAGGATGCTTCAAAGCAGGTGGAGACCCACTCGACTCTTCGCTGCTCCCAGCGCGAGTTGGTCTCTCAGCAGCCATTACCTTTCTTCCAGACGTCGATGCCGCTGACCTCGGTACTGATGTCGATGCAGATGTCGAAGGACCGGACTGAGCCCGAAAATGTTTTTCTCGTTGGACTTCTCGAGACGCTTGAGTCTGTTTCTTCATACGAAGACACAGACTACAAGCGGCTGGGGTATGGTTGGGTCCAAGGCACTGGATGCACCAGGCGTAGGTATCGGTACCTGAGATAGTCCGGTTGCTCCGCGTACAACGCTTGAAGCCGCTGGGTGTCTTCGATGACAAGAAAAACTCCAAGAGCATCCTCACATCCAAAAACTACCCACAATGTAGCACACCCTTTACTTTTTCTTTTTATTCAAGCAATTTTTCAAAATTTCAAATCCAAAAGTACTTAGCTGTTGCAGAAACAATTTGGGGGATGCTCCAAACAGTATTATGTCTTTTGGCAAATTCTTCTTCTTCCAAGTATCCACTTATCAAAGTCTCAAAGTGCTGGCAGACACATACAATCTGGTGTCACTCCAGAACGCTCTCAATATATTTCACTGGATTCTCGACAGAGGCCCTGTTTCGCTTTCGCTACTACAGGGGAATCACTGCAGACTAAAACAAGAATAATAATTAATGAGCCATAATGTAAACTAGCCAAAAACAGTTATCAAAATACATGCTGTTCTCCAAACAGAACTCTGCGAATAGTGCGGTTCAAAATGGCCGCCTGGCAGTGACATAGCATTTTATAGGATTTCAAAAAGGTCACATGACCAACACACATCAGTGATTGGACTACTCTAATCAATTATTCAGCAAATCAGAAAAATGCCTTTCATTCAGCATTCGTGTTCAGTCCTACCGATTCACCAGAGTGCAGTACAAATATCCATTTCTGTTCTCTCTGGGGCAAACAGCATCTAAAATCCCATCCATGTAGAGAGATCTGCAATTATTTGATCACCCAACACTTCAAGTCAGAAAACATATGCCTCTACTGTAGACAATGCTGCACCATGGGAGCTTCAAACTATTCACTAGACAACTCTTGTGTTCCAACATCTGGGTTTTAAAAGTTCTTGACATTTGACCCACATACAATTTATTACAAGGACAGAAAATTCCATAGATCACTCCAACTGATGTACAGGATGTCTGCCCATATAAACGGCATGTTTTATTATGAAAGGGATTCACAAAACAGGTCACTATTTCTGTGATCTCACAGATAAGGCAATGGATGCATTTAATATGACCCATTCTCTCACCACTAGAAACATCCAAGGAAGGTACTGCTATCTTCTTAGTAGGGCACACCAATTCTTGAATATTGCGATTTCTTGAAAAAGCCATCACCAGCTCAGTATTCTCACTACATGGATGCACCTTCAATATATGCAAATGCTTCACTTCTTTGGCATACCATCTGGCCTGATGTGTATGCTGTAAAATGCATACCAATGAATCAAACTGTACATCATCGTTATGATACTCCAATAATTGGCTCACAATGGTTATAAAAAGCTCTCGTATATGACTGATGAATTACAGAAGGATAATCCATGGAAAGACAATTTGTTCTTCAACACTGAATCCATTTAAAACCTTTTCTAGTGAAACAAATTCTCCTGTATTGCAAAAATCTAAAATGGTAAGCTGTTTTTTTTTTTAAAGGAAGAGGATGTAGTTGGGGGCTAGGGTGGGTCTGTGAGGGATTTTCTGGATCTCTGATTATGTGCAATGTTGTGGTTGACCAATCATGTTTTGTGATATGTTTTTTTCTTCTTAATATTCAAAAATAATGTTACTAAAAAAAAGGGGTATGGATACGATCTGAGGCTTCATAAATACAGCTGTAAAAAAAATGGACCTTTTTTTTTGTACGTCCACGCCCAGAAAAGATACACTTGTTTTACTCCAACTCATGGTGAACGTAATAGATGGCGAACAAGAATTTAATCAGGACACAAACATTTGAAGCATGTTCATCGAGTCTTCCCATAACAAAAAAATATCATCAATATACCAGCACAAGAGCAACACATAAGAAAAGTGTGGAGTACCATACACAAATTGATGTTAAAAAAAAAAAAAAAAAAAGAAAAGCCATAAAAAAACATTAAAAGATTAGTCAGGGAGGGGGCACATATAGCACCCGTCCCTATACCTGAAATTTCCTTATAGTCTCTTGAAACAGAAAATAATTCTTCTGCAAGGAAACTTGTCAAAAGTTTTATAAAAAAAGAATTGGGAACAAGATGCGGTCTAGGATGAAGCTTCAAACATTGATGAATTACTGCAATTGCATCATCTTGTGGAACATTCGTGTATAAAGCTTGTATATCCAAAGTCGACTAAGTCCATATGTTCCACTAAGGAAGATTTTAAACAGAAATCAGTGTTGTTGAAGAACAAATTGTCTTTCCGTGAAAATCCTTCTTTTGTAATTTAATCATATACGAGAACTTTCTATAACAATTGTGAGCAAATTACTAGAGTTATCATAAGGATGATGTACAGTCTGATTCATTGGTATGTATTTTACAGAATACTCAACAGGCCAGACAGCATGCTAAAGTCTTGAAGTATTGGCATATATTTAAGGTGAATCTGTGTTTGATGGTGACAGTTTTTTTTAAAGAAATCGCAATATTTAAGAATTTGTGTGCCCTACAAGGAAGATAGCAGTACTTTCTTCTTTGGATGTTTCAAGTGGTGGGAGGGTTGGTCATATTAAATGCGGCCATTGCCATATCTGTCAGATCACAGAAATATTGACATGTTTTGTGAATCCCTGTCATAATAAAAAAAACATACAATTTATATAGGCAAACATCCTGTTTATCAATTGGAACGATCTATGCAATTTGCTGTCCTTGCAATAAACTGTACGTGGGTCAAATGTCGAGATCTTTTAAAACCCAGATGTTGGAACACAAGAGTTGTCTAGTGCATTGCCGGGCTGAAGCTCCCATGGTGCAACACTGTCTACAGTATAAGCATATGTTTTCTGACTTGAAGTATCAGGTGATTGAACAATTGCGGCCCTCTGTATATGGAAGGGATTTTAGACGCTGTTTGCCCCCGACAGAAGAGCAATGAATATTTTTACTGCACTCTTGTGGACCGGTAGGACTGAACGCGAATGCTGAATGGAAGGCATTTTTCTGATTTGATATAGGATTTTAAAAAGGTCACATGACCAACACTAAATCATTCAAGATGCCACGTCATTTGCCAGGCGGCCATTTTGAACCGTTCTGTTTGGAGAAGTGTATTTTGATAGCTGTGTTTGGCTAGTTTATACATAATGGTTCATTAATTATTTTACTTGCTTTGGTCTGCAGCGATTCCCCTGAAGCAGCAAGAGCGAAACAGGGCCTCTGTCAGGAATCCACTGAAACATACTGTGTGTTCTGGAGTGGCGCCGGATTGTGTCTGTCTGCCAGCGCTTTGAGACTTTGATAAATGTAATCTTGGATACTTCGAAGAGCAGGAAGTTGCCAAATGGCATAGTACTGTTTACACCATCCCCAATTGTTTCTGCGGCAGCTAAATACTTTTTTTGATTTGAAATTTTGAAAAACTGCTTGAATAAAATGAAAAACTAAAGTGTGTGCTACATTGTGGGCAGTTTTTGGATAGGTTGATGCTATTGGAGGTTTTCTGACTGATGTGTTTCCTTAAGCAAGCTTTTTTTTCTATTGTTTTGAGGTTTGTTTTTCAAGGTTGACTGAGGTCTTTTCTCCAATGTTTTTCCCTAATTCCAGTTTCCTGTATTTGGATATTTCTGATTGTATTTTTGTGAGCTATGACGATTTAAACATTCAGTCTGTGTAATTTATTGAGTGATTTCTGGTATCAGGCAGGTTTTGAATTTTGATTAGTCATTCACGTTGCCCAATGCTGATCCCATCAATGGATACGGAGAAAGCCTTGATGGTGTACTGGTGCTATATGTTTAAACCCCCCTGGAAAAGATGGGATTGAAAAAGAGGTGGTTGGTACGGATTAAATAAATTTATAGCGGGACCCTTGGGTAGTATTTAGGTGAATGGAAGATACTCTGATATGTTTAGGCTACAGATAGATCTAGGCTCCCCCTTGCTTTTTGTATTGGCATTGAGAGTCCTATGATCAAATAGTATGAGATCATAGGGACATAAGAGGGGTGAGGGTTGGATTGGAGGCATATAAATTTTCACTCTATGCTGATAATTTGTTTACTCTGACCCAATCTTATGCATCATTAATTGGAATGATTGAGGAACTGAGAGTTTAGTAGCGCTCTAGAAATGTTAAGTAGTAGTAGTAGAATATTGGGTTCTAAAGTAAATATGCCAAAATTAGAAATCTTGAATGTTTAGGTGATGGTGGGCTTCCTAGGAACTTTGCCCGGCTGCGAGTTGAATGCAGTTGAATGATGGGCCAGGCTCAGAATCCATGCGAAGGTGGTTTAGCTCCAAAGCAATTCTACTTATGAAAATGAAGATAATTTGAAAATATTATATTTTATTATTAATAGTAATATTATAATACTAGTAAAAAAGGCCCGTTTCCGAAACAAATGAAACGGGCACTAGCATGTAGTTTTTTTTTTTTCTCCTGTAGTTTTTCCTTTGAAGAGAAAAGCACTGTATGAAGCGGCGCTGTCTTTTCCCGGGGTGATTGAGGTCGGGGAATCCTTGAGGTGGGTTAGGGGTTGCCTTATGCCGGGGATGTTTTTTGTTGGTTGGTGGGAGAGCAGCACTGTCTGGGGCCGTCGGTTTTAACGGTATTTTTGGTCCTTGTGGCAAGCAGCGGCGTCTTGTTTTGGGTGGTGTGATTTGCGGAAGGGAGAGTACGCCACTCTTTCGGTTTGTTATAGGGCAGCAGTGTAGGAACGACGCAGGAGGAATGCAGGACGAATGCGCAGTGGGAAGCAACGTGGTGTGTGCATCCTCGAGGTGGGTGATGGGTTTTTTGAGGCGGGGGATGGTTTTGCACGTCCTGGGTTGCTTGGTTCGTGAGAAGGTGAAGGGGGGGAGAGGTGTTCCAGTTATGTGCACGTGCGTGATAATGTTTTTTTTTCTTTGTTGCCTCCGGTTTTGTATATTGAAGGAGTTAGCGGTTTTGTATATTCAAGCAGTTTGCCAGCCAGTCTGTACCGAATCCTAGGCTGGGGAGGAGTAGGGAAACACGCGGAGCCTGGGTCAGTCTGTGATGCAGGCTAGGTCGGGTTTAATTTTTGCAGGTGGCGGCACACGTCACAGATGGCGAGGGGCTCGCTTCTTTTTTTTTTTGTTTGTTGCCTCCAGTTTTGTATATTGAAGGAATTAGCGGTTTTGTATATTCAAGCAGTTTGCCAGCCAGTCTCTACCGAATCCTAGGCTGGGGAGGAGTAGGGAAGTTTCCCTACTCCTCCCCCCGCCTGGGTCAGTCTGTGATGCAGGCTAGGTCGGGTTTAATTTTTGCAGGTGGCGGTGCACGTTGCAGATGGCGAGGGGCACGCTGTACTCCTGTTTCCCCGGGTCCAACAACAATATTTATGTACATACCCAGTGCTGGGATATTCTCTGTTTCCAGCGGCGTTCGTCTGCTCTCTGTGCTGCTCAGACAATGAGGCATTCTACAGCTGAATGCTCCTCCCTTCTTCTGTTTGTTTCTTCTGATAGGTGAGGTGAGTTCTATGTCGCATTCCGTTGCCTGGTAACAGTTCTGCTTTGTTAGTGGGCAAGCCCCTTCTGATAGGTCCGTGTTATGTCGGATGGCTTCACCACCATGAAACCATGAACCCTTTATCGTGTGCTGTGACTTCAGAATCTTTGTCCTCAGAATGTTCACGGTGCGTTTTATTATATTAGATTATTATTTTATTAATACATAGCTATTTTTGGGAATGAATCGGGATGGAAAATGTTTGGCCAAATGGCAACTCTGATGGGCTGAGCTGCAAGGGCTTCAGGAGAAGCTGAGCTCTGCACAGGGTCTTTGGAGAGAACCAGTTAGTTTTCTGGGGCTGGGAGGAGATTGTTGAAAAAAATAGCACTGAAGAATGAGGGAAAGGGTGAAGAGGTTCTGGCAGCAAATGCCAGAATTTTATATGATGATGGGCTGATCTGGAGCGGGGGGGGGGGGGGGGGAATTCCTGAACAAGCACATGAGCAACAGGAGAGCACTAGAAAAGCGAGCTAGAGAGTTCATGCACTTGAATATGCTTCTGAGTCCCTGATGAGAAGGAACTCAAATAAATAAAGCTGCTCTTTGATAATCTGGGCTGGAGTGAAGAAGTTCAGTAAAGAGAAATTTTCAACCCATGGAATTTACCCTATTAAATTACTTGGGCAAATTCTTTTGAACACGGTCCTAATGCTGCTTCCCATTCTGCCTATATTCTTTCAGAAGCATATTTTATTTTGCCTTTTCCATTTGTGAACCTTTTTCACATGTAAAACTTTGTAAACTTTTATCTTGGACAAATTGCCCTTAAATCTCACTCTTTCGGGCAGTCCATCCTTGGAATCTCTAGTTTGTATGAGAGGCAACTGAGAGTGAAAACTTGCCCAGCTTCCCTGGTTCTCAGCCCACTGCTGTAGAGCTGCCAAGTTACCCAGCTCCAGGAGGGAGATTTTTTGGCCAGTCCTATTTTTGAACTTATATTTCAATTCAGTGATCTATTTGTAGTCCCTGATACCACCACTGACATCAGCACTTCAGGTCCCATAATGTACCAGGATAGGGTTGCAGAAATCCCAGGACTGGCTCAAAATTTCCCTCTTGGAACTGGGTAACTTGGAAGGTCCCCAGTTCTAACCACTAAGTATGTGCTTGCATAGTCCCTATGCTCACTCACAAGCTATAATGCCATCATATCCAGAGCTAGGCTGTATACGTTTTGCTACTACTTCTGGACAGCTGAAATGATGGTGGGGGATGAGGTCACTGAAGAGGGGTGCTCACAAACATATGTTTGTCTAGGGAGCCAAACCAAGAAACAGAAATTTACATGATGATGAGCAGATTGGAAGGGGGGAGGGGGGAACTGCCCCCTATATGTCCACAGTGGAGGAGTAGCCTAGTGGTTAGTGCAGTGGACTTTGATCCTGGGGAACTGAGTTCAATTCCCACGGCAGCTCCTTGTGACTCTGGGCAAGTCACTTAACCCTCCATTGCCCCTGGTACAAAAAATAAGTACCTGAATATATGTAAACCGCTTTGAATGTAGTTGCAAGAACCTCAGAAAGGCGGTATATCAAGTCCCATTTCCCTTCCAAGTTTGTCAAAGGTCTCCCAAGTTTGTCAAAGGTCTCTTGCCACCTCTTCCTGCTGCTGCTGTTACATCTTTAGGCTCATATAGCCCAGTGCCCCCACCATTTCTACCTCCTGTGGGATATAATGGTGGAATAATCCTTCTAAAAAACCTTATTTACTCCAGTGACTGCAAGGTTGAACAAAAGAGCAGCTACCAGCACCTACCCAAACTGACCCAGCTCAATTAGCAATATTATACATGCCCACCCAGTGGTTCTTGGGCTCGCTCAGTTGTGGGACGTGGCTGATATATTCAAACTATGAGTACAAAAATCTGAAAATTATTTTTTCTTTGCTTGTTCTTGATTCTCTTTCTAGTCTCACCTCTCCTGCCACTTCATCCCTCTCTTTACCCCATAGTGCTTCTTCCTTCCAACCCAGTGGTGTGTCCCCAAGAGGTGTGAAGTGTGTCATAAAATATTTGGTATAGACAGGAAATCTGGCCCTTTCTTACCTGTGCCTGCAAGCTGGAGAGACCAGAGATCCTGAAAGTCAGGTTCTTGAACTCCCCATAACTGGCCCCTGTTTCTGTTTTCCTACTACACCCAAGGCTGACTGCTGCCACCAGCTCTAACTGATAATGTTGCAGGTTTGGGAGCCATAGGCTCTGTTTGCTACATAGTTTCTAAGAAGCATATTTGCAGGGTTTTTGTGTTGCTTCACACTACCTGGCAATAGAGGGATGTTGTGTTGCTGTTACTGAGGTGACACCAGAATTTGAATATTTGTTTTACATGACAAGTGAGAAGTCTAAGGCTGATGTGTTATGTACAGTTTTTTGATATGGGACTGAATAGTAGACTAATTCATTCTAATCTTTCTGTCAACAATTAAATATTTAGGAGCACTTTTGTCCTGCTATGAATTTCAGTGTTCAATGTGTCACATACATGAATATTGTTTGTCTATAAGATGTGTCACAACAGAAGAAAGGTCAAGAACCGCTGCTCCAACCTGATCCTCTTTACAGAAACCCTTTTCTCAGTCTATCAGCCCCTTCCTCTTTTAATCCCATACAGTTCCCTCTCCCTATCCTCATCTGTTTCTCTTTCTTCAGCTCCTTCCTCATCCACTTATCTTTGTATCACAGCCCATGCCCCTCCTCTGCTCTATTCACTTCAGCTCTGTTCTCCCTTTTACATTCCATCTCTCTTTCCCTTAAAACCCATGTCTTCCAGCTCTCAATGCCTATGTCTACTCTTTCCTTCCTCACTCCTTTCCCAGTGTCTCCCTCAGCATTTCTCCCTCTTTCTATGGTAGACCAAAGGCAGGAAGTCCATTTGACCACACTGCAGCTCTTCTCTGCTCCATGCTATTAGCCTATTGATCAGATATTCCTTAGCCAGCCAAAAAAACTGTAGAGGAGGCACAACCTTCCGTCCTGCTTTCCCCTGCAGCCTATTGGCTGGCTAAGTAATGTCTGACCAACTTTGTCTCCTAACCTACTGCTCCTGTCTCCTTTTGTAGCTTATTGGCTGGCTAAGAAATGTTTGACCAATGGGCCATAAGGGGAGGCAGGAGCAATAGCTGAAAAGACACAGCATTCCTTTTTGCTTTTTCCTGCAGCTCTATATTCCAAGAAGGTTTAATGACAGGAGATGGAATGGCGTCACAAGGCTGAAGCCTGTCCATTCAAGGTGTTTTTCATTCTCCCCAACGCAGCCACTGACCACTACTACTACTACTATTAAACATTTCTATAGCGCTACTAGACTTACGCAGTGCTGTACAAATTAACACGAAAAGACAGTCCCTGCTCAACAGAGCTTACAATCTTGGTACACTCAAAACAATGTAACTGATAGGGCAAAAAGCTCCACCTACTGACTTCATAATGGACCACACACGCTCCTGCTGTCATTAAATCTTTTTGTACATTCCCGAAGATTTCAGCTTTGATGTCTCGGCAGTGCTGGAAAAAATGCCTATAAGAACATAAGAAAAGCCATACTGGGGTAGACTAATGGTCCATCTAGCTCAGTATCCTATTTCCAACTGTGGCCAAGCCAGTCACAATTACCTGTCAGAAACCCAAATAGTGGCAACATTCCATGCTACCAATCCCAGGGCAAGAAGTAGCTTCCCCATGTCTGTCTCAATAGCAGACTATGGATTTTTCCTCCAGGAACTTGTCCAAACCTTTTGTAAACCCAAATACGCTAACCGCCATTACTACATCCTTCAGCAAAGAGTTCCAGAGCTTAACTATTCATTGAGTGAAAAAAATATTTCCTTCTATTTGTTTTAAAAGTATTTACATATTCAAAGAAAAAAGGAAAAAAAATACAAAAATCAATAGATGCTTCCTCTGGTTCAGACCCCAGCCTGCTGATTAGGGAAGGTTTACTATATTCACATCAACTCTTGCATCAATAAACTCTTTCAACTGTTTTGGGTCTACAAACTGAAAATGTTTACCCTCAAGCATCACATTACAAAAACAAGGAAATCGCAAGACAAAATTTGCTCCCAATGCCACCACCCTGGGGCGAAGTTCCAAAAAGGCCCTTCGTCTCATCTGTGTAGGCCGTGAGAGATCTGGAAAGATACGGACCTTTAAGCCCAAAAACTCCTTAATCTTGGAATCAAATTTCTTTAACTTGTGGACAAACGGGCTGTAAAGATATATACTTATTATTTTTGTTTCCTAATGTTAAATAATGCCGATTGCATATTCACTTTAAGTGGTGATGTATTGGAAAATTTAAATAAATAATTTTAAAAAAAGTATTTACATATAACTTCCTTGAGTGTCCACTACTCTTTGTACTTTTGGAAGTATTAAAAAAAATCAATCCACTTCTACTCGTTCTACACCACTCAGGATTTTGTAGACCTCAATCATAACTCCCCTTATCCATCTCTTTTCCAAGCCGAAGAGCCCTAACCTCTTTAACATTTCTTCATATGAGAGGAGTTCCATCCCCTTCATCATTTTGGCCATAAAGTACATAAGTATTGCCATACTGGGAAAGACCAAAGGTCCATCAAGCCCAGCATCCTGTTTCCAACAGTGGCCAATCCAGGTCACAAATACTTGGCAAGATCCCAAAAAAGTACAAAACATTTTATACTGCTTATCCTAGAAACATTGGATTTTCCCCAAGTCCATTTAATACTGGTCTATGGACTTTTCCTTTAGGTCGCTCTTCTTTGAACCTTTTTAATAGTGCTATATCTTTTTTGAGAATCGGCGACCAGAGGTGAACACAATACTCAAGGTGAGGTTGCACCATGGAGCGACACAGAGGCATTATAATATTTTCAATCTTTTTTCCATTCTTTTCCTAAAGCATTTCATGGTAAATATCCACACGAAATCCATAAAATGCAATGGCAACTGATCTTTACATAAGGAAAGTGGAGGAGTGGCCTAGTGGTTAGAGCACCGATCTTGCAATCCAGAGGTGGCCGGTTCAAATCCCACTGCTGCTACTTGTGATCTTGGGCAAGTCACTTAACCCTCCACTGCCTCAGGTACAAACTTAGATTGTGAGCTCTCCTGGGACAGAGAAATATCCAGAGTACCTGAATGTAACTCACCTTGAGCTACTACTAAAAAACGTGTGAGCAAAATCTAAATAAATAAGAGAAAGAGGAAACCTATATGGTTCTCCAAACAAGTGGCTGAAAAAATAAGGGCAAAAGATGCTTTGTTAAAGAAATACAGATGTACGCAACAAGAGGATCACAGACAAGATTATCGGATTAAACTCAAAGAAGCGAAGAGGGAAATATGGTTAGTGAAAGAGTAGGCGGAAGAAAAAATAGCTAAAGGTGTTAAGAGAGGTGATGAGACCTTTTTCAGATATATTGGGGAAAACAGGAAAAACAGGAATGGTATTGCAACACTGAAAGATGCTGAGAATGGCTATCAGGAGAGTGATGAGGATACAGTGAACAAGCTAAACAAATATTTCTTCTCCGTGTTCATGGAAGAAAATCCAGAAGGACCATGGTTGTCTGCCAACGGAGTATCTGGGATGGAGAGAATATTGTACCATTCAAGGAAAAAAGTGTTTATGAACAGCTTGAGAAACTGAAAGTGAACAAAGCAATGGGGCCAGATGAGATACATTACAGGATATTGCGGGAGCTCAGAGAAGTCCTGGTGGGACCTCTTAAAGATTTATTTAATAGATCTTTAGAGACCATGGAACTGGAGATGAGCTGATGTGGTTCCTCTTCACAAACGAAGAGACAGGGAAGAAGTGGGGAAACTACAGGTCAGTAAGCCTCATGTTGGTGGTAGAAAAAAATAATGGAGTCGCTGCTGAAGGAAAGGATAATTAACTTCCTAGAAGCCAATGGGGTTACAAGATTTGAGACAACATGGCTTTACCATAGGAAAATCCTGCCAAACGAATCTTACTAACTTCTTCGACTAGGTGTCCAAAGAATTGGACGCACTCTAGATGTAATCTACTTGGATTTCAGCAAAGCCTTTGATACGGTCCCTCACAGAAGACTCATGAATAAGTTGAGAGGACTGAACTTAGGACCTAAAAGTGGTGAACTGGATTGGAAACTGGCTGACGGCAGAAGGTGGTGGTAAATGGAATCCGCTCAAAGGAAAAGAAGGTGAGGAGTGCCTCAGTGGTCAGTGCTGGGGCTGATTCTATTTAAAATATTTGTGACAGACAATGCTGAAGGGTTATAAGTGCATAAGTGTTGCCATACTGGGAGAGAATGAAGATCCACCAGGCCCAGAATACTGTTTCCAACAGTGGCCAATCCAGGTTACAAGTACCTGGCAAGATCACAAAACAGCACAATACATTTCATGCTGATTACCCTACAAATAAGCAGTTGATTTTCCCCAAGTCCATCTTAATAATGGCTTACGGACTTTTCTTTTTTTTATATTTGTAAAGTTTATTGAAATATATCTCAAACAGCAGTACAAATCAAAACCATTTTGTACAATAACCCTCCAATATTCTCCGAACCCACCCTTGGGAATTGTACATGAAAACTTGAATGTATAACAAAATCTCTTTTCATTTCCCCCCCCCCCCCATTCCACCCTTTAATTGACCCTTTCCTCCCCCTCCCCTCCCCCTCCAACCTCCCATCTATTCGTGCCTAAATATCTGTTCCAAACGCTTCCATTCCTCTGCTTCAGAATTGTACCTCCCCCTTCGTTTATCTGTTAATTCCTCCAACATGGCTATTCCTCTAATTCTCCCAATCCAATTCTTCACCGTGGGCCCATCCTCCTGTTTCCAAAATGCAGCAATCGTAGTTTTTGCTGCCGCCAAGCCTATCCTCTTGAGCCTTCGTTCCCATTTCTCCCCTCTTTGATTATCCCAGCCTAAAAGCACCATTTAGGGTCACATGGGAATGGAATTTTCAATACCTCGGTCAATAACCCCGTTACTCCCCCCCAAAAGTCCCGAATTGGAGTGCATTCCCACCACACATGATAGAAAGTGCCCTTTTCCTCCCCACATCGCCAACATAGATCTGAGGAACCAGGGAACATTGCTTTCACTCTCTCAGGCGTATAATACCATCTGCTTAGTATTTTGTAAGCATTCTCCTTAATTAAAACGCATATAGATGCTTTCTTAACTTCCCTGCACACCCGGCCCCATTCAGTATCAGTCAGCTCCTGCTTCAGATCCTTTTCCCAGGCCTGCATGTACGCATGTTTAACAAATTGTGCCCCTCTAATGTGGTCGTAAAGCCTGGAAATCCCCTTCCCCCATAAATCTATGTTGCTCCATATGTTCTCTAACCCTTCCTTTTCAACTAATTTGTCTCTAACCCACCTCACCGAATGCATATAGTGTATGACTTGTGTATAAGCATATTTGTCAGTGTCTGGCAGCTCGTAGGCCTCCTGTAGTTCAGCAAAAGGCTTGATATCCCCCTCCGTAATAATATCTCTGAAGCGAATCAGCCCTTTGTGGAACCACGCATCGAAAATCCCCCCTTGTGCTCCTGCTGGAAATCCAGGTTCCTGGGTAATCCAGGCGTATGTGGATTTACTCCTGGACCCTCTCAACTTGTATTTAAGAGTGCCCCATAGTCTCAGCAAGTGTGAGACAAATGGATTTAAGGATAATCGCTTATACATATTGTTCGGGATTGAGGCCCATAATAACCCCTCTAAGTGCCCCTCCTGTACGAAGATCTGTTCCAATCTAGCTATATGGGATAGATCTACCTTGCTCCAAACTGCAATTTGCTTAAGCTGTGAAGCCCAGTAATACCAAACTATATTTGGCATTCCCCTCCCCCCTTGTTCGGGAGTCCCCCACAGAATCTTTCGAGCCAATCTTGCTGATGCCCCCCCCCCCAGACAAATGCTCCCAGATCCGATTGCTACCGTATCAATTCCCGTTTTGGTACTGGAATTGGCAACGTCTGAAATAAGAATAGTAGCCTGGGTAAAACATTCATTTTCACAGAGGCTATACGGCTCCACCAAGATAGCCACCCTTTCTTCCATCTGTTTAGATCTCCTCTGATTTCCCGCAGTAAAGGTAAGTAATTTAATTGAAATAATTTATCCAGGATCCGGGGGATCCATATTCCTAAATACTTAAAGCTATCATCCGTGATTTTAAATTTAAAGGCCCTCCTTATCCTTTCCTGCTCCGAGTCTGATATAGTAACCCCCATTACTTCAGACTTATCATAATTTACCTTAAACCCCGAAACTACCCCAAAAGATTTTAATTCCTTAATTACTATGGGTAGAGTCGACATGGGGGCGGAGATATAAAATAGAATGTCATCCGCAAAAAGTGCAATCTTGTGCTCCCGTCCTCCCATCCGGACCCCCTGAATATCTTTAAGAGAACGTATCTGTTGGGCCAATGGTTCTATAACTAGGGCAAAGAGCAGTGGGGCTAGCGGGCACCCCTGACGTGTACCCCTTTGTATACAAAATTGCTCAGAGTACCCCCCATTAACCTTTATTCTGGCTACCGGGTTTGCGTACAACCTCTTCATCCATTCTATAAAGCTTCTTCCCATCCCCATTTGTGTCATAACCTCCCACAGGAAACCCCACTCCACCCTATCGAAAGCCTTCTCTGCGTCAATTGTGAGCAGTGTCAAGGAGTCCCCCCTTCTTTGAGCCCCCCCACATAATATTCAGAGTCCGTCGTATATTGTCTGCTACTTGCCTATTCGCTACAAATCCAGCCTGGTCTTCATGGACCAAGAGGGGCAGTATTTTACTTAAGCGGTTG
The DNA here is from genome assembly GCF_901765095.1 of Microcaecilia unicolor. Classification (NCBI taxonomy): domain Eukaryota; kingdom Metazoa; phylum Chordata; class Amphibia; order Gymnophiona; family Siphonopidae; genus Microcaecilia; species Microcaecilia unicolor. The sequence continues at coordinate 92,712,490 of NC_044042.1, read as the reverse complement.
GCTATTACTTTAGCTAAAATTTTAACATCTATATTTAACAGGGATATCGGCCTATAGGATCCGCATAGTGCTGGGTCCCGCCCTGGTTTTAAAAGGACCGATATCCCTGCCGCTCTCATACTAGGAGGCATGTCTTCCCCCCAAAAGCAAGCATTGCCAACCCTGACCAGTATGGGAGCTAATTCTTGACCAAATATTTTATAATATTTTCCCGTGAACCCGTCCAATCCCGGGGCTTTCCCTCCTTTTAGTCCTTTAATGACACTGAAATCTGGGCCTCCAGTTCAACTCTTTGATTATCTGTTACTTTGTTCAGGCCTATATCCTGAAAATATTCCTGCACCGCTTCTCAGGAGCCCCCTTCTTCTCTTGCATATAATTGAGTATAATAGTGCATGGCTTATGGACTTTTCATTTAGGAAGCTATCCACAATTTTTTTAAAACCCCGCTAAGTTAACTGCTTTTAACACATTCTCAGGCAACGAATTCCAGAGTTTAATTACACACTGAGTGAAGAAATATTTTCTCTAATTTTAAATATACGACTTTGTAGCTTCATTACGTGCCCCCCTAGTCCTAGTATTTTTGGAAAGAGTAAACAAGCGATTCACGTCTACCCATTCCACTCCACTCATTATTTTACAGACCTCTATCATATATTCCTCCTCAGCAGTCTTTTCTCCAAGCTGAAGAGCCCTAGCCGCTTCTGCCTTTCCTCACAGAAGTTGTCCTATCCCCTTTATCATTTTCATCACCCTTCTCTGTACCTTTCTAATTGCACTATATATATCTTTTTTGAGATGCAGTGAACAGACTTGCACACAGCATTTTGCACAATGGAGCACACTATAATGCCCTCATTTTTGTTTTCCATTCCTTTACTAATAATACACTATTTGCTTTCTTAGCCACCGCTGCACACTGAGCAGAGGGTTTCATCATATCAATGATGACACCTAGATCCTTTCCTGGTTGGTGACTCCTAATGTGGAACCTTGCATTACGTACCTATAGTTCGGGCTCCTCTTTCCCACATGCATCACTTTGTATTTACATTAAATGTTAGCTGTCATTTGGATGCCCAGTCTTCCAGTCTTGTAAGGTCCTCTTGTAATTTTTCACAATCCTCTTGCAATTTAACAATTTTAAATAACTGTGTCGCCATCAAATTTAATTACACTAGTTACTCATCTCTAGACATTTATAAATATGTTAAAAAGCAGTGGTCCCAGCACAGATTCCTGGGGAACCAGTTTTTAATCCACAATAGAACACTACCTCCTATCCCATGACTCTCCAATTTCCTGAAATCTTTCATGAGGTATTTTGTTAAATGCCTTTTGAAAACCCAGATACACAATATCAACCAGCTCACCTTTATCCACATTTGTTCACCCCTTCAAAGAAATGTAGTAGATTGGTGAGGCAAGATTTCCCTTCACTAAATCCCTTTTGGCTTTGTCTCTTTTGCCGTCTTCTTGCTTTTAATATACTTAAAAAAACTTTTTATTATGTATTTTTTGTCTCCAACAAAATCTTTTTTCAAAGTCCCTCTTTGCCTTCCTTATCAGCGCTTTGCATTTGACTTGCCATTCCTTATTATTTTCAGTCAGACCCTTCTTCCATTTTCTGAAGGATTTTCTTTTAGCTGTCATAGCTTCCTTCACCTCACTTTTTAACCACGTTGGCTGTCGCTTGGCCTTCCTTCCTCCTTTTTTAATACACAGAATGCCCAATGTAAAATTTTGACCTTCACAACTGCTTCTTCAATTTTTTTTCTCTGTTTTTCTCATTAAATGCTAACATATTGGATTTCCTGTGTGTACTTACTCCAGAGTCGGTATGAAATCTGATTATATTATTATCACTGTTATCAGTTAGGAGGAAAAGTTTGCCTTTTGCGGATGACAGGAAGATAGCCAATAGAGTGGATACCCTGGAGGGAGTAGTAACTATGAGAAGGGATCTCCAAATGTTTGAAGAATGGTCAAGGGTCTGGCAGTTAAAATTTAATCCCAAACTAACTTTTACCATCGAGATATAAATAAATATAATAAATATAGAGATTAGTACTCAGAACTGAGTGCATATCATAGACTAGGAGCCATCTCCTCTGATAGCACTGATTGCCACCATCATTTCACTAAAGTCCACCTCCCCACCAATCACAGACTTCAAAGTTTACAGGTGTACAAGATCAAAATGAAAATGTTCCATAGGATTATCCAGAAGCTCTGTTAAGTAAACCAAAAATTAAAAAGTCCAACTTATCTGATGGCTTCGATGTTCACTTGTGCAAAATCGTTCTCAGTCAGTTCTCTCCATTGGCTTTTTCAGCTAAGATATTCTCAGTTCCTCAGTGAAAACGTGTAACATGCTCATTCTGTAGTTTAAAATTTAAGTTAAAATGTAATGCCAAGAAGTGCAGAGTGATGTACTTGGGGTGTACAAATCCCAAAGAGATATACCAGATAGGAGGGGAGAGATTGGTAAGCTCAGCTCAGGAGAGGGACCTTGGGGTGATGGTGTCTGAGGATCTGATGAAACAATGCGACAAGGCAGTGGCCATCGTCAGAAGGATGCTAGGTTGCATAGAGGGGGGTATGACCAGTAGAAGAAAGGAGGTGTTGATGCCCCTCTACAAATTGTTGGTAAGGTCCCACAAGAGTATTGTGTTCAGTTTTGGAGACCATATATTACCAAGGATATAAAAAGACTTGAAGCAGTTCAAAGAAAAATAGTATGAAATTTGCATTGTAGGATGTACAAGAGACTTACTGACCTGAACATGTATACCCTGGAGGAAAGGAGAAATAGGGGATATATGGGAGGAAGTGACGTCATCTAGCAGCATGGCCGCTTAAGAGCTAAGCTCCTACAGCCCCACGGAGAATTTAAGCTAAAAAAAGAAGATATACCGCTGCCGGAGAGCTAAAACAGAGCTGGTGATTCATACAAGTGCTACAGCGGCGTCCACACTCGAAAACGAAATCCACCGTGGCGGATCTTTCCCGCTTTGCTTTTAAAGTAGAAGCAGCGGCGCTCCGATCTAAAATGGCGGATACACGGAAGGCAATGGAGCCGGCAAATGGAGGGAAAACAAAGGCGGCGGGAAGCACGTCGGACCACCGCAGTGAGCGAGATGCGGAGGAAGCGGTTCCCCCGAACTTAGAGGCTTGGCTACAGGACATTAGCTCTGACCTGAAAGCACTTCGGGCAGAAGTGGCGACGCTCAAGGAGGATCTGAGAGGAGAGATCCGGGAACTGGGCTCCCGCCTGGAGGACATTGAGACACAGGTGGAGACCCACAGTGAAGCCATGGGAAATATGGATCAACAGATCGGTGAAATCCAGGGGACCCAGCAACAGCTTTTAGAAAAAATAGAAGATCTGGAAAATCGGGGCCGGTGTAATAATTTAAGATTTCGGGGCCTACCAGAAGTGCCCACTTACCAAGACTGTGAGCACGTGGTACAACAAATGGTTAGCGCACTGCTATCAACTAACGGAGATAATGTGGAGGCCACAACCATACAGCTGGAAAGAGCGCACAGAGCCCTGGGAGCGGCACGGAACAACAAGCCAAAGGACATCATTGCTTGCTTCACCAGCTTTAAACTAAAAGAACGGGTGTTGAAAATGGCTCGCCAGACCCCGGACTTTCAATGGGACTCTTACGCTATCGAAATCTACCAGGACCTGGCGGCAGCGACTCTGAAACGGAGGGGTGACCTGAAACCATTCACCAGACATTTGAGAGAACTTAAAATTCAATATAGGTGGAGGCATCCCTTTGCATTAGCTTTCTACAAAGATGGAACTATGCATCAAATAAAATCTGTAGAGGAAGCAAGAGCTATATGCCCAGAAGCACCGGAACCTGAAGAGAGGAGAGTAGCAGGCCCTGAGAAAAAGACCAACACTCAATCCCTGCCGCCAAGGTGGCAGAGAGTGGGGAAAGGCCCCAGGAGATTACAACGCCAACAATCATCCACACGAATCACCTGAGGTTATGCAGACGTCAAATTTGGAGAAAAAAAAAAAAGTTAGACTTAAGGTTAATGTTGTTGCATAAGTTGCATATGTTATGTTACTCTCCGGCATGAAGTTATGATAACTCTGTGGGGTGAGTAGAAAGCGGGGCGGTTGCTTCCTCCGTAGGTAGACACCCGCTGGTACACCACGGGGTGTTACATAATTGTTAGGGGTACTCGGGGGGAAGGGATGGGGTTTATTCAAGGGTGGGAGGGGAGGGAGGGGAGGGAGGGGGATCAGTTCTGTGTGATAAAAGAGGGGGTTCAGTTCTGTGTGACAAAGGACAAAGGACTATTAGAGCACAATGTCCAACGGGTAAGCAGGGATAATAAGGAAAGCATAACATTGCTATATGAGTATGGGGGATTTTAAATGTATGTCTTTGAATGTAAAAGGGCTCAATATCCCCAGGAAGAGACAGTTGCTGTTCCGGGAGTTGGTAAGATTACAAATAGATGTGGGCTTGATTCAGGAAACTCACCTGAAGGCAAAGTATGAATATCTTTGCAAACACAAGCAATACCCAATTATCCACTTTGCCTCCAGCAAGGATAACACGAAAAGCAGGGGTGTGCTAATTGTGTTTAGAGATACCAAGCCCTGGGGGATAAAGAAAGTGGTAAAAGACAAGCACGGTCGATATCTGTTAATAGTTTTTGAATTAGCAGGCCAAACCTATACCATGGTAAATATATATGGGCCCAATGCACAACACTCGGAATTTTTTAAAGAGCTAGACCACCTGCTCAGTAGAAATATAGAGGGAACCTTGCTACTGGGAGGGGACTTCAACCTTACACTGAACCCAAGTCTGGATAATTCCTCAACTGTGGCAAACTATGCTAGGCAAGATAGGCGAAACTTTCAGGATTTCCTTACACGCTGGCAATTAATAGATTATTGGCGTAGGGATAACCCCAGGGAACGCACTTACACATTTTTTTCAACAGTACATCATACTTCATCTAGGATAGATATGTGGCTAGGAGATGCCTCCCTTCTGGGACGAGCTGAAACCCCACAGATTATTCCCCATACCTGGTCAGATCACTCACCGGTTATATTGCAGATCAGAGGAGTGGGACCTGAAAGGCCGAGACCTCTCTGGCGGCTGGATGACGCATTACTAACTGATCCAAATAATGTATCTCAAGTAGAACAATTTATTAAAGAGTACATTAACTTTAATGATAACAGAGAAGTGTCTCCAATTGTTTTGTGGGAAGGCCTTAAAGCAGTGATAAGGGGCCATCTGATAGCGTTAAAGTCACGGGTGTGGAAGGCTCGATGTGCACAGGAAAATAGCATTCGCCAGCAATTGGTTGAGGTAGAGGCAAGCTTGCAGCGGGGAGAGACAACAGATCTTGCGACCCTCAGGATGCGGGCACATGATCTACGCTCACAGATACATGACCTTGAGCTAGCTGATATCAATGAGAAGTTGCAACGGGTACGCCAGACGCACTTCGAATTTGGCAACAAACCAAGTAAACTGTTAGCCCATAAATTAAAACAGCATAATACTAGAAAGGTGATAGGAGGGTTGCGAGATGACGGGGGATCAGTACATTCTGATCAAAATTTTTTGGAAGAGGCTTTTAGGGGATTCTATGAAAAGCTTTATAAATCAGAAATAACACAGAACCCCGAGGAGGTAGCCAATTTTTTGGAGGATATAGACCTTCCAGCACTTACAAAAGAAGCTGATCAGCTATTGGGCAGCCCCATCACAGTCGAAGAGGTCGAACAGACGATCAAAGGACTGTTACCTAATAAAGCCCCGGGTCCTGATGGGTTTACCAACAAATTTTATAGGAGTTTTGGGAAGATATTGTCCCCCATCTTGTTAAAAGTCTTCAATTCCATAGACGAGGGTACTGGCCTGCCACCGACTTGGAATTTGGCGACCATTACAGTGCTTCCCAAACCAGGCAAAGATCCCCTCATATGCAGCTCTTACAGGCCCATCTCACTATTGGGAGTAGACTACAAGATATTTACTAAGATTTTGGCCACTAGATTGCAGAAATATCTTCCCATGCTCACGCATGAGGATCAGGCAGGGTTTGTACAGAACCGCCAAACCTTTGATAACATTAGAAGGACACTGCAGGTAATTCAAGGGGCACAGATCACTAACTCTCCCTTGTGTATACTTTCCTTGGATGCTGAAAAGGCCTTCGACCGTGTCAGCTGGCCTTTTCTTTTCGCAGTACTAAAGAAGGCAGGTATTGAGGGAAGGTTTGCGGAGTGGCTAAAATCTATATATAAGCTCCCGAGGGCAGCGGTGCGAATCAACGGGATCCTGTCCCGCCCATTCTCTCTCCATAGAGGTACTAGGCAGGGTTGCGCATTGTCGCCAATGTTGTTTGCTATGGTGATGGAACCCTTTGCAGCCAAAATCAGAGCAAACGCTGGGATTCGGGGTTTGAGAGGGGGGGGATTGAGACCAAAATACTTCTTTTCGCAGATGACATCCTGCTGCTCTTAAAAGATCCCCTATCAGCTTTTCCATTGATCGGAGAGGAAATACAGGCCTATGGGGCCGTAACAGGCTTTAAAATAAACTTTGACAAATCAGAGGCACTGGACATAAACATATCTCATACTCATTTAGATCAATTGAAAACCCAGTTCCCATACAGATGGGCTAATAAATACATCAGGTATTTAGGGGTCAATATACCTCGTAGTTTAGCAGAAATCTTTAAAAGCAACTTCCCAGCGAAGGCACTAGAATTGTTTCGGGAGCTAGAGAAATGGGAGGGTTTAACATTATCTTGGGTGGGCAGGATTAGCGCTGTCAAAATGATAGTTCTCCCGAAGCTCCTATACTTGTTTATGGCCTTACCAATTGACATTCCTGAAGACTTTTTCCGGGGCCTGCAAAGAAAACTGTTTTCCTTTATCTGGAGGAAAAGGCCACCCCGGGTCCGGCGGGAGGCGTTGTGTCAATTAAGAGATAGAGGGGGTATGGGGGTTCCTGCACTCCGCGAATACTACTATGCAGCTCACTTACGAATTCTGGCGATTTGGCTACAAGATAGGGGGAAGATATGGGCTTGCATAGAACAGAGTTGGCTAAAGCCATTCCCACTTAGGGCTATACCTTGGCTACAAAAGCAACAACTGAAAAAGGTCATAAGAGACAGCCCTTCCTTGATTCAATGGCCACTAAACACATGGTATAGGATTAGGGAGAAATTTTTCCCAGAGAGGAAATACTTTAAACATGCATTCCTTAGATTTACACCTCAATTTGGACCAGGAGCAATTGATAAAGCATATGAAGATTGGGAGGCCATGGGATTGTATACATTGGGGCAAATGTGCGAGGAGGGGCAGGTTCCTCCCTTTCAGGTGTTGCGTCAGGAACATGGGCTCTCGCCTCTCCAGGTGTTTCAATATTACCAGGTGTGGGACTTTGTCTATCGTAATGCAGGAGAGGAGCTGAGTCTAGCCGAGACAACGCTGGAGAAGGGGTTGATGGGAGGAGGAGATAGAGGTAGTATTTCCAGGATATACAGGGCCTTGTTATCCCAGTCCCAACCGGTGGAACATTACACAAGGAAATGGGAATTGGCAATGGGGGTATCATATGAACCTACACAATGGGCACAGGCCTTTAAATCCCTATTGAGAGTATCGATATCCAGTTCATTGGTTGAAAATGGGCATAAGGTACTATATAGCTGGTATTACACTCCCAGTCGCTTGACTACTATGTATCGATCGGGCTCTGCTCTATGTTGGCGGCAATGTGGAGAGATAGGAGATATGTATCATATATGGTGGGCGTGCGATCAGGCACAAAGATATTGGGAAAAATTAGGGGATTTTGTTAACAGGGTGACGGGTATACAATACCCAATGACAATGCACACATGCCTGCTACACTTTAAGCCACCAGGAATCAAAAATCACATCCATAGGTTTGCCACACAGGTGTTTGTATCAGGAAAGATGGTCCTGGCATCATGGTGGAAAAAACCACACTTACCTGATTTACCAGTGGTTATAAACAAACTAAGGTACATCCAATTGATGTCTAAGCTTACAGCAATGCGTAATGGGCAAATTGCTCAATACCACAAAATTTGGGATATGTACACTACATGGTCTTCCAAGAATATGGCAGCAGTTATGTTAAACACACAGACATAGGGGTGGGGGAAGGTGGGTGGGGAAGGGGGGGAAGAGGCTCGGGTTTTATTGAGCGATAACAGGTGATGATGTTAGATGCCTCAATCAATGTTCATGTTAGATATGTTAAGTTATCATAATTACAAAATGGAACTGTAAGATATGGCTACTGAATTTGTATGATATTGGAAAATGCATAAATAAAAAAAATAAAAAAAATAAAAAATGGAAAAAGAAATAGGGGATATATAATACAGACGTTCAAATATTTGAAAGGTATTAATCTTAAAACAACCTTTTCCAGAGATGGGAAGGCGCTAGAATGAGAGGACATGAATTAAGGTTGAAAGGGAGTAGACTCAGGAATAATGTCAGGAAGTATTTACCTGGGAATGCCCTCCGACAACAGGTGATGGAGATGACAACAGTAACAGAATTCAGAAGAAGTGTGGGATAAACATAAAGGAATCCTGTATAGAAGGAATGGATCCAAAGAAGCTTAATGGAGATATCAGGAAGCAAAACTGGTAATTGGGAAGCAAAGCCAGTATTGGGCAGACTTCTACAGTCTGTGCTCTGATTGTGGTTAGATAGATTCAGCTTCAGAATTTGGAGAACAAGGCCAGCGCAGGACAGACTTCTAACGTCTGTGCCCGGATTGTGGCTGAATAGATTTGGATGGGATGGAGTGGAGCTGTTCAGAGGCTTCAATGATAAAAGTCAGAAATTTTAGAACAAGGACAGTGCTGGGCAGATTCCTATGGTTTATGCCTTGAAAATGACAAGGATAAACCAAGACCCGAAATATGATATACCATATGTGATGAGTTTATCTTGTTGGGCAGACTGGAGAGACCATACAGGTCTCTGTCGTCATCTACTACATTACTAGATACTGGGCTAGGTTCTGTTGGTTTCAGTGGAAGCTACAAACTTGGTACATTGATTCTTACAATTCCGAGCTACAGTGGAAAAATCTCTCTCTGCTTTAAAAAGAATTAAAACTATTTCAGGAGTACAACAGGGCAGGAGAGACTTTCATCTCTAGCAAAACTATCAATTGAAAAAGAGCTCTTCCTGACTTTAAAGTCAAATATGAAATTAACATAGTAACATACTAAATGACGACAGATAAAGACCTGGATTGGCCACTGTCGGTGACAGGATGCTGGGCTAGATGGACCTTTGGTCTTTCCCAGTATGGCACTACTTATGTACTTATGTCCATCCAGTCTGCCCAACAAGATAAACTCATTTTACATGGTATATGATACCTTATACCCGAGTTTGATTTGTCCTTGCCATTCTCAGGGCACAGACCGTAGAAGTCTGCCTAGCAGTGTTCTTGTACTAAGTCCTGAAGCTAACGTCAAAACCCCTTAAAATTCACACTCCAGCCCATCCATATCTATTCAGTCACGACAGGGTGTAGACTGTAGAACTCTGCCCAGCAACGGTTTTGCTTCCCAATTACCGGCGCCACCACCTAATCTCCACTAAGATTCCATGGATCCATTCCTTCTAAACAGAATTCCTTAGTGTTTAACTATGCCAATTAGCATGGAGTTTCATTTTAAATGAACATTTCCAGAAAGCTCTGAGGTCTACACAAAATTCAGCCCAAGCCCTCGTTGACTGAATGCTTTACTGGCTCTGTTTCAAATGTTAAGGGTATTTTCATGGATGTTCCAGGCTGCTGTACCATCAATTCGACCCAAAGCCACAGTGCTTGAGCATCTTATCTTTCCCCCTAAATCCACCTCTCCTCTTCACCCATTCTCTCTCTCTCTGTAGATAACACTCTCATCCTCCCTGTCTCGTCAGCTCATTACCTTGGGGTCATCTTTGACTCCTCTCTCTCTACACATATCCACCAGACTGCTAAAACCTGTTTCTTTCTCTATATCTTCACCATCCCTTCCTTTCTGAGCACACTACCAAAACCCTTATCTTACCACCTCTCACTTGGACTACTGCAAATTGTTTCTCATAGGTCTCCCACTAAGCCATCTCTCTTCCCCTTCAATCTATTCAAAATTCTGCTGCATGACTTATACCCCGCCAGTGTCGTTATGCTCATATTAGCCGTCTCCTCAAGTCACTTCATTGGCTCCCTATCCATTTCTGCATACAGTTCAAACTCCTACTACTACTACTACTTAGCATTTCTATAGCGCTCTTACTGACTTACAAATGCATTCACTCTGCAGCTCCTCAGTACCTCTCCACTCTTGTCTCTCCCTATACTCCTCCCCGGAAACTCAGTTCATTGGGGAAATCTCTTATCTGTACCCTTCTCCTCCACTGCCCAGACTCCGTTCCTTTATCTTACTTCAACATACGCCTGGAATAGACTTCCCGAGTTAGTACGTCAAGCGCCATCTCTGGCAGTCTTCAAATCTAGGCTAAAAGACCACCCTTTTGAAGCTGTTTTTAACTTCTAACCCCTTTTCACTTGTTCAGTACCCATGTCTGTTGTATCATTCCCACCTTTAAATTCCCTTATTTGTCCTGTTTGTCTGTCCCGATTAGATTGTAAGCTCTGTCGAGCAGGGACTGTCTCTTACATGTTCACGTGCACAGCGCTGAATATGTCTAGTAACACTATAGAAATGATAAGTAGTAGTATCTTGTTAACTGGTACTGATTCCAATGTTAAGGGCATTTTCATGGATGTTTCAGGCAGCTGTACTATTGGTTCAGTCCAAAGCCACAGTATCTGAGATCTTGTTAACTGGTTCTGTTTCCAATGTTAAGGGAATTTCATGGACATTTCAGGCAGCTGTACCATCAGTCTGGCTGAAAGCTACAATGACCCTACATTTTCCACTGTCACTCCTATTTGAGCATGACCTGAAGAAGGAATGGGTGATAAGGCAAAGATTTTGTTGCATGCATCCTGAAAGTCATGTGTCTGCTGCTCTCTGCTTTTGCGTCTTGTTTGTGGGTACACAATAGCTTGCTGCTTCAGCCTCAGAATATCACAGAAAGTCTGTATTGCTCAAAATATTTACTCATGGAATCTGCAGTTCTATACCACATAATGTTAATCTGTGTACAACTCTGAAGGATAGAGTTCGGAAAGGTGATGGTGATGCAGAAGTTTCTTCAAACCAACACAGAAGTCAAAAGGAGAAGTGGCAAACGTTACAGGTGACTCAAAGACCAAGAAGTGACACTGCTCATCATAAATAGTGAGTACATTAACCATAGCACATCTGCTGAAACCCCTGCTATAAAATATCACCGCACACCACTGTGGATGTCAAATATTTACGTACAGTAGGTATATGTTTGTTTCTGGAGGGCTCATAATTTAAAGAGGGGGGGGGGGGGAAGAACACTTAAGTGGGAATTGAACCTGGGTCCCATGGTTTACAGTTTATTGCACTGACCACTAGGCTACTCCTCAGACCTGCTTTCTGCTTTGTTCAGAATGCCCATAATACCTCTTCACTTTCAGGGAAGAGGAAGGAGAACAGCAACCATTGGAGGAACCAGTGGTCAGCTGCTCAGAGCACCTTTCTGTACCCTGGATGTGAATGAAACAGGGCCTAAACAAAAACATCCTTTTTAGACTTGGATGTTTCTTCCCATCCGATTATCCCTGTTGGATGTCTCTAGTCCCGCTTAACACACACCCACTTGCTACTTGGATAAACTGCAGTGTAAGATGCCCAAATTCTGCCATTACAAAATCGCAATTTGGATGTTTTGGGCAGATGGATTTTTTTTTTTTTTTAAATGTCTGTGTGCTTTGAAAATGAGCCCCTTAGTAGAGTAGGGAAAAGATTTAGGGCATTCCTTAACTGCACAACAGTGGAAGCTTATCTATGACAAGACAAGAAAGATATCTGTATCATCTGTGTTAGTGGAAAACAGCTTCAAACTATTGTTTTGATGGTACTACATGCCTGAATGATAAAGCCAAATGAATCTCAGTGTGAAGGATAAGTGTTTATGGCAGTGTGGAGGTAGGGGTACATTCCTACAAATTTGCCCCACTGGGAGTAAGTGAATAATATGCTGTGAGAAATGCTGAGTAAAGATATACAGATTATGTAAGGAATATGAGGGGGGGGGGGGGGGAGCGGGGAAGACAGGGCTAGAGAAAGGAGCAGATCCTATTCCCTGGAGAAGTGGAGAACGGAGAGAGACTACAACTCCCACCAGTCCCCGAGAGGAGCACGGCCTAGAATGCAGGACTACGTTTCCCAGCAGTCCCTGAGTGAGGCATACCATCGCAGCAGGGACTTCCATTCCCATCAGCCCCTGGATGACAAGGACGGGAAATTGGAAAAACCTGACAGAGAACTAGGCTAAGGGAAAAGGTCCTGAATCTGCCCAATCAAGGAAAGGAGGGGCAGCTGGGAGAAGGGTGTGGGGAGGAACCCATGGACTGGCAAGGAGCAGAAAAAGGAGAGGAAAGAGAATAGGAGCCGCCGATGGATATCTCAGCTCTGGCTAAACTCAAAGGAGAAATAAAGCAGCAGCTGGAGGCTGGGTGAAAAAAGGCCAAAGGTGGTTATCTCCAAAGGAGAACTGAGAAGCAGGTTTTCCCTGGCACGTCAAAGGGGGAGTGGTGGCTGGGGGATAGTGCTGGCCAAGTTGGGTGGGATTTTGAACCCTTTTTGGGGGGAACTGCTTTGCATGAACTGTTGGGATTTTGAACCCTTTTTGGGGGGAACTGCTTTGCATGAACTATTGGGATTTTGAACCCTTTTGGGGGGGGAACTGCTTTGCATGAACTGTTGGGATTTTGAACGCTTTTTGGGGGGAACTGCTTTACATGAACTGTTGGGATTTTGAACCCTTTTTTGGGGGGAACTGCTTTACATGAACTGTTGGGATTTTGAACCCTTTTTGGGGGGAAACTGCTTTACATGAACTGTTGGGATTTTGAACCCTTTTGGGGGGGAACTGCTATGCATGAACTGTTGGGATTTTGAACCCTTTTGGGGGGGGAACTGCTCTACATGAACTGTTGGGATTTTGAACCCTTTTGGGGGGAACTGCTTTGCATGAGCTGTTGGGATTTTGAACCCTTTTTGGGGGGGAACTGCTTTGCATGAGCTGTTGGGATTTTGAACCCTTTTTGGGGGGAACTGCTTTACATGAGTTGTTGGGATTTTGAACCCTTTATGGGGGGAACTGCTTTACATGAGCTGTTGGGATTTTGAACCCTTTTTGGGGGGAACTGCTTTACATGAACTGTTGGGATTTTGAACCCTTTTTGGGAGGAACTGCTTTGCATGAACTGTTGGGATTTGAACCCTTTTGGGAGGAACTGCTTTGCATGAACTGTTGGGATTTGAACCCTTTTTGGGGGGGGACCTGCTTTACAGGAACTGTTGGGGTTTGAGAAATGTTTAGGATGAACTACTTTACAGAAACTGCTAGAAGTCTGAACCTTGTTTTGCCTTGTTGAACTACTGGGGTTGCAGATTGGCTGGGGGGGGGGGGGTACATAAACTGATATATGGACCCTGACTGAGTTGCTGAGTCATTATTTTGAGCTTGGAGGGGGTTGCTCAAGGGATCTGAATGGGGGGGTCCGTGGCTGGGTCAGCTAGGCCCAGCAGGGTGGAGCCTTCTCCCTGAGACCTCTGGTGTACCTTTGGCCTGAAGGACCCACAATTCCTATCTGTGCGGAGAGGGTCCTAGGAGAGTGGAACAGTGAGCGAGATTCAGCTGGATTTCCTGAAGCAGTCCCTTGACCTCAGTAGGGGAGGAGGCGTTCCCTAGGTGATCCAGAGCGAAGAGCCTTTAAAAGATCTAAGATCAAGAATCTATTGAACCAACTGGCTGGGATCTCTCAGTTGGGAAACTAACTGGTTCAATACTGCTCTATAGCAGTCAGGTTGGAGGTAATGGGCAGTATGGAGACAAATATGGGTTCCACCTGGAAAAGTGGCATGGCTCCAGGCGTTGGCATGTGCATAGCATGCGTTGAGTGTCAGGAAACTGGGGAAATTTTGGAAAAAAGTGTGGTGAGCATTCCTGAATTGGTACGAGAAGCTGCAATAAGTAGGTAGAACCACTCGGAGGGCACTGGACATTTTTTTTTTTACTCCAATCAAAAATTGATTTAGATGGGCCACATTCTGTATTGAGCACAATCCAGTGCACTGCTAATCTTGGAAGTTTAAAAGCAGTGCATTCAGGGAGTCTTCCACTAATATTCTGACAGGGAACTCTTGCATATTACAATTGCATGAATTTGCACACTCTTGATTTCAACAGTTCTAACAGAACACTGTATGGACTGCACACTATCAGAGAAGCACCCAAAATGACCACTCTCAAAAGGAAGGATTTAAATTGTTTTATTGCTTCTGTGTGTCACTATGGCCAATGTTGCCCTGAGCTATGTATTTAACATTTTATATTTGTAACTAAAAAAGGAAAATCTAAGATTTTTTTTTTTTTTGGTGGGGGGAGGGGGGACTGTGGTTAGTCACATTCACTTACAGAAGACAGAATGGTTCCCTAAAGGGTAATTTGGAGATAAAAAAGTCCTTTGGTGTACTGTGGCTACATAAACATTTCACTGGGATACTGCCACCCTTTACCTTTCCTATTAAGAAGTAAACCAGGGACTCTTTGGGAACAATTTGTTTCAGTTCTTCAAGTTCCTGTAAAGCAGACTGTGAAAAACAAGGGAAAAAGGAAAAAACAATTTGCTCTTTTCAACAAACCATATTGGGCAACAACATTACACATATTCTAACTGGACAAAATAAGTATTTTATGCAAAGAAAGCTACAGATGATTCCAATTCTATTAAATGGAAGTCTCATTAAAACCAACAAAATGAGCTATCACCCAAACACCCCACCCTAAACAGACTAAGAAAAATCTTCTATAATAATTCTTTGTAAAGTGGCATCTCTTGCCATGTTAAAAAGAATAAAAACCAGCCTGGTCAAGCTATTTCCTGTTTAACAGTAGCAGTGAAGGCAGTGTGCTGTGCCAGCCTAGGTGGTGAGAGGTGGCTCAGCAAATCTGGGTCTAGTACAGTGGTGTACTGGAGCAGGCTCTCACCGGCTCGCATGAGCCGGTTAAGTTTTTAAGAATTTTGGGAGCCGGTTGTTAAAGTAGGGCCCTCCATGGCTACTTTAACAACTGGCTCCCAAAATGTGGGCTTGGGCCCCCTGCTGAATTCTCTTTTACTTTGCTGGTGGGGATGCTGAGCCCTGCCAGCCAAGTAAATAGACTGCTGCTGCTCCCCGCTCCTTGTTTCCAGCTCTGAGCAGCAGGCTGGGACTTCTCCAGCATGTGTGAGAAGTTTCAGCATGCTGCTCAGAGCAAGACGTTGGGAGTGATGGCAGTCCATTTATTGGCTGCCAGCAAAGGTATGCCTAGTGTGCCCGCATGAAGGGAGGGAGGAGAGAGAGGCAAGTGTTGCTCCCCCCCCCGGCCCTTCCAACTGCAGAGCTGGCTACGTTCGAAGAAAGAGCCTGTTGTTAAAACTTTACCAGCACACCCCTGGTCTAGTACTCTAGTAATGACAACCAGAAGCTATGTTAGGAATGGCACTATGTACCCTCCGAAGAAAAATACTTCCTACATTCCTGGCCTGTTATTGGAAACTAGAGAGGAAGTAGCCTAGTTAGTTAAAGAAATGGGATGAGAAAAAGGGAAGCAAGGGTTCAAATCCTGCTTCTGCCATCAACATTCATTGTTACCTTGAGCAAGTCACTTATCTCCTATTGCCTCACCATCTGTGGGACAAAGGTGTTTTGACTAAATACTCAGCACTGCTGTATAGCGCTGTGCACATCAAGTAGCTTTTTAAATTATTTAGATTCATGGGGTTTTTTTTTAACCTGAAGACAAATGACACCAAAGGAAGAGGCCCCCTACCTCCCATGGTAACTTGGGATGGATTGAACATCAAAATGCTGTACATATTTAAAGTACATTGCATAAATTTACATAAAGTTTGCATTAATATTAATTCTTCCAGACATGAAAGATTTTTCATATATCTGCATAATATTTAGCACTTATTTCCTATATTTATTTCATTTTTTTCACTATATACTTTATTTTCATTATTATTCCCTTCTATAATCTCTCACCAATCCATAACTTTCCACTACTGCCTGTCCCTCCCTCCCAAAATGTGCCTCTTCAGCTGTTTCCATACATTTATTCCAATATTTTATTTCATCTCTCTTGGAGTCTGTTCTGCCTTATGTCTCCTTCTTTCTGCCATTCAGCTTATCTTGCCTTCTCCAGTTGCTCATCCTTCATCTGCTACAACTCAGGGTCATCCCAGTTTACCATCCTCACTACCCAGTCTCATCCTCTTAGTTTTATCCTTAGTCTGTCCTCAGCCCCCTGCTGCTTGTTCCTTTGATATCATCAGGCTTGGTTTAAACATGAGCAATGAGCTAGCAGGTCTCAACAGCAGTGGCAAGAGGAAAAAAAAATCAGCAGCTACCAGGCTGGTCTCACTGGTAAGAAAGGTGGGGGTGTACCCACGTTAATGAGAGCGGTGGCCACATAGGTAGCCTCTGCAAAACCAAAAATAGCAATAGCAGGACAGCAGTTTGCTCTAATTCGGAGGTCTAAGCAATTCTGCAGCAGTTGCGGTGGTTACCACAGCAACAGGTTGTTGGGTGAAGGTTGTGGGATACCTAAGAGTTATTTCACTTGAAATACACCTGGAGCTTATCTAGTACACTGCACAAGAATCTACATAAGAAATTCAGACTGGGGTAATTAGCTTAAACAGGAACAAAGAATGTAGGAAAATTCAAGAAAGGTAAGGGGGGGGGGGGGGAAGCAGAGGGGAGAGCATATGGAAACAAGTATGGGGCTCTTGATAAACTTTTCCCTGCTCTCCCTGAACAGATCTCTGCGTGATCAGGTGATTAAGAAAAAACATTTTTATCCAGACCACACACACACAAACAAATAAATAAACATCTCACTGAAAATCATGCAGATCAAAACTGATTTAGAAGTCCATGGGAAGCAGCATACCTTATATTTTTCATTTGCAAATAAGATAGAGGCTCTATGAAACTTGCATAGTGGATTCTTGGGGTCAATATTAATGGCTTTGTTTAAAGTATCCAAAGCCTTGTCAGACTTTTTCAATGCATGCTGGACCTAAAATTGAAGAAAGGAAAATTCCCACTTAGACTGAACAGGTCCTAAGTTGAGCACCTAAGATATGGAGCTACTCAGCATCATTGCTTGGTAAAGTTTTCTCCTTTAGGGGCCCTTTTACTAAGCTGTGGTAAGCACTAGCACATGATAACCGCATATTAAAAAGGCACCATCGTGGGATGTGCTCAGGCATCCTACAGTAGTTTTGTAATTGACATGCACTTCCCACGCACTGAAAAAAATATTTTTTAGCATGGGGTGGGGGGAGTGTGTGTCTGGAGGTAGAGAGTAGGTGTGTCCTTGTTAGCAAATGGGCACTGGCGTGCACTGACCAATTAGCACGGGAGCCCCTACCGCCTACAAAATAGGTGGTGGTAGGACTTTCATGCTAATGGTCATGTGCTAGTTGGGAAATTAGCACATGGCCATTAATGAAAAAAAAAACTGCAGCCATTTTACAGCTGAACTAAAAGCGGCCTCAGCACACAGGAAACCTATGCACTAAAAATAGCAAAGGCCACTTTTTTAGCACAGCTTAGTAAAAGAGCCCTATAATGTTTAATTAAGCGACCTCTGAAAATAACTCTTCTTTCCCAGTTCCTTCTATCCTATTTTATGTAATTGTATATTCACTGGTCTGGCGATCGCCTTATTGGTACATTGTAAGCCACTTTGAGTCCGCATGCATGTGGAAAAAAGTGGGGTATAAATGTGCATAAATAAATAAATAAAATACACTAAAATTCAGACTCTCATTAAGGTCATGTAGGATTAAGATGTTCTTAGGTAAGATCATCTGGGCAGACAATACTGAGTGTTTTATGACATGCTCAGAGCTAAGTCAAAAGAGACTCACCACTCCAATGTGACATAGCAGGACTGAGCTCTGAGGGTTGATATCAAGTGCTTTTTGAAAATGCATTTCTGCTAGGCTGAATTTCTCCTGCTTGTAGTAAATCATTCCCAATCCATACCTGCAATCGCAATGCAATCTAGTTTTATAACTTTGTAACTAATACAGAATGAAAAAAAAAAACAAAAAACTTTAGTACTGAAAATGTCAAAAATTATTTGAAAAACTTAATAGCAATTCTGATCTGGAGCTCTTAAGAATTAATAACAGAAACATGCATTTTTCTCAATGGCTTTGGCCATAAAATGTTACTCAGCGGTCCTTGGCCATAAAACTTTACTGAATGGCTGTGGAATAGGCTAACATGAGGAAGAACCTATTGGTAACTCATTGGGTATGTTAGTATCCCTTAAATGTAATGCTCACAAACTTGATTTAATGCATCCTAACCTATAAATTAAAGTGAACTAATTTGATTTGTGTGAAACAAACTGAAAAATCCAATTGCCCTATACACATCCTTAGGGTTCATGAAGCCCACAGCCTCAGTTTGGGCCGGAAATCCAAGAGGAGGAGGAAGCTGCCAAGTCAGAAAACATTCCTTAACTCTGACCCTCCGATTTCTTACTGGGTTTATCTGAGGAATAGGAGGTTTGCAGTTTGTGTTGTGCTCAAAAAGGGAATGGGATTTGTATCAGAGAAACCTTTACACTAAAAATGGAACAATTCTGTATTCTTCACTTACACAGATCACTGCAAACCAGCTAACCAACCAGTATTCTTGATACAGAAACAGGGCTGAGAGCGTGAATAAAAGATAGGGATGGACGGGGTAAGTTGATGCTAATTTAAAGATAGAAATCCATATACCGTATATAAGCCGCATTTGCGCATGCTGAAGGCCTCACACCAGCCCATTTTGCTTTCTCTTCTGTGTCAGCAGCAGCAGCAGTAGCCAGGAAAGAGCGGTTAAATGCTGGTTACCACAATGGGCAGAAAGCAAAAGAGAAGTGGAAGTGACGGAGGTATAGAACAGAAAATTTCCTGTGACTTGATTATAAGCAGAGACCCCAATTTTTGAGCTTTTTTTTTTTTTTTTTAAAAACATAGTCTAGTATATATGCAAGCTCATTTTCAATGCACTTAGCCTCCCAAAGTGCTTTGAAAATATGCCTCATGGTATGCCATCTACTAAGGGTAGAGAACCATAGAGAAATAATCTAGCCTGGGCAGACCCACTGGTCTTTCCTTATCCACCAGACCAGTCCAAATGTATAGATTTTACTCCTTTACCAGCAGATGGATACCAAATGAGAGTTTGCAGACTATGTCCCATATCCTTAGGCTTGCCGTATTCTCTCTCTCCAGCAGATGATAGGCAGTCTGGTTTTGTAATTTCTGGTGCAGCACCCGAGTGCCATGTAGGAGAACTGGTCTGCCAAGCTGAGTAGTGGCAGCTCTATATGTCCAATTAAACACCCCTAAAGTTTGAAAGAGGCAAAGTGCTTTGCCTTCTGGGGTGCTCAGGTTCTGGGAACTGTGAAGACACTGTTTACAGGGCCTGGAAGACTATGTCCAAGTATATAGTCTTGATGATTGAGTTCAAGCTGAGGTCCTTGGGCAGTATAGGTGACTGGGGAGTTCTTGGAGGAAGAGTTTCCAGTGGATCAGGGGAATGATCCACTCAGTGGGTCATTTATTCCAGCAGGAAGAACTGATTTCTGATTTTGCAGACTTGGCTGTTCTGATAAATACACAGAATCTGATACAAGATAGATGTCTCTGGTGAATCCATGAACCCATTTTGGAGATGCTGTGCGAGTCTATAAAGTCTTTTTGGGTAATTACATTGGAGTGGGAAGCCCCCAAGAGCAGACAGGGCCACGGGGACATGGAACCCACTGGCACCTGAAGAGAATGAGAATGAGGCTGTTGAAGGTAAACATGCTGGTTACGGCAGTTACAAGAAGAACCATTCCAATGGAGTAGGGTACAGCATTTAAGAACATTCAAGACAAGATGACAGAGACCTTGCTGAAGCATGCCTTAAAAGTGGTTGTGCTGGCTCTGCAGTGGATATATCATTCAGGGCTTGCCTGCATTGAGTGCAGCTGCTCCCTTCTGGACTCTTTATGGATGGTGTGTAGGAGCCCAAGGAGATCTCAAATGGAGGCAGGATTGATATGTGGTAAAGGTCCTCTATATCTTATAAGGGTTTCTCTGAGGAGTATGGTGTAGTGGTTTTAGTCAGGAGGTTCCTGTGGAACTGGGCTGCTAATGTAGCTTCCAAGCCTTTGAATAGGCTGCCCTCTTGAGGGGGGGGGGGGACTCCTTTTAGGCAAGGACTTAGAGAAGTTGAAGATCTAGGAGAAATCAGATCCCAGAGGTTGCTGGAGAATAGGTTCAGTTAGGATACAGTGAGATTTTAGGATACATAGTGGTACCAATGCAAGGGTGTTTCAGCAGAGCACTCCGGTTTTCTTTTTCAGCAGGGCACAGACCTTTTGTATTAAAAGGGCTTATCTGCTGGTGAAACCAAGAGTCCAGAGAAACCTGGGGGAGGGGCTCCCAATTCATTTCCATAGAAAGGTTGACCAATTATCTAGGTTAGTATTGCCACTAGATCAACAACTTCTTGACATGGCGAGCCAGAGGTATACTTTGGCTCTGACCAAAAGATTTGCAGTGAATATTAAATGGGAGAGACTGCTTCAGCTAGGGGCAGTGGTTCTGGTCCAAAGGAGGAGCGGAGAAAGAATGCAGGATGAAAGGAGCCCTCTTTCATCCTATCTTTGACCTGAAGAATGTGAACAGTGTTGAAGGTTCCCCATTTACTTCCATATGGAAACTCTTGTGTTAATTTCTTGTAGCTATAAGGGAAAGAATCTTATGGTCTTAGATCTCAAGGAGGTCTACTTCAGTGTTGTTTAAAGTACTAGGTCAAAGTACTTAAGTAAATGTAGATAAATGCATATCTTGTTACTCAAGTAAAAGTACAATGAAAATTGCATTAAAAATTTACTCAAGTAAAAATGTAAGTACCTAATATAATACTTTTGAGTAAAAAGTACTGCGACTACAAAATGTGTGTTTGTTTATTAAATATGATATACTGCTAATGGCAGTTGTATCAGTGTGTGTGTGTCATGGGTTGGAGAATGGTGGATGGTGTGTCTCTGTCACGGGGCTTGGGAGTGGATGGGAGAGCGGGAATTTACCTTGGGAAATGAAGGAATATGGGTCTTGCAGTGAGTTAGGGGGAGAGCATAGGGAGGGCAGTGAAGGTTGAGGGATGGAGAGAGAGAACTCTAGAAGGCTCTCTCTCCCTATCCCACCCCCCACAGCATAGGCATCCAGGTCTCCATCCTGCTCCTCCCCCCCGGCACCCATTCACCCAGCGTTTTCTTCCTCCCTCCCCCAAAGGCTATATCCACTTCTTGCTCCCTCCTGCTCCACCCCCTCCCCTAAATTACACATGCAACCAGTGCTCTCTCCCACACTTCGCCCAAAGCACACAGACAACCACCTCTTGCTCCTTTCCTGCTCCCCCTTGTTACACATATACCTAGCACTCCCTCCCTCCCTCCCAACCCACACAGGCACCCAGTTTTCATTCCCTCTCCCCTATTCTATTCTACTCTATTTCAATATTTCTAATTCGCCTTAATTTTACCCATACCCATCTCTCAGCAACACAGGTACCCAACTGTCATACCCTCCCTCCCCCCCCCCTCCCCCCCCAGACAGGGAAAGGAGAGCAGCTGCATGCCAGACAGCAGCCTCCTCCCTCTGATACTCAGTGCTGAATTTAAAATTAGAACTAAGCGGTTCAAAGTTTTTCATTTAGCACCTGACATTAAAAGAGGAGGCTGCTGCCTGACACGCAGCTTCTCTCCCTTCTTTCCGCTTACATCCACAGCGTGCCTGGGCCTGGTGGGAGTGAAGATGAAACGTGCCTTTGTGAGCATGCAGATCTTTCCTCAATCTCTAGCTTCTGTCCTATTGTCAATTTTCCATTTGTATCAAACGTGGCAGAGAAACTGGTAGCTGCTCAATTAACTTACTTTCTTGACAAATTAGACTTCCAAATATACCACTCTGCAGAACGTAGACATTTAAGCCTTTGCGAAACAAGATCACCCCTCCTCCCACCTTGCAATGTATTGCCAGAGCCTCCACCAGACATCCCACCCACCTCCTCTGAAGTTTTGTGTGTTCTGCTGAAGTTAAATAAGTCACCTACAGAAATGCAATATCAGCGTTCTGGCGCTTTAAAGCCTGTAGCACCTTAGCTCTTTTAATTGGAGAGGAAACTCCCCCCAGATTCCACAAAAACAACAGCACAAAGAACACAAGAACCATCTCTCAATCATACCATACTTCTAGCTCTTAATTTTCCACCTTCCCTTCCCCCTCCCGACAACCTTACCCCTCCAAAAAAAAAAAATAGGAATGCCCTATTCCAGGACAAGATCAGAGGATCCTCTCCCCTCATGCCTCAGTGATACAGAAGACAACCGTCTGATGTCTTGGAGATAAACATACACTGCAGTCTTCAAAAAGTTTCAAAGTGTCCCACTGTTAAGTGGTAGTGTCCCCAGCTAAAAAGAAAAATATCAATCAGCGTGCCAACTACTAAACTAATAAGTGGCATCTTCCTCTCTGCTGCAACAGTGGTGTCACACCTAAATAAGGTCCATACAGTCACTTTAAATCAGTGAAACCAATAAGAGAAAAAAAAAAATAAAAAAAAGGAAAAATACCTGATCTCAAGAAGGGAGTCCAAACTTCTCCTATCAGAAGAATATCCAAAAATACTCTCTAGTGTACACCAACACACAGGCTGTTGTTCACAGCGAATAACCAACACCAGAAGCTGTTAAGTGAAATTCACGAAGTCGTCAATAAGGGCTCCAGTTGTTTGGCAAATTGAAAGGCCTCCGTGGCTGAACTGAAGAAATGTGTTGTTCCTGCATGAAGGACCTGTAAATGGGCTGGGTAGAGCAACGCAAATTGTACCTTCCTTGAGTAAAGCAACTGACAAAGGGCTAGATGCACTAAGCTTTCCGAGCCAGCAACGTGGGTTTTAAACTGGTTTTAGCCAGTTTAACGTGCAAGTAGTAAACAGGGACATGCTCAAAAGGGCATTTTCCGATCACGGTAGCAGCTAACGAAAACGGAATGCAAATGATCCAAAGGCTATTATAATGATCTGCACTACCGTTGCAAGGCTATTATAATGAGACGCACTACTGTTTTCTGATTCCATTACTGTGGCAAACCTAACGGGAGGTCTGCACCTCTCGTTAGGGCTGCTGTGAGGGAATCGGAAGGAAAAAAAAACCATACAAACCTTACAGCTCGTCAGGGACGTCCTTTTAAAGTGCCTAACTTGGACGTCCTTCACTCACAAAACCAAAAAAGGATGTCCCTGATGAGCACTTGGACGTTTGCAGCTTTCTCCGTCTAGCTGTTTTTGGAGCGTGGACGGGGAAGGTAGGGGTAATACGAGGGATGGTGACAGTCTGGATCCAAGGCAAAGATATAGCATACATTTTGAAGATGGCAACTGCTGAGGCATGAGAGCAAGGGGATTTCTCCTGTTATCCTGGGACCCAGACCTCTGGGGTAAGTTAGATTTCTCCCCCCGTCCTCATCGCCAGCTGAAGCTCATGGACGATTGTGAGGTGGTGATAACCGGGCAGCGTATGGCGATACCCGACTACCGCAGGGTTACTTCCGCGCAAGCCATTTCCATATGGCTTATTTGGTCTGCCCATCCATGCCATCTACTATCCCTTCTCCTTCAGAGATCCTATCTATTCATCCAAGTGTGTCTTGAATTCGGATACAGTCCTTGTTTCCACCATTTCCACTGGGAAGCTGTTCCATATATTCACCACCCTTTTCATGTAGTATTTCTTAGGTTACCCCTTTCGCATTACTCCTCTGCCCCCATATTCCAGAGCTTCCTTTCAATGGTGGTATTTAAAACACTTCTATATCTCCCCTCTCCTGCCTAACTTCAAAAAGTATACTTATTGAGATCTTTAAGTCTGTCCCAATAGGCTTTACGGATGACTAGTAAAAAAGGCCCGTTTCTGTTTGAAAGGAAACGGGCGCTAGCAAGGTTTTCCTCGGAGTGTGTATGTTTGAGAGAGTGACTGTGTGAGAGACAGTGAATGTGCGAGTTTGTGTGTGTGTGTGACAGAGAGTGAGACTGGTTTCGAGTGTGTGTGAGAATGAGAGTATGTGCCAGGGTCCCCCCTCCCTCCCAGGGTCGTCTTCTCCCCCCCCCCCCCCCCCCGGTCTGTCTCCCAGTTGCAGCGTCCCCCCTCCCCTCCTTTTTCCTAGTTGCAGGGTCGTCGTCCCCCTCCCTGCCTCCCTCTCAGTTTTAAGGCAGTGGAACAACAATTTAAAAATGACAATGTGCTTGTTTTTGAGTGTATACCGATGATGGCTGCGTAGGGAAGTGGAAACAGAGATTAACCAATGGGCCTCCTTGCTTACTGTCGACTTGCTTGGCTCACTTGCAGTCCTGTGTTTGAAACGTCCTGCAGCATCTTATAGCTTTGTGTGCTTTGTTTAGAGTGAACGGGGATGACGGCTGTGATGGAGTGGGAGCCGCTGCTCTTTCTCTCCCCCCTCTTGTGAGTCGCTACTGGAGCCAGACCACCGCCCTGAGCCCTCATCCGTCTCCTCCATATTGGACACTCGCCGGAGCCACTCGCTCGCCGTCTCGTCGCCCTTCCTCTTCGTCCTCTCCGAGAGTCCGAACCCGGACTTGGAGAGGAGAGGGAGGGCGGCGGGACGGCGAGCGTGAGGCTGCAGCAACTGTCCATCATGGAGGACAGTGGGTGAGGGGGACTGTGGGTGGGTGGACGGGGTCCAGCGGCAACTCGGGAGGGGGGAGGGAGTAGCGGGTCCAGTGGCGACTGCGAGGGAGCGGGGAGAGAGGGCAGTGTGGAGCCCTTATCCAGTCCTCCAAGATCACTCCTTACTCTAGAGAAGCACTGAAAACTTAATTATCTCACCCATCTTAAACTTTGGGGTCCAGTTCAGTCTAAGTTCCTCCTTCACAGTACTGGCCGACACTGTGGAACTGCCTACCCTTTGATATCAAAACAAACTTCTTAAAGGAAGTTTAAATCCTTTCTGTAGAGAGGTGTGGTAGCCGTGTTAGTCCACTCTTAAAGGTTATCAATAGAAATCAAACAAAATAAAACAAGGAAAAGAAAATAAGATGATACCTTTTTTATTGGACATAACTTAATACATTTCTTGATTAACTTTCGAAGGTTGCCCTTCTTCGTCAGATCGGAAATAAGCAAATGTGTTAGTTGATAGTATATATAAGTGAAGCTTCAAAGCATTTCAATGATTGTCTACCCACCCCCACCTTGCTAGACTGTCATTGAAATGCTTTGATGCTTATCCCCGAAATAGTGGATTTTCCCGAAGTCCATTTAATAATGGTCTGTGGACTTTTCCTTTAGGAAGCCGTCCAAACCTTTTTTAAATTTCACTAAGCTAACTGCCTTTACCACATTCGCTGGCAACGAATTCCAGAGTTTAATTACACGTCGAGTGAAGAAACATTTTCTCCGATTCGTTTTAAATTTACTACATTGTAGCTTCATTGCATGCCCTCTAGTCCTAGTCCCTAGCTTAAGGGACGCTTTGTTATATCCCATACGTCTGGATTGGTTCAGTGGATAAGGAAGGGAAAATTTTGTTTTACCTGCTAATAATCTTTTCTTGAGTCATACCAGACCAGTCTAGGATTCAACCTGTTTCACCCACAAAATTGTGGCTTAGTAATTTATTTTTCTGTGGATCCCTTGGGTATTTGGGTTGGCTTTGGTGGGGGACCTTGGGTACCCCCCCCCCTTCTCCTCTTTTGAGGTGGATCTAGGGGATGTTTGAAGTTGGCTTTGTTACAGAAATATTGACAAGCTTCAGGCTGCTTGGTGCCCTATATATGGCAGGGTCCACAAGCCTTTTTTCTTATCTCCATTTGCTGAAGGTCTGGATTGGTCTGGCAGGGAAGACCACATTTCTCCTTATCACTGATCATGTAAAACAAGGACACATTTATGCGCCTCAGCAAAGGACAGAGATACGAAATTAAAGCCAAGCATCCCACTTTTCTATACTAAACTAATTCTGGTTATACAATGCAAAAGTAACAGAGGTAAGTCAGACCACTAACATACGACAATTTGACTGCATATGAATACAGACGTCTCGCTGTTATTTCATGTGTCATGTAACAATATTTATGGTTTATTAAAATTACATATACATATATATATATATATATATATATATATATATATATATATACACACACATAAATACACACACACACACGTGTATATAACAAAGTGGTTCACAAACTAAAAACAAAAATTAACACTTAATTGGAAAAGAGTTCCAAATTCAAATAGGACAGGGAAAGGAGATAAAAAAAGCCAGTTTTTAGTAGATTCAAGGTGAGTTGTGCAAACAAGTAGAAGACCTAAACGTCACCCAGCAGAAGAACACAAGAAGTGAGGAGTTACAAGTGGAAGTAAGAGAGGCCCAGAGTGTGTGTGTGTGTGTGGAGGGGGGGGGGGGGGGGGGGGGGGAAAGACAGTCTCTATATGAAGTCTTATGTACCAGGAAATAGATTTTAAACTGGATACAGTGAGAAACCTTAAGCCAGTGATGACGTATAAGTAGTGGAGTTACATGATCAAATTTATTAGCGTGAAAGATTGTGAACAGCTGTATCTGAGCCGCCTGAAGGCACATAAGATAAGGAAGATCAGCATAGATCACATTGGCATAGTCTAAACAAAGACAAAACTGTGGCATAGAGCAGTGTTTTCCAAGTCTGTCCTGGAGTACCCTCTTGCCAGTCATGAATATGTATGAAAGAGATTTGCAAACAATGGAGGCAGTCAGGCTCAAACACCTGAACAGTCATCCTCATGGACTCCTTGGCTCCTTCCTGAGATGTGCTCTTGACCAGCCAATCGTCCAGGTATGGAAAAACATACACTCCCAGACTATGTAGATATGCTGCGACTAGCACCAGACACTTGGTGAAAACTCTGGGTGCAAACACCAGGCCAAAAGGCAGAAAGCGATACTGGTAGTGGCATTTCCCCATTTGAAATCTGAGATACTTCCTGCAACAGGGAAGTATCAAAATGCGGGTAAATAGATATACTTTAAGTCCAGAGAGCATAGCCAGTCGTTTTCCTGAATTAGAGGAAGGAGGCTGCTCAGAGAAAGCATCCTGGACTTTTCTTTGACAAGGAATTAATTTAGGACCCTTAGATCTAGGATGAGCCAGTATCCCCCTATTTTTTTTATCACAAGGAAGTACCTAGAACAGTCCCTTTCCTTCTTCCCCTGCTCAGGCCTGAAGAAGGTGGAGAGTTCCTCTGCAAGTACCTGCTTGTGCTGAGAGCTGATGATCAACGCTCTCAGTAGGCAAATTATAAGTCACTGATACCAATTCAGTGCATACCCGAGAGACTATTTCAAGAACCTACCAGTCGAAAGTTACAAGATGCCATCTGTGTTGGTAAAAAAATGAGACTCCCTCCAACTGGAAGATCATCTGGTATGGATACTTTTTGAGTGGCTAAGCTCTGCTGGAGCCAGTCAAAAGCCCATGCCCTGCTTTGACTGGGGAGCTGGCTGGAACTTTTGGAGATGGGGCTGGCGAGGACTGGGACACTGGGTATGAGTAGCTTGCGTACAGCAAGTGGGAGGTGGCTACCTACGCCTTTGAGAGTAGTAGGTACGCTGCATAGACCAGGTCAAATATGTTGCTGAAGACGACACAGATGGAGAACGCCAAGAGAGAGTGGGAAATATCTGTATGTTTTTTAAATGAGGTCAGCAACCTCTTCCACTTTCTCTCCTAACAAGCTGTCACCTCGGCACGGCGCATCCAACAACCTCTCTTGAACTACTGGGTCCAGGTCAGAGACACGCAGCTATGAGAGTCTGTGCATTCCCACACTCATTCCAGAGAGTCTGGATGCAACATCAAAAGTATCATAGGCGCCCCTGACCAGATAATGCCTTGTTGGCCAGCTGGCAAAGCTCCGCGGCCTGCTCCAAAGGGAAAGAGTTCGCCAAAGTCAGTTTACTGTTCATCCGAGACTCCAAATAAAGGCTCATGTAGAGCTGATAGGACAAGATGTGGGAAATGAGCATTGAGGCCTGAAAAGTCTTCATCCCAAATGAATTCAAAGTTCTAGCTGCCCGCCCTGGAGGCACCAGGCATGAGACAGAGAACTCTTGGCCCATTTGAGAGTGGATTCAACCACCATGGAATTGTGTGGCAACTGTGCCTTCTCGAATCTGGAAGCCTTCTGGATAAGATATTGCGTATCCACCTTCTTAGGTGCAACCTGCACAGTGAGGGGAGACTCCCAGTCCTTCAACAGTGCATTTTTAATGATAGACTGCAAAGGTACTGTGAACGCCTTCCTTAGGAGCAGACATAACAGACAACATCTCTGCTCTAGGCTCCTCCTCTATCTCCAACTTAAATGGGACAGCTGCCAACCTCTCTCTCTCTCAAAATTGGTGAAATAAAGCACCTCTGGTGGAGATTTGTCTCTTGAGGAGGAGAGGGATCAGATGGAATTCCATGACTTCATCTCCGAGAAGTAATGTGGATCTTCATCAGACTCTCATGAGCGGTTCCAATCAGACTCTTCACCATACTCAGGAGCAGGTAAATAAGTCTGGTGGAATGAGATACCCTTGCTCTGAGGAGCTTCGAGGGGCAGCCCCACTCTCAGACTCTGGGGAACCTTCCTCCCCCAATGTCAAAGGCGGTACTGCCTGCCAAGACATAGATGTAGACACCCCTGCAAGGTAACGGCAGCATCAATGGAACCTCAGAGGGCCTAGGGCTGTTCTGGCAATGGTGCAAGTGTCCTCGATGCCAAAGCAGGAGCCCCCTGCAACAACTGCGCCTGCTCCTCCCAGAGTATGCTGCAGAGCCACTCATTGAAAGTGGGCATCAGCAAAGGCATGGGAGCTGGGCAGAGGCAGTCAGAGAAGATGTTTGCGCCGAACTGGTGGCGAGGACTGGGACGCTCGGGTGACTTGTGCACTGGCACCTCTTTTAAGGAGGGGGAGCGCTCCTCCCAGCACTTCTCAGGTATTGGAAGTACAGATGTCCCGGTGGTCCCGGCACCGTGCATCATGGAAGACTGATGCTTATGATTCTTGGGCTTCCCGATGCATACAGACTCAATACCCCGGTGCCGATGATGACGATGCTGAATCCGTACAGGTCCTTGGTATCTGGTCTGATGCTGACCAGTCCCGGGTCCTGCTAACAGCGCCTGGTGTCGAGGCAGGTGGAGACCCACTCGATACCGGTGTACTCCCAGTGGATGCTGAGGTGGAGCAGCTATGGAGGTCATTACCGTCGGTGCCAAAGTCAATGGTCCAGCCTTCAAAGAACCAAAAAGATGCCCTATTTGAGCAAGTTGCACCTCCTGAGTTCTCACCTGCATTTGAAAACTGAGATGATAAAC
The DNA here is from genome assembly GCF_901765095.1 of Microcaecilia unicolor. NCBI lineage: Eukaryota > Metazoa > Chordata > Amphibia > Gymnophiona > Siphonopidae > Microcaecilia > Microcaecilia unicolor. The sequence goes on along the minus strand of NC_044042.1, from coordinate 92,682,777 downwards.
AGAGGGGTCATGATATGGTTCAAGGCACCCGATGCACCAATTGTGTGGGTCCATTGCAGAAATCATGTGTCTACACTTCATGCACCTCTTGAAGCCACTGGGGGTCTTCCGGGACATTGAAAGAACAAAACTTGGCTAAATTAAATTCCTCAATTTTGAGCTGATAAAAAAAGGGGCAAACGCACAGCCACAGGCAAAAAAGGAAACTTAAAAGTTACAAAAAGGATCTAAAAATAAAATAGATGGAATGCCAAAAACCGAAACTGAAAAAGTAAAATAAAAGGATGAAAAAAATGAAAATACCTGCACAGGAAGGCACCCACAAGAAACGAGTAACAGTGTGAGGGAGAGAACACGAAAATGTGCTCTTAAGCTCCACGGAAAACAAGAACTGGAGGACCTGTGAATGTATGGTGGGATGCTGCTAGAACTTAAGAACATAAGAGTAGCCACACTGGGTCAGACCAATGGTCCATCTAGCGCAGTATCCTGTTTCCAACAGTGGCCAAGCCAGGCCACTAGTACCTGGCAGAAATCCAAATAGTGGCAACTACTACTACTATAAATTACTTTTATAGCGCTACCAGTCGTACGCAGCGCTTTACAATTGAACATGAAGAAGAAAGACAACACTTCATGCTACCAATCCCAGGGCAAGCAGTAGGTTCCCCATGTCTGTCTCAAAAGCAGACTATGGACGTTTCCTCCAGGAACTTGTCCAAATCTTTTCTAAACCCAGACACTCTAACAGCTGTTACCACATCCTCCAGCAAAGAGTTGTGTGAAAAATATAACTCTGTTTTAAACATATTTCCATGTAACTTCCTTGAATGTCCCCTAGTTTTTGTACTTTTGGAACAAGTGAAAAATTGATTTACTTCTACATCACTCAGGATTTTGTAGGTCTGAATCATATCTCCCTTCACTCTTTTACACGCTGAAGAGCCCTAAATTATTTAGCCTTTTCCCTTTATCATTTTGGTCACTCTTCTTTGAACCATTTCTAATTTTGCTATATCTTTTTTCAGATATGGCGACTAGAACTAGGTCGCACCATGGAGCAATACAGAGGCATAGTATTTTCTGTCTTATTCACCATCCATTCCCTAATAATTCCTAACATCCTTTTTGCTTTTTTAGCCACCGCCGCACATTGAACAGAAGAGTCAGCGTATTATCTACAATGACACCTAGATCTTTTTCTCCAGTGCTGACCCCCCAAAGTGAACACTTGCATCAGGTAACTATGATTCGGAATTGAAGTGCCTGTATACAAACGCTAGAAGCCTAAAAAATTAGATGAGAGAGAAAGAATACATAGCATGAAATGATGAGGTAGATATAATAGGCATATCAGAGATTTGGTGGAATGAGGACAATCATTGGGACACTGTGTTAACAGGGTACAAATTGTATCACAATGATAGAGAGGATCAAATTGGGATGCGCTATATGTTAGAGGGGGAAGTGAGTCAAATAAAATAAACATTCCACATGACACAGATAACAGCGTGGAATCATTATGGATAGAAATTCCATGTGTGAAGGGAAGGAGTATTCTTGTAGGGCTGTACTACCGTCTGCCGGGACAGAACGAACAGATGGATGAAGAAATGTTTACAGAGATTAGGAAAGCTGGCAAACTGGGCAAAAATATAATAATGGGTGATTTCAATTACTCCAATATTGACTGGATAAATGTTACATCAGGGAGTGCCAGGGAGATAAAATTTCTAGATATAATAAATGACTATTTCTTGAAGCAACTGGTCCAGGAACTGGCAAGAAGGGGAGCCATTTTGGATCTGGTCCTTGGTGGCGTGCAGGGCATAGTGCGAGAGGTGGTGGTGTTGGGTCCCCTGGGAAACAGTGATCATAAGATGATCAAGTTTGAGCTACTATCTGGGATGAACCTGCAAAGGAAATCTACTGCAGCTGCATCTAATTTTCAAAAGAGTGACTATAATAAAATGAGGAAAATGGTTAAAAAGAAACTAAAAGTTAGGATGCTAAATCAGGCTTAGATGTTATTCAAAAATACCATCTTGGAAGCCCAGACCAGATGCATTCCACGTATTTGCAAAGGTGGAAAGAAGAGAAAACATCAGCCAACATGGTTAAAAGGTGAAGTAAAAGAGGCTATTAAAGCCAAAAGTGTGATGATGCAGAGGAACTGTAAGTAATCTCGGTGAACCCGGAAGATATACTGAGCCAAATTGACAAATTAAAGAGTAGTAAATCACCTGGACCAGATGGCATACATCCAAGGGTACTTACAGAACTCAAGTATGAAATTGCTGATCTGCTGTTAGTAATATGTAACCTGTCATTAAAATCGTTTTTAGTATATGAGGATTGGAGGGTGGCCAATGTGATGTCGATTTTTTAAAAAGTTTCTAAGGGAGATTCGTGAAATTATAGACCAGTAAGCCTGATGTCAGTGCTGGGCAAAATAGTGGAAACTATTATAAAGAATAAAATTACAGAACACGTAGACAAACATGGTTTAATAGAACAGAGTCAGCATGGGTTCAGCCGAGGAAGTCTTGCCTCACTAATTTGCTTCATTTCTTTGAAGGCGTAAATCATGTGGATAAAGGTGAGCCGATTTATGTAGTGTATCTAGATTTTCAGAAAGCTTTTGATAAAGTCACTCATGAGAGACTCCTCAGAAAATTAAAGAGCCATGGGATAGGAGGCAAGGTTCTGGTGTGAATTGGTTATTGGAGAGAAAACAGAGGGTAGGGTTAAATGATCATTTCTCTCAAAGGAGAAGGGTGTGGAGTGTTGCAGGGATCTGTACTGGGACCTGTGCTATTTAACATTTATAAATGATATGGAAATCAGGACGAGTGAGGTGATTAAATCTGCAGATGATACAAACTATTCAAGGTTGTTAAAACACATGCAAACTGTGAAATATTGCAGGAAGACCGTAGGAAATTGGAAGACAGGGAAGCCAAATGGCAGATTTAATGTGGACAAATGGAGGGAGTGGAGGAGTGGCCTACTGGTTAGGGTGGTGGACTTTGGTCCTGGGGAACTGAGTTCGATTCCCACTTCAGGCACAGGCAGCTCCTTGTGACTCTGGGCAAGTCACTTAACCCTCCATTGCCCCAGGTACAAATAAGTACCTGTTATCAATATGTAAGCTGCATTGAGCCTGCCATGAGTGGGAAAGCGCGGGGTACAAATGTAACAAAAATACAAAACAAAACAAATGCAAAGTGACTGGAAAGAATAATCCAAATCATAGTTACCTGATGCTAGGGTTCACTTTGGGGGTCAGCACGCAAGAAAAAGATCTAGGTATTGTTGTAGATAATACTTTGAAACCTTCTGCTCAGTGTGTGGTGGCGGCCAAAAAAAAAAAAAAAAAGCAAAGAGGATGCTAGGAATTATTAGGAAAGGAATGGTGAATAAGACCAAAAATATTACAATGCCTTTGTACTGCTCCATGGTGCGTCCGCTCCTTGAGTATTGTGTTCAGTTCTGGTCACCGTTATCTCAAAAAAAAAAAAAAAAAAAAGATATAGCAGAATTAGAAAAGGTTCAAAGAAGAGCGACCAAAGTGATAAAGAGGATGGAACTCCTCTTGTATGAGGAAAGGCTAAAGAGGTTAGGGCTCTTCAGCTTCGAAAAAAGATGGATGAGGGGGAGATATGACTGAGGTGTACAAAATCCTGAGTGGTGTAGAATGAGTAGAAGTAAATCAATTTTTTACTTGTTCCAAAAGTACAAAGACTAGGGGGACACTAGAGGAAGTTACATGGAAATATTTTTAAAACAAATAGGAGGAAATATTTTTCACACCCAACGAATAATTAAGCTCTGGAACTCTTTACCGAAGGATGTGGTAACATCAGTTAGTGTCTCTGGTTTTAAAAAAGGTTTGGACAAATTCCTGGAAGAAAAGTCCATAGTCTGCTATTGAGACAGACATAGGAAGCAACTGTGGGATTGGTAGCTTAGAGTGTTGTCAAAATTTGGGCTTCTGCCCGGTACTTGTGACTTGGATTGGCCACTGTTTGAAAAACAGGATACTGGGCTAGATGGACCATTGGTCTGACCCAGTATGGCTACTCTTATGATGTTATGTTCTAAGGTCTTCCTGCAATATTTCAGTCTGCACGTGTTTTAACAACCTTGAATAGTTTTGTGTCATCTGCAAATTTAATCACCTCACTCATCGTTCCCATTTCCAGATCATGTATATATATGTTAAATAGCACCAGCCCCAGTACTGATCTACCTTACTAGCTAGTCAGCTTCTGCACTGGCCTCTGTCAGATGTCACCCAGATGTGACAACATGAAGGCCTGCTTGTCCTCAGAGAAAAACGGTTCTTCACTGTCCTTTTAACCAGGTTTCACTTAACAGGAAAAGTTGTAGACTGTGAAACTAAATTAAATCATGAATTAAAGATGATTTAGTGCGCAGCGATCTGCAATTAAATAAAGCAGCAGGAATATCAAGCAATGGAGTAGACGATAAAGTGAAATCCAGAGCTATTGGAGGAGAAACCTACAAGAAAAAAGTTGTGTAAGGAGGTAATCATCATAGCCAGATGAATGAGAACTGGGACGGTGGTCCCACCATACTGGGATAAGGTTAAAGGCCTCATGGCAAACAGCGCCGAATAAGAATACAGAAAGTCAATTAAAGACAAAAAGAGAGGTACTAACAGATAGGAGGAAAACTAACCCAGCAGAAGGATTCAAAGGGAGACGCCCAAGGAGCAAGAACTGCTTCTTGGGTGCGCACCGTGAAGTCCCAGCTGGATGAAGTTAATAAGAACATTCTGAAACGGACGTCACCTTGTTACTTTCTCTTGCCAGTGGAAAGAGAGGAAATGGCCTAGTAGTTAGAGCAATAGGCTGACAACCAAGGAAGCAAATGTTCAAATCCCACTGCTACCACCAACATTCTGTAACCTTGGGCAAGCAAGTCCCTTTACCTTTTACTATAAGGTCTTGGTGGCAGGGACTTTTGAGGGCAACCAAAAACAGTTCTTTCGGTTTCAGCAGAAAACAAAACTGGCTGCTACAGCCTTGTCTACCCCAAAACAGTAGTCGTCCCCCTCTCCCCAGGCCTACCTTACAAGCCCTGGTGGTCTAGTGGTGTAATCATGGCAGGAGTGATCCTCAGTTGCTCCTGCCCTTTTGACAGCTGAGATGGCATGGGGAGGAGAGTGGCTGGGGATCACTCCTACCCTGAATACACCACTAGACCACCAAGGCTTGTAAGGTAGGCCTGGGAGAACCTACGAGTATGAGTGAATCAGGGGGGCGCCTGCTCCTATTCGGGGTGGGGTGGGACATGTATCATAATACTTTTCACCACTGTAGAAGACTGCAATGAAACAGCTGGGCTAGAGCTTGAGGAAAGAGGGGATTGAGAGAGATTGGAATAAGGGGGAGGAAAGATCCACTGGCAGATGGAAGAGGTTAAGAGGCATGACCTACTGGAGGCAGGACCAGTTGAGAGGGGAGTATCTCGTATAATTAAACCTAATTATTTCAGTGTGATTATGCAATACAACTCATTTAAGAAATGTAATTTATGCACTAAATTTGTCGATAATTTTCAGATTTGGAGATGGGCATGGCTTCTTACCTCATGCTAATCTATCTCAGCAGTCAGTTAGAGTAATGCAAATTTTCAAGTGCAAAAACGGGGAGGGTGGGGGGGGGGGTGAGCACATCAGCTAAAAGTTTGGTAAGCACTGGTCTAATGACTGAGCAGGAGAAAATATAAGCTTTGTTTTCCATTTTTACACTCTTACTGATCAGGGAAATTATCTGAAATTGGTAAACTAATTAGATTTCAGTTGGATATTTACACAGGCTCATTTTTAAAGTAACTTTTCTCCAGGATGCATCATAAATCAGAATCCAAATCCATGCTAAAAATAATCCCCTTATATAAACATGGTAGTTGATAATCTGAAATACAAAATCAACAACAACAGCAAAAAAAAAAAAAAAAAAAAACCAAAAGGAAAAAAAAAAATCAACAACCATTGCACCTGTAGTTTCTGTTCAAGCAGCATCTTCAGTAACTCACCAAGCATTATAGTGCCTAGGATTTACTCTGATTGCATTTCTAAAACATGCCAACGCTTTATCCAATTCCTCCGTCAGTACAAACTCATGCCCCAAGAGTGTGAAGGCATAGGCATAATTTGGATCTACTTGGATGGCTCTCTGGAAAAACTTGATTGCAATATCATGTTCTCGCTGCAAACTGAAACAGTTTCCTGCAGCACACCAGGCCTGGCAAAAAACAGAAAAATACTACGCTGTAAGAGAATAAAATAGCACAGTCCACTCACATACTCCCAAGTTGAAATTACTATTGTACAAGACAGAGGGCAAGGGTAAAACAAAAGACGTTGAAGGAACAGGTTGAGTTCCACTTTGTAAAGTAGCATGACTACAATTAGACAGGCTTTTCAGGTGCTGACTTATGAAATCAATAGTCTAGTAGCCGTGTGTGAACTGCTATACAGGAGACCTGAGGTTTGATCCCAGATCTAGTTTCTGCAGATGATATATTGCAGTTATAACTGGAATTTAAAAGTACATGCACACTACATTTTGAAAGAAGCTGTGGCCTAAAAGTTAGTTTGACTGAGTAGAGCTGGATGTGGGGTAACCTTGAAGGAGTGAGAGAAGGCTTAAAATGGCATAGCAAAAATATTTGAGAGCATTTATATCCATTTCTGGAATACTTCTGATAATTTTTATATTTTCACTTGCTCCCTTAAATTTTACATCAAGTTTGAGATAACTCTAAAATAGCTGGTAAGTGCTGGACTCTGGCTGCTATCATTGCTGCCATGGACAGGTCCAGTACCGGTGTTTATTGGAGAGCTTCCTAATTTGCACTAATATTTTATAGAACCACTTTTTACTTTAATTGCATACCAATAGTTACCCAACTTTCTCTAAACCAGTCCTGGCACCTGGGCTTATGCTCCTCTACCAGCAGATAGAGACAGAACACCTGCCAATTTTCCTGTATAAAAAGAAACTATTAAATCTGCCCCCCCCCCCCCCCCCACACACACACAAGACGGCACTGGTAAAAACAAAATGGTCACTGTAGTTGATCCCAAACTCTTGGGCTACCAACACTCCCAAAAAGGGCAACTAATGCCAACTAAGAATTCAGAATTCAGCAGGGTTGACCTTTCTTCACCATCCAACGAACAGAAATGCAAATTCACCAGACACAGGCTTACTGGGGTGGGTTCTGTACTAGTTTGGAGGGACTCAAGGAAAGAAAATTAGTAGGTAAGATCTAATTTCTTCTTCTTCATTGTCCCAACATATCTGTGCTGGCCTGGAGTAAGTACTACAGCAGTTTTTACTGAAGGTATGACCCAAGCAACCCTGTCTCCAACATTCTTGCCCCCAAAACTGTGTCCTAATCTGAACATCCAACCTTATAGTGCTGCACATAAGAAAGCATTGTTGACTAAGCAGTTGCCCTGAAAATTTCCTACAGGGAAGCCATAAACTACATTCTACCCAAGATACATCAGGATGGGTAAAATGCACCTGCAACCCTTCCAGGACTGTGTGACTGCATGAAATACATGCAGAGGCAATAGCCTCCTTGATCCTATGATGGTATGAAATATGTTTTACACTATACAGGGAGGAATAAAACTTTATATAATTGTGTATTCATTGCGTGCCCCCTAGTCCTATTATTTTTGGAAAGAATAAACAAGCGATTCACATCTACCCGTTCCACTCCATTCATTATTTTATAGATTTCTATCATATCTCCCAATAGCCATCTTTTCTCAAAGCTGAAGAGCCCCAGCTGTTTCAGCCTTTCCTCATAGGGAAGTCGTTCCATCCCCCTTATCATTTTCATTGCCCTTCTCTGTACCTTTTCTAATTCCACTATATCTTAATTGAGGTGCGGTGACCAGAACTGCACACAGTTTTTGAGGTACGGTCGCACCATGGATTGTTACAAAGGCATTATAACGTACTCATTTTTGCTTTCCATTCCTTTCCTTATAATACCTAATATTCAATTTCCTTTCTTAGCCGCTGCTGCACACTGAGCAGAGGGTTTCAACGTATCATCAACAATGACACCTAGATCCTTTTCCTGGTCATGACTCCTAATGTGGAACCTTACATCCCATAGCTATAGTTCGGGGTCCTCTTTCCCACATGTATCACTTTGCACTTGCTCATGTTAAATGTCATCTGCTGTTTGAATACCCAGTCTCGTAAGGTCCTCTTGCAATTTTTCACAATCCTCTTGTGATTTAATAACTTTGATTAACTTTGTGTCATCAGCAAATTTAATTACCTCACTAGTTACTCCCATATTTTTAAATATGTTACAAAGCAACGGTATCAGCACAGACCCCTGGGGAACCCCACTAACTACCCTTCTCCAGATATCAGCTCAAATTTGATCATGTTATGATAATTTTTTCCCAGTGGATTCAACACCGTTACCTCTCGTATTATGCTCTGCATTCCACTAAGGATTAGATCCAAGATAACTACCCCCTCTTGTTGGTTCCTGGACCAATTGCTACAAGAAGAAGTCATTTATTACATCTAGAAATTTTATCTCCCTAGCACTCCCGGATCTAACATTTATCCTGTAATTGAAATCACTCATTATTATAATGCCTAATTTGCCAGCTTCCCTAATTTCTATAAATATATTTTCATCTGTCTGTTCTTTCTGTTCTGGTGGACAGTAGTACAGCCCTACCAGTATACTCCTTCCCTTCACAGCTGGAAAGTCTATCCATAAGGATTCCACACTGCTATCTGTTTCATGTAGAATGTTTATTAGACTCAATTCCCTCTAACATATAGTGCAACCATCACTGCAGTATAATTTGTACCTTGCTAACAGTGTCCCATTGTCTTCCTTCCACCAGGTCTCTGAAATACCTATTATATCTAACTCTTCATTTAGTGCTATATACTCCAATTCTCCTATCTTATTTATAAGACTTCTAGCATTTGTATACAGACACTTCAAATTGTCTTTTTTCCTTGCATCTACAGGCTGTTTTGAAGTTAATTAGCATCCTTTACTCTGTTCTTCGAATACTTCATGGAAACTCCACACCGAACCATGCGCTCCTAGCAGACTGTCAGCTTCCCCCCCCCCCCCCATTTTAATTGAATGGACTCATCATTTGGGGCAGTGCCAAGACAATGCCACAAACCCCAGATGGTTATCTTTAAACTACTGAATTATATTCACGAAATGGACATTTTGCAGGCTTTGCATGGTGGACAAAAGCTGGAATATAAGGGGACTGCAATATTGTGCTTTCAGAATTACTCTGAGGCCATGTCGGCCATGTGGAAACCCTTTTCACCTATTTGCATTAAACTGGTTCAGAAGCAGATCCGCTTTACCTTGGCTTACCTGGCGAAGTTTCACCTCTTTCATAATGGCACTACCCAGGTCTTCGATTTCGCTGCTGCAGCAGCTACCTTTGTGGATCAGCTGGCCTCTACACCTCCCCGTTAATGACTGTCAACTCCTTTGATGCGGATGATGCAGTATTCGGGGGTTGAATGTAGTAATGGAGTGCTTGTTCTGGAGTTTCTGAGGGATGGATGATCTGCTCACAGATTATTATTTGACTGCAACTACACCATACGTGGCCATCATGGAGTACCGCCTCAAGTTTCTTTCCAAGACTGCTTCAGTTTGGATATCCAACTTCCTAACTCCAACAGCTATCCTGTTTTTCGGGCTCTGTAATTTTTCGAACTCTTCTTTCCATCTTTTTTGGATTGCTCAAGGCATATTGACTGTTTTGCTGGGGTTTACTGTTTGTCAACTTTAAATAGTCAAATGGGCTTTCGGTTTACGAGTGCTTTGGAGTGTTTGTGGTTTATGAGTGCTTTGGAGTGTTTGTGGTGGTTGAGTGGGATTGGGGCAATGGTGTGTGCATGTATTCCTTTTTTTTTTTCTAGCGGGAAAGGTTCCTTTGGGATACCTCATGAGTAGTCTATGGTGTTTCTCTTTGGGGGGGGGGGGGTTGGGTGAGGGGAAGTCTATGGAGGGCAGTGTTTCTGGGGAAGGGGCTATTAAAAGTGTTGGGCTAAATAGGCAGGATATTTCTTTGAAAGTTGGGTATGATTGTGAGGGAATAGTGTGCCAATGGTTGTGTGGACTATGGTGAATTCTTCTGAGCGGGCGGTTTTCTGTTTGTGGTCTGGGATGGTGGTGGCTGGGATGCCCATCTGGTGTTTGATGCTTATAGTTTTAGGTGATCAGTGTTTTGGGAATTCTGTACTATGGGCTTTAATGTAGTTAATTTGGAACATGAGGGGTATCAACTCCCCAATTAAAAGGAAGAAAAATCTTCAAGTCCTGTATCAGTTAGGGACTCTTTAGAATTCCTACAAGAGACGCACACAGATGTGGTGGAGCATGGGAAGCATCGTTGGTGGGTGGGTGAATGTTTGCATAGCCCTGCTTTTCCTAAAAAGGTGGGAGAGATTATTCTTATTAAGAAGTGGATCCAAGTTATATGGGATCCTTTGGGTCATTTTGCTTTAGTCTCACTGGATCGCGTGTAATGTGTGTTATGTAATATTTATGTACCCAACAGTTATGAAGGGGGTGAACATGTGGATAAAGGTGAGCCGGTTGATATTGAGTATCCGGCCAGTATTCTCAAAGAAGGGTAGATATAGTGGGGTTCCGCAGGTGTCTGACTGAAACCGCTGCTTATTAACATATTTAAAAATGATCTAGAGATGGGAGCAACTAGTGAGGTAATTAAATTTGCTGATGACACAAAGTTAATCAAAGTTATTAAATCACAAGAGGATTGTGAAAAATTGCAAGAGGACCTTACAAGACTGGGCATTCAAACAGCAGATGACATTTAACATGAGCAAGTGCAAAGTGATACATGTGGGAAAGAGGACCCCGAACTATAGCTATGGGATGTAAGGTTCCACATTAGGAGTCATGACCAGGAAAGGGATCTAGGTGTCATTGTTGATGATACGTTGAAACCCTCTGCTCAGTGTGCAGCAGCAGCTAAGAAAGGAAATTGAATGTTTGGTATTATAAGGAAAGGAATGGAAAGCAAAAATGAGTACGTTATAATGTCTTTGTGCGACCGTACCTCGAAAACTGTGTGCAGTTCTGGTCACTGCACCTCAATTAAGATATAGTGGAATTAGAAAAGGTACAGAGAAGGGCAATGAAAATGTTAAGGGGGATGGAACGACTTCCCTATGAGGAAAGCTGAAACAGCTAGGGCTCTTCAGCTTTGAGAAAAGATGGCTGAGGGGAGATAGGATAGAAATCTATAAAATAACTAGTAAAAAAGGCCCGTTTCTGAGAAATGAAACGGGCGCTAGCAAGGTTTTCCTCGGAATGTGTATGTTTGAGAGAGTGTGTGTGAGATTGACTGTGTGAGAGAGAGGGAGTGTGTGACAGAGAGAGTGTGACTGGGTGCGAGTGTGTCTGTGACAGTGTATGTATGAGAATCAGAGTGTGTGCCAGGGGCCCATCACTCGCTCCTCCCTTCCAGTTCCAGGGTCTCCCTCCCCCCTCCCTGTGCACCCCAGCTGACCTTGTTAATCACCCAGCGCAAGACTCTGGGAGGAGTTAATTGCTTTACTCCAACTGACCTTGTTAATCACCCAGGGCAACCACTCCAGGTGCCTGAGAAAACAATTGTGGCAGGAGATAATTGCTTTACTTGCAACTCTCTTTTCCTTTGTGTATTTGCTAAACCGGATATCTATGCCACCTCAAGTTTCCGGTTGGAGGCTTCCATTAGAACGTTGGAGGTGCCTTTTATATATAGAGATGAATGGAGTGGAACGGGTAGATGTGAATCGCTTGTTTATTCTTTCCAAAAATAATAGGACTAGGGGGCACGTAATGAAGCTACAAAGTAGTAAATTTAAAACAAATTGGAAAAAATATTTCTTCACTCAACATGTAATTAAATTTTTGAATTCGTTTCCAGAGAATGTGGTAAAAGCAGTTAGCTTAGCAGGGTTTTAAAAAAGGGATTGGATAACTTCTTAAAAGTCCATAAGACATTATTAACATGGACTTGAGGAAAATCCACTGCTTATTTCTAGGATAAGCTACTACTACTACTACTATTTAGCATTTCTATAGCGCTACAAGGCGTACGCAGCGCTGCACAAACATAGAAGAAAGAGAGTCCCTGCTCAAAGAGCTTACAATCTAGTAGACAAAAAATAAAGTAAGCAAATCAAATCAATTAATGTGTGCAGGAAGGAGGAGAGGAGGGTAGGTGGAGGCGAGTGGTTACAAGTGGTTACAAGTCAAAAGCAACATAAAAGGCGAAGATACTTACCTGTAGCAGGTATTCTTTGAGGGCAGCAGGCTAATTATTCTCACAGTTGGGTCGATGAACTGTGCAAGCCCTGGAACAGGCATTCTACATAGCAAAAAGTTTTCTACCGCATTCTGAGTGCGCCGCGTGTCTGACCGCGCATGTGCCGAGTGTCTTCCAGCCCGCTGCGCTCCTCAGTTGAGTGAAGAGTGGAAAAAAAAAAAAAAATAAAAAATAAAGGAGTTAGAGGAGACAACTCCAAGGGGAGGTGGGTGGGTTTGTGAGAATAATCAGCCTGCTGTCCTCGGAGAACACCTGCTACAGGTAAGTATCTTCGCTTTCTCAGAGGACAAGCAGGCTCTATTATACTCACAGTTGGGGTATACTCAGGTTTACTCAAAACAACAAACGTTGGTCAATTGGACCTCGCAACGACGAGGACATAACATAGATTAACCTGAAACTATATATAACTACCTGAAAGAGCAGCCTAGAAAAGAACAAAATGGGCCTGGGGGAGGGGGGGGGGGGGGTGGAGTTGGATTCTAAACCTCAAACAGATTCTGCAGCACCGACTGCCCTGACTGACTGTCGCGACGGGTGTCCTGCTGAAGGCAGTAGTGTGATTTGAATGTGTGGACTGAAGACCAAGTTGAAGCTTTGCAAATCTCTTCAATGGAGGCTGACTAAGTGAGCCACCGACACAGCCATGGCTCTGTCATTATGAGCCGTGACATGGCCCTCCAGAGTCAGCCCTGCTTGGGCATAAGCGAAGGAAATGCAATCTGCTAGCCAACTGGAGATTGTGTGTTTTCCGATGTAGACTCCACTCCTGTTGGGATCAAAAGAAACAAACAACTGGGCGGACTGTCTGAAGGGCTTCGTCCGCTCCATGTGAAAGGCCAATGCTGCTGTTGCCAGGGTGGGAATGAGGACGGGAAAAAAATGTGGGCAAGAATCAACTGGTTCAGATAAAACTCAGAAACCACCTTCGGCAGGAAATTAGGGTGCATGCATAGGACTACTCTGTTGTGATGAAATTTCGTATAAGGCGCATCCACTACTAAGGCTTGAAGCTCACTGACCCTACGGGCTGACGTAACAGCTACCAAGAAAATGACCTTTCAGATGGCAGAAATTCAGTGGCTCAAAAGGAGCTTTCATCAGCTGGGTGAGAACTACGTTGAGATCCCATGACACAGGCAGAGGTTTGACAGGGGGCTTTGACAAAAGCAAACCTCTCATGAAGCGAACTAAAGGCTGTCCAGAGATAGGCTTACGTTCTACACACTGATAAGAACTAATCATACTGAGGTGAACCCTTATGGAGTTGGTTTTGAGACCAGACTCTGACAAGTGTAGAAGGTATTCAAGTAGAGTCTGTGTAGGACATGAAAGGGGATCTAAGGCCTTGCTGTCACACCAGACGGCAAACCTCCTCCATTTATAAAAGTAACACCTCTTAGTGGAATCTTTCCTGGAAGCCAGCAGGACTCGGGAGACACCCTCCGAAAGACCTAAAGAAGCGTATTCTAGGCTCTCAACATCCAGGCTGTGAAAGCCACAGACTGGAGGTTGGGATGTAGAAGCAACCCTTCGTTCTGGGTGATGAGGGTCAGAAAACACTCCAATCTCCACAGTTCTTCAGAGGACAATTCCAGAAGAAGAGGGAACCAAATCTGACGTGGCCAGTAAGGTGCAATCAGAATTATGGTTCCTTGATCTTGCTTGAGTTTCAGCAATGTCTTCCCCACCAAAGGAATGGGAGGATACGCATACAGAAGGCCTGCTTCCCAATGAAGGAAAAAGGCATCTAAAGCTAGTCTGTCTTGGGCCTGAAGCTTGGAACAGAACTGAGGGACCTTGTGATTGATTTGAATGGAGAAAAGATCCACCGAGGGGGTGCCCCATGCTCGGAAGATCATGCGGGCTATGCCCATATTCAGTGACCACTCGTGAGGTTGCATTATCCTGTTCAGTCTGTTGGCCAGAATGTTGTTTACGCCTGCCAGATAAGTGACTTGGAGAAACCTGCCATGACGGCGTGCCCAAAGCCACATCTAGACGGCTTCCTTACAGAGGGCGAGATCCGGTACCCCCCTGCTTGTTGGTGTAGTACATCGCAACTTGTTTGAATTAAGATAATTTGGTTGGACAGCCGATCTCTGAAAGCCCTTAGAGCATTCCAAATCGTTCGAAGCTCTAAGAGGTTGATCTGAAGACCAGTTTCCTGGGGGACCAGGCTACCTGAGTGTGAAGCCCATCTACATGCGCCCCCCACCCTAGGAGAGGTGCATCAGTCGTTAGCACTTTCTGTGGCTGAGGAATCTGAAATGGACGTCCCATGGTCAAATTGGATCAAATTGTCCACCATTGGAGAGACTGGACAAAGTCGGTGGACAGATGGATAACATCTTCTAGGTTCCCCATGGCTTGACACCACTGAGAAGATAGGGTCCATTGAGCAGATCTCATGTGTAGTCATGCCAGGGGCATAACATGAACTGTGGAGGCCATGTGACCCAAGAGTCTCAACATCTGCAGAGCTGTAACTTGCTGAGATGCTGGAACCATGGACACCAGGGACAGAAAATTGTTTGCCCGAGTCTCGGAAAGATAGGCTCGAACTGTTTTTGTGTCGAGCAATGCCCCAATGAATTTCAATTTCTGTGCTGGATTGAGACGAGACTTGGGGTAATTTATCGCAAACTTTAATAGCTCCAAGACCTGAATAGTTCTCCACATGGACTCCCAAGCACCATCCTCCAAGGTGTTCTTCACCAGCCAATTGTCGAGATAAGGGAACACATGCACTCCCAGTCTGCGCAGCAACGCTGCAACCACTGCTAGACATTTTGTGAATACTCTGGGCGCGGACATGGACTGCGTTCCCAGCCGAAACTGAAGATATT
Organism: Microcaecilia unicolor; assembly: GCF_901765095.1. Classification (NCBI taxonomy): domain Eukaryota; kingdom Metazoa; phylum Chordata; class Amphibia; order Gymnophiona; family Siphonopidae; genus Microcaecilia; species Microcaecilia unicolor. The sequence continues at coordinate 92,667,519 of NC_044042.1, read as the reverse complement.
TCCTGTGAGCTGGAAGTATCGGGATACGAGTGTAAGCGTCCTTTAATCCAGAGAGTATAGCCAATCGTTTTCCTGGATCACGGGAAGAAGGGTGTCCAGGGAAACCATCCTGAACTTTTCTCGGACTAGGAATTTGTTCAGACCCCTTAGGTCTAGAACAGGACGCTTCCCCCCTGATTTCTTCTGCACAAGGAAGTAGCTGTAATAGAATCCCAGCTCTTCTTCCCCTGGTGAAATGGGTTCACCGCATGGGCCTTCAGAAAGGCGGAGAGTTCCTCCGCAAGTAACTGCCTGTGCTGAGAGAGGAACGAATGAGCTCCCAGAGGACAATTTGGAGGTTTGAATTCCAGATTCAGGGTGTATCCTAAACAGACTATTTGAAGAACCTACTGGTCGGAGGTTATGAGAGGCCAACCTTTGGTGAAAAAACATTAACCTCCCCCCGACCAGCAAGTTGTCTGGTATGGACACTTTTATGGTGGCTATGCTGTGCTGGAACCAGTCAAAAGCCCGTCCCTTGCTATTGCTGGGGAGAAGTAGGGGCCTTGGCTGTACACTGTTGACAGGAACAAGCGCGTTGGGGCTGAGCCTGGGTAGGCTGTCGGGACGCCGGAGCGTATCTACACCTGGAATAGGAATAGGGACCACTCCATGATCCACCAAAATACCACCTAGATGAGGCAGAAGGCACTCGGCAGGAAAGAGAAGCCATAGCATCCGTGTGCTTCTTGATCTGGTCAACCAGATCTTCTACCTTCTCTCTGAAAAGATGATCCCTACAGCAAGGAACATCCGCTACTCTCTGCTGGACTGAGAGATCCAGGTCAGAAACACACAGCCATGAGAGTCTGCGCATCGCTATACTTTGGGCAGAGATTCTGGATGCTAAATCAAAAGTGTAGTAAGCGCCCCGGGCCAGAAATTTACGACACGCCTTCTGTTGCCTGACCAGCTGGCGAAAAGTTTCAGCCTGCTCCAGATGGAGAGCATCGACCAAACTAAACAGCTGCCTCACCGAGTTCCACAAGTGGATGCACGTGAAGAGCTGGTAAGATTGGATACGGGCAGCAAGCATAGTGGCATGATACATTTTCCTCCCCAAAGAGTCCAAGATCTTAGCTTCTCTGTCTGGGGGCACCAAAGCATAGTCCCTAGAACTCTTGGCTCTTTTGAGGGCGGAGTCCACCACCATGGACTTATGGGGTAACTGAGACCTCAAAAACCCCGGTTCACCGTGGATCTGATACTGAGAATCTGTCTTCTTAGGGATCACGGGACCAGACAGAGGGGATGCCCAGTTCCGCATAAGGACTTCCCTGAGTACCTTATGCAAAGGAGCTGTCACTGCCTCTTTAGGTGGAGAGGTGTAGTCCAGGACCTCGAGCATCTCAGCCCTGGGCTCATCCTCCACGTCTATGGGGAATGGAATGGCTTGAGACATTTCCTGAAGAAAAGATGAGAAGGAGGAGGAGACAATCTCCTTTCAGGCGGAGGGGAAGCTTCAGAGGGAATCCCATAGGACTCATCTGAGGAGAATTACCTGGGATCTTCCTCTGGCTCCCACGAGAACTCCTCAACGGTGTCAAAAAGCACTTCCCTCAGTGACCTCCAAGACCAAGCCCGCCTTGACACCGAAGACCGATGTTCTCGATAGCGAATTCGAGAGGCCGATGCCCGCATGGACTGTGGCGAAGCTTCCTCCACTAACTTCAATGGGGAGTCGACCTGAGTGGCAGATGATACTAGAGTTGCAAGTGGCACCGAGCTCGGGGACCTCACTGCAGGTGGGCAGCAGCAACAGCAGGCGACGTGGTAGGCGCACGCACCCCCGACGCCAATGCAGATGTGCGCAGCAGTCCCTCCAGAAGCTCTGGAAGCAAGGCCCAAATGTGTGTGAGAGGCGCCATTGGAAGAAGCTGCGGGGCTTGTGGAGCAGTTGGTGGCAGCATCGCCTGGGGTTCAGGAGCAGGAACCGGGCTGCTGAGAGACCGACGTTTCGGCACCTTTTGTATGGAGGGGGAGCGATCCTCCCGGTATCGACGCTTCTCGAGTGCCGAATCCCTCAGCGCCCCAGAGCTCCTGGAACCATGCGTCGAGGGGGAACGGTGTCGGCGCTTCTTAGGCTTTGCTCGATGCACCTCACCAAGGCTCCTCGGTGCCGATGTCGAATACCCACGCTGCCTTGGGGTTGGGTCAGACAATGGACAGTCCCGGGGGCCCTACATAGCAGGAGACCTCAAGATAGGTGGAGACCCACTCGATGCCTCACTGCTCCCAGTGTGTCATGGTCTCTGAGCAGCCATGCGTACCTCCACTCCCGACATCGATGCGTCCCTCGATGTCAAAGTTGCTGACCTCGGTTCCGATGTCGAAGGACCGGACAGAGCCCCAAAAAAGTTTTTCTCTCTGGGCTTCTCAAGCCAGTTGAGTCCTTTTCGTCATACAAAGGGCACAGCGAGCTGGGCTATGGTTGGGCCCAAGGCACTGGATACACCATGAATGGGTATCTGTGCCTGAGATGGTCCGGTTGCACTGAGTACAGTGTTTGAAGCCGCTGGGAGTCTTTGATGACATGGAAAGAAAGACAGCACTGGCTAAAAAGTCTCGATTGTGCCAAGAAAAAGGGCACAGAAGGAGGGAAGGACCAGGCTGAGCAGTCTAAAAACGCCCGCAATAAAAAAGAAAGGAAACTTTACTGGGGGAAAAATGAACTAAGAAAAATAAAGGGAAACACACCTTTTCTTTATTTTTTAAACAAAATGAAAATAGGGAGAAAATCAAAAAAACACTCACTGAAAAATGTCAAGATTCTTTCCCAGGCACACGAGCCACAGAAACTCACTGTTGCTCCTTGAGTGGAAGAAAAAGAACTGAGGAGCGTGGCACACTCAGAAGGCTCTAGCAAACGTTTTGCTATGTGAAATGCTAGTTCCTAGGCCAGCAGGGATCGCCAACTCAACTGTGAGTATAATACAGCCTGATTGTCCTCTGAGAACGTATTGTACTGTTTTGGGATCTTCCCAGGTACTTATAACCTGGATTGACCACTGTTGGAAACTGGATGCTAGGCTGGATGGACCTTCTGTCTGTCCCAGTATGGCAACGCTTATGTTCCTATGGTTTTACATCTCTTTATTGAAAATCTTGCATACATATGATGGGATCCCAATAATCATGGGTGGGGGAAGGGATAGATATGACTGGATCCCAATAATCATAGGTTGGGGGGTGGGACTTCAATGAGGCCTATGACATTCATCTAGATAGGTCTCGTGTAGTTGGGGAGAACTGGCTGGGTACGGTAGGGGGAGATCTCTAGACTCTGTGGAGCCCTGGAAATGGTAGATGCATAGTGAATGTTACATCCTTTGGATTGGGATTATACTCATCTTTCCAGAGCACATGCCATCATGTCCAGGATTGATTATGTTGCAATCCCTAGAGACATCTTTGCAGAGGTGGAGTCCTACTTTATTGGACCCATGGAGGTCTCGGATCATGCCTGGGTGGCCATAGCTTTGAAGCTCTCTGTGGGTCCAGGGAAGTCCGCACAGTGGCAATTTCTTGTTTAATTATATCATGATGCTCACTTTTTGGATTATCTGGCAGCAAAGTGGAAATTATATGAACACAGTAAGCCTTGTTCTGAGAGGCAGCGGAAGTTGTCTTGAGAGGGGAAATTTTGGCCTAGTTATCAGAAAAGAGCCAGTTAATGAGAGGTGTTGTGATTGGAACAGAGAGTAACCGATCTGCAGAAACTATCTGGGCAGCATCATACTTTGCAGTATAAAACATTGGTTTCAGGGGCTCAGCAAGCTTTAAATTCATATCTCCACAGGACTGTTCAGTGACAGTGATTGGACACGTATTACAAATATAGTTTATACAAACATGTCAATAAAAGTGGCCATCTTTTGACTAATTTAGTGAAGTGTTCTGGGGGCACACAAAGGCCTTGGCTCTGCAGGATGAGAGGGGTCAGGTGGTTCACAGCAATGATGGCACTGTTGGTCTCTTTCAATCTTTTTATGCCTGTTTATATTCCAGCTCTGCATCATCTTGATATCAAAGTGTACCAGTCCAGTCTGGAACTCCCTAGCATTTCTTCTGACGCCTTGGCTATGCTAAATGCTTGTGTTACCAAGGATGAGGTGGATTGGGCAATTCGTCAAAGTGCTATTCAGAAAGCACCAGGACCTGATGGGTATAGTGGCAAATTCTATAAACTACTCAAGGATCCTATTGTACCAAATTCTAACTTCAGTTTTTAATACTATTATTGATCAGGGCTCCTTTATTAGACTCTTTACACTTGTCACAGATCATTGTTCTGTTTAAGCTAGACTGGGATCCAGATCTGTTGGAATCATTTCACCCTATCTTGTTACTAAACTCTGAAGCAAAACTATTCGTCAAGATTTTTGGCCAATTGTATGTCTCAGGTGCTCCCATCCTTAATAGCAGAACCCCAGGTGCGTTTTTTGTTTGTGGCAGGGCAGTCTCTAAGAACGTATGGAAAAAAACTGGCGCTAGAGACGGTGAAGTTGGGAGGGATACCCTCACTCCTCAGTTTTGATGCTGAAAAAGCCTTTGATCGGGTGGTGTGGGGATTCCTTCATGGGGTGTTGGCAACATATGGGATCCAGGGATTTTTTGCGCCAGCTATTTTGGCTTTGTATTGACAGCCTTAGGCCAGTACTTCTGAGGTCCAGAGGAGCACACACCAAGGTTGTCCACTGTCCCAGTTACTCTCTGCTTTGACTCTCGACCTGCTAATCTGAAAAATTCAGAACCCAAGCATCATAGGTCTTACCATAGGGGCCAGTAGCTTTAAGATCACGGCTTTTGCCAATGATTTGCTGGTGTATCTTCAGGACACTTGGACCTCTTTGCCAAATTTACTGGAAAGCTTTCAGGAATATGCTGATTTTGCTGGGTTCCATCTTAGCTTGGAAAATCAGAGGCATTGGCCAGCTCAGTGGAGTTGCAGCGAATTTTGGGGGGGGGGGGGGGGGGGAACAACTTTTCCACTATGTTGGGCGCAGGACTCCCTTTGGCTTTGGATCCTTCCCAGTTGTATTGCTTGAATGTTGACAAACTTTTTCAAGATACCCGTAGGGAGTTGGATCTTTGGACTCATCTACCAATTTTGTTAATGGAATGGATTCATTTGTTTTGGGTAGTGCTTTTCCCCCATTGGCTCTATGTTTACAAACTCTTCTGCTGCGCTTCTATGTAAAGATATCATAGCTTTGTATAAGTTGGTGAATACATTTTGTTGGGCAGGCAAAAAAAAACAAAGATGTGCTGGCATTATTTAATAGGGCATTGGAGCCAGGGAGGTTTGAGATATGCTGGATGTTAAGCTTTCTAACCAGGCCTGTTTGTTGCAACATTTGCGAGACTGGGTGTGGGAGTCTTCTGGTTACACAGACTATTCCTTGGCGTTGGAATATTTCAAACCTTGGCACCCTCTGGCTTTATTGCACACTCTGGCAGCTTGGCTCCCTTTGTGCATTAAGACAGCGCTCTGTTACAATCGTTGTGGCATTTATGGAAAGAACTGCTTTTAGTTGGGGTTAGAACCCTACTAGTAGTGTGCCCCTGCCGTTGGTTGGTAATGTGGCCTTTAAGCCTGGTTTAGAAAATGCAGGGTTTAGGCAGTGGCAGGGAATAAAATTGTTGGAACATCTGTTGTGTATGGATGGTACTCATGTCCTATGCAGATTTACAACATAAGTTTTCTTTTCCCTTAGTGGACTAATTTGGGTACCAGTAGCTGGCGAGCTATTATCGTAGCTTGCCTCCTAATAGTATGACTTTTCAATCTGACCAGCGATTGCGTGAATTTCTTGAGAGGTATGCGGTGGGACAAGTGTCCATTTTCTGGTTTCACCAGTTGTTGAACAAACAGACCATTCCTTCCTATGTAGTTTTACAGGATACCTGGTGTATGGATCTTGATCACCCTTTGAGATGTCTTGTGGGTCTTCCACTGTTTAAATCGATCCTGTGGGTGGTCCATCAGGTCATACTTCAGGAATGCCATTATCAGGTGATTCATCATGCTTATTTTTTGCAGAGCTTATTACGCAGGCTGTACGAACATTCCCTGTTTGAAAGGTCAAGAACAGGAAAACACTTTTGCGCATGGTATGTGGGCATGTCAGAGGATCCAGGCTTCTTGGATGGCTCTCCCGCTTTATTTGCAACACCTGCTTAGCCATTCTCTTCCCCTTTCACTGGAGAGGGTTCTCGTGACCAATCCTTTCCTTTACAGGCTCCAGGGACTGGGGAGAGGGCCTTTTCTTGGGGAAAGCTTACATTTTGGCTCAGAAATGTATTTTAAATCATTGGCTCCAGGCCAATCCACTCACATTTTGGTATTGGCAAAACTTCATGCCTTGATGCTCTGGGAATTATATGAGGCTAGTATGCATCTAAAATGTCAAAGCCTTTTTGGCTATTTGGAACACTTATTTACTCACAATATCACCAGCTCGTCATAGTAGGGCCCTTAACAGCTTTCAGGACCAAAATTCACATACCTTATAGTGATTGCATGGGGGGGGGGGGGGGGGGGGATTTGCTGTTGGTTTGAAGGTGTAAGAATCTAATCCATTGAACCCTCTGGCTCTTTGTTGCGTCCTTGTTCCTCAAGGAAATGGGTGGTGATTTGTGTTGGGTGGGGGTTATGGGGATTCATTGTTTTTTAAATCTTTTGTTTTCTGAACTTGTATTGTTCTTGGATTTTCTCAATAAAAAGATTCTATTAAAAAAAAAACCAAAACTATAATGATTGGGAATACCTTAAATGTCAAACAATGACTTCCATTAAAAATCAAACTACCAGAAAATGAAGACAATGTCAATTTTGTGCAAAAATGTATATCAAAATAAACCTAGAACATGTTTAACTTTTAACATATATTATAAAAAAAAAAAAGAAAAAGGATGGGGAGAGCCATCTATATGGATATACTTTATGTGGAATCTTCCGTTTAAGACCATTTTATGACATTTGTGACCTAGTACATATTCCTCAGCTCAAGATTCAAATGGGTTCATCAATAAGATGTGTACAAGATTAAGCAAAAATTTTCATTAATGTTCCATCTTATTCATCTTATAAAAGACTGGATTTTATATCAAATTGCATTAGCTTGGCAGTTGATGGACTAGGTGCTATGATAGTTAAACACTGCTTTTTGAGTTAAAGCACTTAAGCATCGAGTACCTTTTTATAACATATGTTAAAAGCTTTCTAGGTTTATTTTGATGTACATTTTTATACCAAATTGATACTGTCCTCATTTTTTAGTAGTCTGATTATATGTTAAAGCTATACAACTACAGGACCTACAGGGTAAGGAAGAGGACACTGTAGGTCAAATTTTGGGGTAGAATAGCAGATTTGGAGGAGCTGAGAGAGACTAGAGGTAAATAGAAGAGACCTAAAGGGATGCTGTAGAGAACTCCCACCTCCAGTCTGGGCACCAGGGGATGCAATATCCTCAAGCACCACGGATGTCTCTCCAGGCGCATCTGCCCAGGAGGGAAGAATTAGGACAGCTATTGTAGTTGGTGATTTCATCATTAAGAATATAGATAGCTGGGTGGCCGGTGGACATGAGGATCCGCCTGGTCACTTGCCTGCCTGGTGCAAAGGTAGCAGACCTCACATGAAACATACATAGAATTTTAGATAGTCTTGGTACATGTGGGTACTAATGACATAAGAACATGTGGGAGGGAGGTTCTGGAAGCCAAATTTATGCTTTTAGGTAGAAAGTTTAAATGGAATGGAGGAGTGGCCTAGTGGTTAGGGTGGTGGACTTTGGTCCTGGGGAACTGAGGAACTAAGTTCGATTCCCACTTCAGGCACAGTCAGCTCCTTGTGACTCTGGGCAAGTCACATCCCTCCATTGCCCCATGTAAGCCGCATTGAGCCTGCCATGAGTGGGAAAGCACGGGGTACAAATGTAACAACAACAACAAAAAAAATCCAGATCCCCAGGGTAGCATTTCCAGAAATGCTCCCTGTTCCACATGCAAGATCAAAGCAGCAGGTACAGCTCCGTAGACTCAATGTGTGACTGAAACTATGGTGCAGGGATGAGGGATTTACATTGGTTAGGAACTGGCCAATATTCTGGGAAAGAGGAAGCCTGTTCTGAAAGGTTGGGCTCCACTTTAACCGGGATGGAACCAGGCTGCTGGCACTAATATTTAAACAGGAAATAGAGCAGCTTTTAAACTAAAATGGGGGGGGGGGGGGGGGGGGGGGGGGAGGAAGCTCACAATCACCCAGGAGCACACAGTTTGGTGTGAAATACACTTGAGGAATACTATTGGAACAGGATCTTTAAGGAATCCCGAGAGAGGTTTCAATAATGGTGAAAGAAAGCCAGGCGTGTTTAATGGGAGAACAGATAGAGGATACAAATTATCCCTGTCAACTTCTAAGTAGCTTACAGATGCAAGGAAAAAACACAATTCGAAGTGTCTATATACAAATGCTAGAAGTCCATTAAATATGATAGGATAGTCAGAGTACATGGCACTAAATGAAAAGGAAGATATAAAAGGCATTTCAGAGACCTGGTGGAAGGAGAACAATCAATGGGACACTGTGTTAGCAGGGTACAAATTATACTGCAATGATAAGAGTGGATCAAATTGAGGGGGGGGGGGGTGTATTATATGTTAAAGAGAGAATTGAGTCAAACAAATTAAACATTCTACATAAAACAGATAGCAGCATGGAATCCTTATGGATAGAAATTCCATGTGTGAAGGGAAGGAGTATACTGGTAGGGCTGTACTGCCATCCACCAGGGAGAACGAACTGACTGTGGGAGCAAAAAGCCTACATAAAGCACTATATATAGCACTATACAACATAGCTATATAGAACTATAATATATAGCAACAAAAGTCAGAGCCAGTTTCATTAAAGCACCCCGATACATGTTGGGACAAAGCTTTTGACACAGATCAGCGAAGGACTGTTGGAATTTTCATTGCCAATCGGATTGACGCGTGGCTGGAACAACATCTGCATATTGTTTACGGAGCCATGGCTCATGGCCGAGGTGACTCCTTCAGTATTATACAAGTGAGAAAGTGGTGTGGCTTTCCAAGACCTAACATCTGAAACAGACAAGGTTGTTATAAGCATTCAGAGTCCGTGAATCAACAGCAAGGCCAAGATTCACGTCACCAAACCAGCTGAAGCCTGCAATTTCTGCTTAAAAGGACTGTAAACCTAGGCAAATCAGAAGTACAGCCCCTGCTCTGCCTGATCTATCAAACACTGTCACCTGCTAGACATCGGGGTGCTCTCTCTAGTCAGGTTGTATAGTTGCTGTGTTATTGCTATTGGGCTAGGATAACTGGCTAGACTAGAAACCTACATTAGGGCTTCATGTGGGTTTGCTCTAGGCTGAATAAAAATATGATCATTTTTGTCATTCTTGCATGTCTTTCACTGTTTCTACTATGTAAATAAACTGCTTTCTATTTTTACAATATCTTCGGGTGCGGTGTCAGTTCTGTTAGTAATTGGGCTTTAGGATTCATATTCATAGATAAAGGGAACGTACTTACTTTCCAAAGAGTACACTAATACAGTGGGTTACTGTTTCCTATTTTTCCACAGTTTATACCGAGTCACATTCCAATTCCACCAAAAAGAATGTAATCTAAGCATGCTCCACAGATTTGGAGGTTCCACTGAAGTAAGAGATTAGATAATAAGATCTCTCATCAGTTAAGAGCTAACCTGCACCCAATATTGAATACTTAGGGTTTAGGGCTCCAGTTAACTTCTGTGTCTCTGCAGACTGTGTTTAAAGCTTTGTGTACGAGTTTACAGCTCTTCCCCCCAGAATATTTTATCATTGTTTACAATATACAATGCAATCCGCTTAAGTGCAAGGGTCTGGGACCAAAGAAATACATGCAGTTAACCGGAGCGTGCACTTAACCGTTGTGACCCAAAGAGGCTTGACATCTGATAAACCTATGTACAATACTGTTTATTATATGTTCAGTACACAGTCTCCGTTAACTTATGTTATATAGTCTCCGTTAACTGATGTTAGGCTTACTTGAAGTAATGTTACGCTCTGCTACACTTCTCCAGGATGGGTCGGTTTCTGTTTCCTAACCCGGCAGCCGTCATCTGGCTTGGAGCAAGGACAGCAGCCATCTTGGCTAGCTCAGGAGGGGGCAGCCATCTTGTATACAAGAACAGGAAGGAAGCCCATATTTGGGTGAAGGACATCTCCTCTGATGGGGGTGGCCATCTTGGAACAGCTGCACATGGTTCAGCCTAATTCCTGCTCTATTTAAAGCCCTGTTTCCAGTCCTTCCATGCTTCGGCTTCTATTCGCGTAGAGGTTGTGGTCTTCACCTGTTCCAGTGTATTTCTGTGTTCCTGACCTTGGATTGCTTACTGACCATGCGTTGTGTTGCTGCCTGCCTTGACCTTGGACTGTTTACTGACTATTCTTTGCTCTGCCATTTACGGGCTCTGGACTGTGTTTGTTTGCCCACCTGTCTGGTCAGTGGTCGTGCAACACCGCTGGTTCCGGAAGTCCTGTCGGCCACTCGAACCCAGGGGCTCAACTCCTGGGGGCAGTGGCTAAGTGCAGGTGAAGCTAGGGGTTGTCTGGCTGCCTGACCGAGTGCTGTGTCACTCCATCTTAGCCGTGCTCCGTCGGGGCACAAGGGCTCACACATCTCCAGTCATAACAAGTAATCAGTGATAGTCCTCTGTACACTATTGTGTCTGTGAGTTCCATAGACTACGCCTGCCAGATGGTAAAAACTGTCATAGCACTGACATCCAGTGGCCTCCAGATAGGCCCGCACGGTGTTGAGACTTTCCAGTGCTCTTGCAAAAGTGACAGGAGGTTGTTGAATTTCATCAGCATGTGCCTCGCTGCTCATTTCATCATCTCTTTCATCATCAGCCGTTGCCTGCGTGTAGACGCATATCTCAACATCAGTGATGTCGTCAGCTGTTTGTAGAATGTAATTAACGGCTACGTAGTGATGAAACTCCTCTTCCGTAACAGCAGCTGGGATGTCAATAGCCTGTTCATCTGACGCGTTTGCAACAGCTGCATCTGTTTCGTCCCTCTTAAAAAAGCTTGCCCGCTTGTAGCAGTTCACAATGGTTGCCTGTGTAACATGATTCCAGGCATTTTTCTGCATATGTAGGGAATCCAACAGTGATAGATTATGAGCCAGTTTAACAGCACGTTTATCCTTGCCAGTCTGGTCATCCATAGCACTCATCAGATGACGTAGCACAAGAGCCCGATAATATTTTTTGTAATTGGCTATTATGCCCTGATCCATAGGTTGGATCAGAGAGGTAGTGTTTGGTGGCAGGAAGACCACCTTGACGTTAGACAGCCTGACATCATCACTGTGTGCAGCACAATTATCACAAAGCAACAAAATCTGACGCTTTTGTGCCCACATTCTATTGTCTAACTTCTTTAGCCACTGCTTCCAAATTTCCACAGTCATCCATGAATTTGCGTTAGCCTCGTATGACACAGGAAGTTGCTTAACATTCTTGAAGCAACGGGGCTGTTTGCTCTTTCCAATGACGAGTGGTTCCAACTTCTCAGTCCCATCCATATTGCAGCAAAGGAGGATCGTCAGTCGGTGCTTCGACGTTTTACTTCCTGTAGGTTCGGCTTGTTTGAATGCAAATGTTCCATCAGGAATTGCTCACCAGTACAGACCGTTTTAGTCAGCACTGAAAATGTCACGAGGTGCAAACTCGTTCACAATGGTAGGAAGAACTGAAACAACCCAATTTTAAGCACCAAAGTCATCAGCATCTTGTTTCTCACCATGCTGTTTCTTGAATTTTATGTTGTTCCTCTTTCTTCCCTCTTTCCAACTATCCAACAGTGGCTTTGAATTCAGTTAAACCAAGACTTTCAGCTAGCTGATTAGCTTTCTCCATAAGCAGTGGACCACTGACAGGAAACCGTCTGCTCCTGACTTGAGAAAATCACTGAAGAAGAGCATCTTCTACATCCTCAGCTTTTCCCGCCCGTTTTCGTTTCCTGTATGGATTTGTATTGTTTTGCCAGTCTTCCAGAAGCTGATTTCTTTCTGCTTCAAGATATGTGAAATTTGACTGGGATTGACACCATATCCTTTAGCAATAGATGCTTGACTTTGTTTGTTTTCTAATTTTTTTTAAAGAACTTCTATTCGTTCAGCCAGTAATAAAGTCTTACAGTTGTCGACTTCCAGTTGGGGAATGAAGCGGTGAGACGGAAGATCGCACTGCTCCGGGACTTGGAATAAACTGCACTCGCAAACAGCGTCCAAACTCCGTAAAAATATACGGAAGGCACTGGGAGAGAAGCGCCCCCAAAAAGCCCCGCAAAGGAACGGCGAAAGACGCTGGATGGCGGCAAAATCAGGGAGGAAAGAACCCAAAGAGAGAGCGAAGCCCGTGGAAGCTAAGATGGCGGACAAAAGCGCGCCAGACTCACCGTCGCCGAGCTCCCTGTGGGCAGCTGAAATCACCGAAGAAGTAAAACTGGCGGTGGAGCAAACGGTGGGGCAACAGTTGCAGCTCATCCTAGACAAACTAGACGGGATGGAAGACGGCATGCAGCATTGGTAACGGATATGCGCGAGGCACAGCAGCGCTTGGGGCAAGCGGAAGATGAAATCCGGAAATTAACGGAGGTGCAACCCAGGCATGAATCCGGTTATCGGAATTAGAATCGAGGTTGGAGGACCTAGAAAATCGTTCTAGGAGGAATAACCTGCGGCTGGTAGGACTGCCAGAAGCCTCTGCCTGAAAAAAACCTTGGCGCCTTTTTGGAAAGATGGCTGCCGGAAGCGCTAGAGGAACCAGGTCTGGAGGGCAGGCTGAAAATTGAACGGGCCCACAGGTTAGGGCCACGAAGAGATACCGCAGACAGACCAAGGGTGGCTATATTGAAGATCCTAACTACTCCCATAAAAGTTGAAATCCTGCAGAAGCTGAGAACCGGGAAGCAGCTGGAGTACCAAGGCAGGAAAATTCCTGTGCTTTCAGGATTACTCCCTAAAAGTATCAGCAGCCAGAAAGGAGTTTGCTCCTCTTTGCTCCAAACTGTTTGGGCTAAAATATAAGTTCAGCTTGGTATATCCGGCTTCGGCTGAAGGTGATCAGCAATGGGCAAGTACTCTACTTTGACTTCCTTTAGAGCGGCGAAGGAACACGTGGATAAGCTGACCATGGACACAACTGGAATACATGGGCAAAACAACGGTTGAGGCCTGGTGGAAATTACATATTGACGCACTACAAGAAGCTTTGTTGGTGGGAGGAGAGGTGCCGGAGTGGAGATTTCGTTTGGATGTTGTACCCGTTGGTGCAGACTGGGCATGCGGATATAATATATACGTTGTTGAGTATGAAGAGCAAGGTCAAGTGACCAGGGACAAGAAGAGGGGTTATACCCTCGCAGACATTATGAGAAGTCCCAAGCCCTGAGAGGGAAGTTCGAATGCCAATTGGCATGGAAGGGGTAATGTATGAGGGGAGGGAGAGGAAGGGGAGGGTGAGGGAAGTCTGGGGGGGATGGGTGGGGGGGGGAGGGGTGGGAGGGCAGGGGGAGGGAGACGGAGGGGGGGAGGGGGAGGCAGGGGTACGAATGTGGATGCAAGATGTGAGAATGTGGAGAAGGAATAGTTGGCTTCCAATATAGGAAAGTTGTAGAACGAGATTGGGGAGTACACCTGGGGGGTGGAGGCTGGGACGCCCTCTGGGGGAGTGAGTTGCAGGAACAACGGACCAGAGAGTGGGATATGGAGGGGGGATGCCAGTGTTAAACATCGTAACATGGAATGTAGGAGGTATACATTCCCCCATCAAGAGATATAAAATTTTAAAGGCACTCAATGATCAGAAAACAGCAGTAGCCCTCCTTCAGGAGACCCATCTATCTAAAACGGAGCATGAGAAATTGAAGCGCTGGTGGGTGGGTGAAATTGTGGAGTCACCAGCGGTAGATGGAAAAGGGGGGGTGATTATCTTGTTCCGGAAGGGAATCCAAGTGCAAATTAAAAAAACAATTAGGGATAAAAGGGGAAGGTTTGTATTGGTGTCGGTGGAATTGGACAGACACCCTCTGCTGTTATGCAACATTTATGCACCTAATAAATTTGAGAAGCAGTTCTATAAGCAACTTATCTGCAGGATGCGGGACATGGGTGAAGGGCCAGTGGTAATGGGAGGGGACTTTAATGAGGTTATGGACCCCAAGATGGACCGATCACACCCAACAGCACAGGAGCTGTCTAGAACTTTGCGAGGACTTGGGATGTTAGGGGAGGCATTGGACGTGGTGGACGTTTGGAGAACTTTACATCCGCTAGAGCAGGACTTCACGCATCTCTCACGTGCACACGCTACGCTTTCCCGCATTGATTATATACTAGTAGGCAGGGATATCTTTACTCGGGTAACGGCGGCTACAATAGGTCCCATAGCGGTCTCTGACCATGCATGGGTCTCTATGGGATTACATTTGGATAGGGAGGGGAGGGGAGAATTCCTATGGCGTTTTCCCGCATATCTTTATAGAGATAGTCAGTTTATGCAGCACCTGAAGACATGTTGGGCTAACTTTCAAGGGGATAATGCAGGACATAGGGACGATCCAGTACTATTCTGGGAGACAGCTAAGGCGGTTCTCAGGGGAGAGACCATAGCATACGTGAGCTTTAAGAAGAAGGTGAGACAGAAGGAGGTGATGCGATTGGAGAGAAGGGTGACTGCATTAAGGAGGCAATATGGAAAGATTCACTCGCAGGAGCTGAGGTCACAGTTATTAGAGACACAGCAGGCGCTCAATGAGCTGTTGCATCACAATGCGCAGAAAACAGCAGTATATTATAAATACCAGCTATATCGATTTGCCAATAAGGGAGGGCGATTTCTAGCGAGGCTCATAAATAGAAGGGAGGGCCCACGAAAGGTACTCACTATGACAAACACTCAGGGGGAGGGTGCACACTGATAAAGATGTAGCTGGGGTATTCAAAAAATTTTATGAGGAATATATAAGCCACAGGAGGAGATTGTAACACCTAGTAGAGCTTACCTGGACAGTGTAGACCTACCGTTTGGACAGAGAAGAGCTGCATATCTTAAACGCTCCCATAACGGAGGACGAAGTAGATTGGGTGATAAAGCAGAGCCCACTAGGTAAGGCGCCTGGGCCTGATGGACTCCGAAATGAATTCTATAAACTGCTTAGATCAGAAATAGGCCAGATACTATCAGAGATCTTTAATGTAATAACTCGGGAGGGAATGATGCCCACACTATGAATCAGGCCCATATTACAGTACTATTAAAGCCTGGTAACCGGCACACTCTCCGGACTCCTATAGACCCATATCACTGCTGAACACAGAGACCAAGTTATTGGCTAAGATTCTGGCCAACAGGTTATCCCGGTTCCTACCGGCCCTGATTGAGGAGTCTCAGGTAGGTTTTGTTCGAGAAAGGAAAATCGCAAAGAACATGAGAAAGATCCTAGGGGCGCTGGAATGGGTCAGAAAAGAGGGCCAAGAAGCTATGTTAATTAGTTTCGATGCAGAGAAGGCCTTCGATAGAGTGGACTGGGGGTTCTTGTTTGAGGTACTGCAGGCATATGGCATCGAGGGGTTTTTTGCGGATGCAGTGGCAACACTTTATAACGGGCCTATGGCGCGAATCAGTGTTAATGGGATGTGCTCAGAATGGTTCTCTATTGGGCGGGGACTAGGCAGGGATGTCCCTTATCACCTCTGTTATTTGTACTGACCTTGATCCGCTTTTGAGGGAATTAAGGAGGAATGCGGACATAAAAGGAGTGAGTATTCAGGGTAGAGAATTCAAAGCAGCAGCCTTTGCAGATGATTTGCTGGTGTTGATCACAGAACCCCAAACGTCACTGCGCTACTTAATGGAAAGCCTACGAGAATATGGAGAGTTTTCAGGGCTCAAACTCAACTTGGCCAAGTCGGAGGCTTTGGCTAGTGAGGGGGTGAAACAAGCAGTCTGGGATCAAGTCCCCTTGCGGCAGGCGACAGAGCATTCAAATACCTAGGGGTGCAGCTGCCGCTTAACCATGAAACTGTATAGTTATAATATTCCCCAGCTGCTTAGGGATACCAAAATACAACTATCTGCGTGGGCTTCGCTACCACTGTCCTTTATGGGTAGAATACACTTATATCGTATGGTTATATTCCCGAAGTGGCTATACGTGCTGCAAGCATTGCCGCTCAGACTATTGAGGAAAGACTTGAGGAGATTACAAAGCACGTGGTGCGGTTTTGCTGGGCGGGGAGAAAACCAAAAATGCGATGGCAACATTTACTTGGAGCCCAGAGGAGGGGGGAATGGGCATGCCCGAGATGAGCGATTACAATCAGGCTTGTCTGTTGAGACACTTAAGGGACTGGATCCTGGGAATGTCCACCTATACAGATCTTGGATGGGAAAAAGCTTACTTTAAGCCCTGGTCTATGAGTTATTTGCTGCATGCAAAAATGAGGGACTTCCAAAGCAGGTTAGGGATAGTGTGCTTTTAAAGCCCATGCGACACGTTGGCGGATTTATCAGGATATTGGGGACAGAATCCGGAGAGTAGTGGGCTGCTGTCAGTTGTGGGGAACGCAGACTTTCCGGCAGGAAGAGATAGCGGGTCTTTAGAGACTTGGAGAGGAAGGGTGTGTCCCTGCTGGAACACTTTGTTCAACCTGATGGGAAGGTAATACCATATACGGAGTTCTCTGGGAGATATGCGGGAGGGCCTATGACAGAACTGGCATATATGCAGGCACATTATATCGGGGTCTGCCCCAGTCCACTCTATCGACGGAATTTGGGGGGAAGGTTAGGGAATTTCTAGCCGGAGATGCAGCGGGACAGGTGTCAGTATCATGGTTCCATAAGGTCCTGAGAGAATTTAAGCCTCAGAGGGATGTAGTGAAGTGGTCGATCGCTGAGGAAGGAAGCAGGGGGGAACATAACAGAAGGGAAGGTTTTAACAGCACTCAAAAGAATTCCGGATGTGGGGCACAGTGCAGAGCTGCAGGATGTCATTCAGATCAATGCACAGGGCATACTTTCAGGCAAGCAGGCAATGGCGAGCAGGGTTAAAGACTCGGATAAATGGCAGAAAATGTGGGGCGAGCATGCCATCGTTAACACATGGGCTGTGGCAATGTAGGGCCATGTCGGAAAGGTTCTGGACAGCTCTTGCCCGATTTTTATCGGGGATCTAGGGCGGCGAATACTCATCTCATTTGATCAAGCACTGTTCAGTTCGGGAGCAGGTGGCCAATGGGGAGCGAGAGGAGAAATGTTCCTTAGTAAGTCCTGCATCCTGGGGAAAAAATGTATACTCAACCATTGGATTTCAGCACCCCTCCATCCTATTGGTATTGGAGGAATAAATTACATGCACTGATGCTATGGGAAGCACAAGGGGCCCGTCATTCTGGGAACAGGAGGAAGTTGTTCATTAGAGTATGGGGAGCTTACTTAAACATCATTGCACCTAGATCCAGAAGTCAGGTGATGAATGTATTGGGATGAATGTGGAGTGAATGAGATAGCGGGGGGGGGGGGGGGGGGGGGGGGGGGGGGGGGGGTGGGGGGGGGGGGGGGGGGGGGGGGGGGGGGGGGGGGGGGAGGGGTCAGCTCTGGGGGGATGAGAGACCTTATCCTATTATACCAGTTAACTGCAGGGAGATATATGCTCATTGAGGGGCGCGTTAGGGATCACTTTGTGATCAATCACTGGCATTTTCATGAAGGTTGGCCGAATAGAGGATTGGGGGGTACTAAGGGAAAAAGGACCCCTCATCTGGAATTTGCTGTTGTCCACACTTGAAAGTTGCCCATAGTGGAACGACACATATACTAGGGCAAAACGATCTCATAATTGGCTGGGCAAACATCTACCCTGGGGACTGGGGGATGGGTAGGGCAGGGAGGGAATGCTAAAGGTTGACACTGGGGACAAAACACTGCTATAGTACTAACTTGTGTTAATATTAAGGGGGGGGGGAGAAAATAGATAAAGCTTGCTGACTGATATTAATGTTCTGTTGTGGGGAGCAAAAATTTGATGTTTGACCTATGTACATCGCACTTGTTGGAGATGATTGTTCTGTCATCAATAAGCGAATTGTTGAAACATAATAATTGAGGGGGAGGGTTAAAATGTAAAAAAATTTTTTTTTGATGACTATCAATAAGGATGAGTGCCAGTTGTGTTACTGTCATACATTATTAATGTGTTATGGTAAAGTTGTATTTTCTGACTTGTCATCAATAAAAACCGTTGAAAATAAAAAGTCTTACAGTTGTGACGCCGACGACTACTCAGTGTACACTCTAACAACTTTCTTTCGCTTATTCTGCCTGTGGCAGTTAACCAATGAGATTTCAAATTTACCACCCCTTTGTCATGTGCCAATCGGCTTCCATATTCCGTGCGTGCGCTTATGCAGAGTCTTTCTTGCAGAGGAACGGTCTTAAACCATGCATATAAGCGAATCTTGCACTCAGTGGTGCGCTAAACCGAAATTTGTCCCCATAGAAATTGATGACGCCAAAAACGGGACCGAAGTACGGCATACAGTTAAACAGAGTGTGCGCTTATCCGACGTGCACTGTATTGGGAGCATATTTGGTAAACAATTCTGTCTTGGGAATTTTCCTGGAAGAGAGTCCTTCAGACTAGAGGCTTTTTTCTGAATAGAGAAAAAAAAACAGAAGAGACTTCCTAAAAGGAGAGAGAGTATACTGTTTAGACCTTAGACACTGCTGAGTTGCCAGTAACAGCATTGTTTCAAACATCTGTTAAGTGTAGGTGCCTATGTGATGTTTAGAAGAAAAAAAAAAAGTAAAACTGCAAGAGTTAAAGCTTCTCCCTAGAAAAGCAATTCATTAAAGTGACTAAATTAATGCTAACAAGTTTTTAGTTTGACTTATTTTAGTTAAACGGGGGGAGGGGGGGGAGAGGCTGCTGTTCCTTACTGAGCTTTATAGAGTGCTGAGTTTATATAAGGGGCATATGGTTAAGTCTGCTCTATGCATGATTAATAAGACACATCAAGTGAGGGTTGTGTATAACGAAAGCACTGTTGCTCACTGACAGCATTAAAGTGGTTAGGGATCCTGTTGTAGCCATTGTGTTTAACCCCTTGTATAAAGACCCTGAGGACTTATCCACTGAGGCTTTCTCAAATTCGTGTACATTGGCTGGGGGTGTGACCCAGCTGCATTTATGAATGCGCTGAATAACAGTATCACTTCTAAGAAGGCATTATCAGGTAAAGATGACCCATTTACCTCTGTGAATTTGGGTGTGTTGGCTGGGGGGGGGGGGGGATCTCCAACTTTCAGACTCACTGGAAGCAGTTGCAGTGCATTATCATACATATTGTGAGGTTAAGGGATGATTTAAATGCAGCAAATGCACGTATAAGCAAACTAGATACCACATGTGCAGACTTCAAAGGGGCACAGAGGGAGGTGAGACTCTTCACGCTGACCTGTGTGCTGCTAAGGAGGCTCAACTGACGGGGTAATTCAGGGGCTGAGAAGATTGGATTGGTAAGGACAGGATGGTCCTAGAGACACAGTATAACTCTCACTAGCAGGAAATTGATAATTTAAAGGAGATGTATGAGACGAGAGCAAGAAAGTTTATTAAAAGACAAGTTGACATGAGATACAAATGTAGTTCTTTCCAGATATGTGTAATGGCCTAGAGGATCATAAGTTAGCACTCCTGGAAATTCAGCCCCTTGAGAACAGTAAGGCCAGTTGTGCCTGCGGAATCAGACCCTGGGGGAAAGGAACATTTCACTAATGGAAACTCAGCAAAACAGGGGCTGAAGATGTCTGAGCAGATACGAACAATGACACCCCTTGATAATAAAGTGGATGTACTTGAAAGCCATGATGAAGAACAGAAGCATTGTCTGTTCGACATTCAAAATAGGGTGTCAGTTCTGAAGCAGCGTCATGTCAGCCAGAGGGATGATGGAATGACCCCATATACAATGCACTGTGGGAACAGTACCTTTTAGTGTAGGAGGAACGCAGGTGGATTTAGTGCTGTGGAATACCGTGAATGTAAAGGCCAGATTGATCATAGCAAGTGATATATTCACTTATTACCGCCACTCTCTCTCTCGACAATTCAGAGACCAAGAGCTCGCCAAGTGTGTAAAGTGCCAATCCAGGACCCTTCTTGTGCCTGCCTAGGGCTCAGGTATGTCCTGGGGGTCACCAATGTCCCCATAAGATTAGAAAATAAAGTTTATTCACATGTTATGTTTGTGCAGAATCTCCCACCACTGCTTTTCTTGGGATCAGACTGTCTAGTATGGTTGGGAGCGGTGGGTGGATTTCCTGCACAACATATGGTGGAGTAGAATTGAAGGCAATTGAGTAGACCTACTGGGGGCTCAGACGGTACCACCAGTGTGCGAGGATGGGGGTGCCCCAGGTCAAGCTCCACATTATCCAGGGCCATCAAGCCCCTGATAAAGTGGTCTTCAATCCAAATACCTGGTTTTGGGAATTGGAATTAACCATCTGTGCTGTGCCATGCATGGAGCCAATAGAGTCTTCCCCCCCCCCCCCCCCCCCCCCCCCTGTTCACCTGTAGGTTACGAACCTCCTGACAGAAGAGGTCACTGTTTGTAAAAGGAAGGTCTTGAGCTTCTAGTTGGAGAATCTTTTCCCGAAGTTGAGATTAGTTTACCTGTTATTGGCCCAGCACCCAAAGCCTGGGAGACACCTGAGTGTCTTTATACCTGTCCACAGGTCTCGTGGATTTGTTGTTTATTTTGGTCATATGAGAACGAGTCAACTTCCAGGAGGCTAAAGAAAGACTATTGCTCCTCTCATATGACTCAGAAAATGGTTGGGCATCTTTGGATCAACCCACTCTACCCCCTCAGGTGATGCATACTGTGTGGACCACCTCTTTGCATGACAAGGTAGAAGAATCTGTGGAGATGGATGCCAACCTACCTTTTCCTGGAGTCAAGAGTATGGTGATAGAACAGGTCGCCCTGGCTGAGACCTGTACCACCGAAGAAGAGACATCAGCTTAAGAACCTGGTCTATAAATATCAGGATCTCTTCACTGTTGACTCATAAGCTTAGCGGAAATTGGGTGGCAGAGCCGGGTGGTGGGTAGGTGGGGCTAGTGGTTGGGAGGCGGGGCTAGTGCTGGGCAGACTCTATGGTCTGTGCCCTGAAAATGGCAGATATAAATCAAGGAACATATAAAGAGGAATCCAATAAAATTTATATGGAAATATACGTTTGATTTTAACAAAATTTCCAAAAGCAAGGAAAAGACCTCAAACGCCCGGACCGCTTACTTTCAGTTTCAGCGGCTTTAACTGGGGGCATGATGTTCATCACTGGTCATAAAAACCTGCTTGGAAGAATTATTTTAACTTTTAATTTATTTCCAAATAGATTTTAACAATTTGCTCTTTTTACAAGAAATTTTTTTTAAATATATTGACAATATCAATGCTAACTCCCAAATTTCTTTGGTTCATAAAAACCTTCATTGATTCTCAAGAAGTGCTCTAAAGCAGCTTTGCAAAGATAAAGTAAAGTCGAGCACTTATCTGTTGCCCGACGGTGGCCCCATCCGTTTTGCTTGTGGGCTTTTTCAAGGGCTGTGCTTCGACAGGGAAAGCATTGAGAAAATTTTTTTCCTCTCTCTTGATCTGACCATAACTGTGTTTGACTTTACTTTATCTATGTAAAGCTGCTTTAGAGCACTTCATGAGAATCAATGAAGGTTTTTATGAACCAAAAAAATTTGGAGTTAGCATTGATATTGTCAATATATTTAAAAACATTTTTCCTTGTAAAAAGAGCAAAATTGTTTAAAATCTATTTGGAAATAAATTAAAAGTTAAAATAATTCTTTCCAAGCAAGGTTTTTATGACCAGTGATGAACACCACACCCCAGTTAAAGCCGCTGAAAACTGAAAGTAAGCGGTCGGGCGTTTGGAGGTCCTTTTCCTTGCTTTTCGGAAATATTTTGTTAAAATCAAACGTTATATTTCCATATAAATTTTATTGGATTCCTCTTTATATGTTCGGTGATCTTACATCTTGGAGTCCTGTATGGTAATCCTCTTACTATTCGTCCAGATATAAATCAAGGTCAGGTATAAACATAAAGTAGTACATATGAGTTATCTTGTTGGGCAGACTGGATGGAATGTACAGGTCTTTCTGACGTCATCTACTATTTTACTATGATTGTGGCTGACGACCTTCATATCACTCATATTCCAACAGTAAGTCTGTCTTTGAACCGTTTCTAATTCCACTGTAACCTGAGATACAGCAACCAGAATTGTAACGCAATACTCAAGGTAAGGTCACACCACTGAGCAATACAAAGGCATTATAGTATTCTGGTCTTATTTACCACGTCTTTCCTAATTCCTAGCATCATGTTTGTTTTTTTTTGGCTGCTGCCACACACTAGACAGAAGAATATTTCATAAAATTGTCGATAATGACACCTAGATCTTTTTCTTGGATGCTGACCTCCCAAGGTGACCCTAGATTTGGATTATTCTTCCCAATGTGCATCACTTTGCAGCTGTCTACATTAAATTTCATCTGCCATCTGAATGCCCAGTCTTCCAATTTCCTAAGATCTCCCTGCAATTTTTCCCAGTCCACATGCTTTTTAACAACTTCAATCATTTTGTCTCATTTGCAAATTTAATCATCCCACTTGTCATTCCAGTTTCCAAGTTTATTAATACTTGATATACTGCCTAGGGGACACCCATCAGAGCAAAAAAAACAAAAAACAAAACCCCAAAGGAAATAAACAGAACTACAATAAAGACAGGAAAGCAAACAAAGGAAAGGGATCGGAGGTATTGGGACAGGAGGATGAGCAAGGAGAATAGACAAGGGGACAGGGAGGACACCATCATGTAGTCCAAGCCACACCAGTGACTGGCAAGGGCTGGCTAGAATCAAAGCAATTGTGAACAGATGGGCTGAGACCTGAAGATGGGCAGGAAGTCTCCAGCTGTAGGCGTCAGAGGGAGAGTTCCAAAAGAGTAGGGGCCTATCACAGTAAATATCAGGGAATGAATAGTGGAAAGACGAACAGAACAAAGGGAAGGGACTTGCAGCAGGTGATTTTCTGAAGAGCAGAGCGCCCTAGGTGGGCAATAAGTAATCAACTGTTGTGAAAATTAAGGGGGCTGGCCTGTTTTATAGACTAGAAGTAGTTTGTATGAGATTCTGAATGGGTAAGCCAGCCAGTGTTCATCTCTCAGTAGTAGTGTTGTGGTCAAAATGTTTGACTCTGGTAAGGAGCTGAATAACTTCATTCTGCACCAATTGGTGGCATATATCTTTCTTCCGATTTCCAGATCATTTATAAAAATATGTTAAGTAGCAAGATCCCTGCAGAACTCCACAATTCACCCTCCACCATGAGAAAAATGGCCACTTAACTCTACCCTCTTTCCTCTTCAATAACCAATTCCTAATCCACATATCGCCTCCTATCCTATGAATCTAATTTTCTCAGGAGTCTCTCATGAGGAACTTTGTCAAAAGCTTTCTGCTAATCTAGTACAATACATCAACCAGCTCTAACAGCTGTTTCCATCTGGAAATACAAGCCTCTGTGTTGAAGTCTACGATGGGACAAAAGGGCCTTCGACTAGAAAAAATTAATGGAGTGCCCTCCATTCACTCTACTCTACCATAGGAACTACTGTCTCAGACTGAGTAAATTCTCCAAGGAAGTTGCTTTTATGGCTAGAGCATGGCAAGGGGAGCCAATATAAAAGCTTTGTGAGGGAGGGAGCAAGAAAATTCTTAAAACATGTACCCTTCACCTGACTCATCCAGCACCCTCCAGTCTGTTATTTGGGTCTAGTCCTCGAACAGAAGCATTTAATCCAACTCTATGTGCTCAGTCAAGGATGGGAATTGTAACTCCTCATTGTGTAATTCCTGGAGGCTGCAATAGCTTTTATGGTGTGCTCTTTTCCTTTCCTGTTTGAACAAAAGGAGGCAACTCAAGATAGAAAACAAAATCACTGCGAGGAGCCTGTCCTGCCCAGACAGCAAAGTTGCAATTCCTGAAACCAAAATGTAGAAATCCTGGGCTTATCCTCAGGCAACCACTGGTGATTTAATTCCATTAGATCCTTAAATGTTTCCAAATCGACCCTGAACAGCAGCATTCACTGAAATGGAAGACCACCAAGTCGGGTCTTGGAAGCTACATCTGCTGCCCAATTCCAGAGCCCATAGAAGGCACCTAGCTTTAACCACGACCACCATATCTCTTTTCTTCTTAGTTCCTTTTGTATATTCCTGTACATCAGGCAACAAAGCTTTCTCCATGTATCTCAGTCGGTCGTGATGGCTTTCATTGCCTCCACTGCATAGATCCCTTTTGAGTGTGCTTCTCTAGGTCATCAAGATGACTATTATCCATGTAATAAGATCAACTGAAGATGCAGAAGTAGCTGAGAAAGGTATTTTCTACAAACAATTATAGGACACCATTAATGAGGTTTCTAACATGATTTTATATAATGATGGGCGTTATGGATATACAAAATTCATTTCATTATTTATGTACCGCTTATACCTAAGCGGTTTACAATTTCATTTACAGTTACTGGGTCTATTCGTAGTAGGCTCATAATCGAATAGTACATTGGACTACTGTTGTACCTGGGGCAATGGAGAGTTAAGTGATTTGCCCAGGGTCACATGGAGTTGCAGAGGGAATTAAACCTGGCTCCCCAGGATCTAAACCACTGCGACCATCAGGCAGATGTGGGAATTGAACCCATTTCCCAGGTCCACAACCCACTGCACTAATCATTAGGCCATTCCTCCACTCGGATGGCATCAGACAGGAATTAGAAACTGTAACTGGACCACATGGAAGTTATACGCAGTGCTTTTTTGTAGAAAAAAGGTGCCAGTACTCATTATGGGTGGGGTCATCACATATGGCTCCACCTCTGACAGCCACACCCACATTAGCCATGGCGCATATAAACAGACATCATGAAAATATACTAGTATAGGAGAAAAATAACAACTTGTGATTTTTTTTCATTATAAATCATTTCTGTAAGATGTTACAGCTCCAGTATACCCAGTGCCAAATAAGACAGCTGATGTAAATTCTCAAATTGGACAAATTCCAAACACTAAAATGAAAATAAAATGATTTTTTCTACCTTGTTGTCTGGTGACTGTTTTCTATCCATACTGGTCCAGTGTCTGATTCTGCTGCTCTCTATCTGTTCTCTTAACTCAGTTTACAGGGCTTCCTTTCCATTTATTTCTTTACTTTCCTCCTTTCTTCTTCCATGGCCAGCATTTCTCCTCTCTCCCCGCAAACCCCTCCATCCATCCATGTCCAGCAATTCTCCTCTATCTCCTGCTCTGCTCTCCTCCTCCATCCCATTTCCAGCATTTCTCCTTCCTCCCCTGCCATCCCATCCATGTGCATCTCCTCCTATCTTCCCTCCCCTCCATCCATGTCCAGCATGTCTCCTCTCTCCCCTGCCATCCCCTCCTATCCAAGTCCAGCAATTCTCTCTTCCCTGCCTTCTCCTTCCATCCATGTCCAGCAATTCTCCATTCTCCTCTGCCCAGCAATTCTCCATTCTCCTGTCTCCCCTGCCCAGCAATTCTCCATTCTCCTCTCTCCCCTGCCATCCCCATCCAATCCATGTCCAGAATGATTCTATCTCCCCTCCCCTCCATGTTCAGCGATTCTCCTCTCTCCCCTGCCCTCCTCTCCTATCCAAGTCCAAGCAATTCTCTCTTCCTGCCTTCCCCTCCCATCCATGTTCAGCAATTCTCCATTCTCCTCTCTCCCCTGCCCAGCAATTCTCCATTCTTCTCTCCCCTGCCCTGCCATCCCATCCAATCCATGTCCAGAATGATTCTCCCTCCCTCCCCTCCATGTCCAGCGATTCTCTTTTGCCCCCTATCCTCCCCTTTCCTTCCATGTCCAGTGACTCGCCCCAGCCTCCGCCTGCCCCCCAAGATCATTCAAACCCCAGCCCCATTTGCCCAGACCCCCCAGCCCCACTTGCCCCCACACACACACCCCAGCCGATTTGCCCACACACACATACCCCCCCAGCCCACTTGCCCACCCCTCCCCTGCCTGCTCCCCTTACGTTTGCTCCTGGCTGTGTTCCCTGCCTTACAAAACTTTTCTTTTTTACTGAAGTCGTGAACTGGCAGCCTGAAGACTGAAGAAAGCAAACAGCAGGCAGGCTCGCCTCCTTGCATCGCATCGCTTCGTTTCCCTGCATTCTCAGCACGTCCTGTCCTCGACGAAAGGAAATGACATCAGAGGAGGGCGGGACGTGCTGAGAATGCAGGGAAACGAAGCGATGCGATGCAAGGAGGCGAACCTGCTTGCTGATTGCTTTCTTCAGTCTTCAGGCTGCCGGTTCGCGACTTCGGTAAAAAAGAAAAGTTTTACAAGGCAGGGTTCACGGCCGGGTGCAAACAGCAGGGAGCGGGCAGGTGAGCCACTGGACCCAGAAAAAGGTGCCGGTACGCTGTACCGGCACAAAAAGCACTGGCTATACGAAAATGATAATGGAGAAAGATTAATCCTCTACAGTGAAATAATCTATGTAATGGTATTACCTATTTTACTCAAAACAATTCACAAGAAAATCATACCTCCATCCAAGGTTCAATCAGGTGATACAAGGCATCCGCCAAATAAGCTAAGGTCACCTCCAGGTGAAGCCACTATTCTCAGATATCGGGTCCTTTTACACCTGACCTTTTACATCCGACTGCTGCACCCAGTGGAGATAGGTCCTGGACACAAGCACTAAACTACTGCTTGAAGGCTCAAGGATGCCACCTATAAGGGCCTGCTTCAGAAGGTCTCCAGCTTCTGATCCCAAATATCCCTTCAAAGCTTTACAACCCCCTATAGGTATAGCAGTCATCTTAGTTATGGATGCCACTAGGACATCTACCTTTGGCTGCTTTTCCTTCTCCTCCGGAATTAAGAAGTAGAACCTACCCTTAGCCTGGTCAACCTGGGGCACAGCTTCATGTGTGTCTCACTCATAAGAACATAAGTACTGACATAATGGGATAGATTGAAGGTTCATCAAGCCCAGTATCCTGTTTACAACAGTGGTCAATTACAAGTACATGGCAAGATCCAAAAACAGCATAATACATTTTATGCAGCTTATCCTAGAAATAAGCAGTAGATTTTCCCATCTTAATAATGGCTTATGGACTTTTCTTTTAGGAAATATCCAAACCTTTTTTAAACCCCACTAACTGCTTTTACCACATTCTCTAGCAACGAATTCCAGAGCTTAATTACATGTTGAATGAAGAGATATTTTTTTCTAATTTGCTTTAAATTTATTACTTTGTAAGCTTCACTGTGTGCATCCTAGTCATAATATTTTTGGAAAGAGTAAACAAGCGATTCACATCTACCCATTCCAATCCACTCATTATTTTATAGACCTCTATTATATCTCCTCTCAGCCGTATTTTCTCCAAGCTGAAGAGTCTTAGCCATTTTAACCTTTCCTCATAGGGAAGTAGTCCCATTCCTCCATTCCCTTTATCATTTCGTAACCTTCTCTTACCTTTTCTAATTCTACTATATCTTTTTTGAGATGCGATGATCAGAACTGCACAGATTATTGGAGGTGTAGCTGCAACATGGAGTGATACAACGGCAATTGTAACGTCCTCATTTTTGTTTTCCATTACTTTCCTAATAATACCTAACATTCTATTGGTTTCTTCACCACTGCTGAAAGCTAAGAGCAGCGTTTCGACTTATCGCAACGATACTTTTCCTTGGCGGTGACTCCTAATATGGAATCTTACATCTTGTAGCCATAGTTCAGGTTCCTCTTTCCCATGTGCATCACTTTGCATTTGCTCACATTAAACATCATCTGCCTTGCAAAGAGAGCGGGTGACGTCACGCTGAGCGATGGTGGTGTGAGAGCATAGCTCCACATGCCATTCTGAAAGATCTCTAATATATAGCTGCTATTGGTGGAAGTGGCGACTGAAGTTTCAAATATAGATATCAGAGACCCTATACAAGACAGCTATGTCTGGAAGAGACGCCGGCGGGGACCCGTAAATCTTTAAAAGACTTTCACTTACGTGCCGCACACAGCCGCGGACAATGATGGCGCCGGTGGAGGAGGGGGGAAAAAATCAGTACAGAGCGAGCAGGCCTTCGGGCTAGGCGCGGAGGGAAAGCGAGCTATCGGCCAGAGATTTCTGGGCACTTCTGGAGGTGATTCGCTCGGATATAAAAGGAGTACGGGAGGACTTCATGACCTTAGCTGCAGAGCTCGAGGCGAGATGACTGAGCTGGGCAGACGGGTGCGGACATCGATGAACACGTGGAGGAACACCAGGAAACTCTATGCTCCATAGAAAAGGCGTTAAAAGAACAACAGGCCCTATGTAGATCACTGGGAGATAAAATTGAAGACTTAGAAAATCGGGGCAATCGATCAAATATTCGTATCAGAGGTATCCCTGAACAGGCGGAATACCTGGACTGTGAATGGGGTCACTCAGCAGATTGAATGTATGATATTGATTGAAGAGGGGCAAGAAGTGGCCCCGGATACAATTTAAAATAGATCGTGCCCATAGAGTGATGGCACGGGTTAGAGCAAACGCACCACGAGATATCATCGCCTGCTTCGCTGAATATAAAGTGAAAGAGGCAATACTCCGCAAGGCGAGAAAGAGGGAGAGCCTACAATGGGACACTATGCCTATTGAATTATACCAAGACCTAGCCCCCAGCTACATTGAAACGACGAGCAGAGCTGAGGAACTTCACCAGATATCTCCGTGACAAAGGGATTACATACAGGTGGCAGCACCCATTCGCCCTGGCCTATAATCAAGATGGAAATGGAGCCGGATCCTGGCAGTGGAGGAAGCACGTGCGGCATGGCCGGAGGTGGAGGTGCCCACGGGAGAGGCAGCGGAGCACAGCAGGCAGGAGATGGGCTCTCGTCTTGCACGACAGCGTGGACCCGAGTAGCGAGAGGCAAAGGTCGCCTCACCAGACAACAATCTGATCTGAAGATGGCACCCTTACAAAACAATGAGACTTGTTCTTGAGGTCAGATGCTTTGATATTGACAAGTCTTTTTTTCCCTTTCTCTCTCTATTGCTAAAGCACATAAAAGGGCAGTTATATTTGAATGTATGTGGAAGATGTATGCATTTATGGCATGTGAGTGGTCACCGTTCTCTAATTTTAGTGGTGGGTAAAGATGACCCATCGGTTAGACACGGGGGGGGGGGGGGGGGGGGGGGGAGAGGGCGAGGAGTTGGGATAAAGGGGTATCTCAGGGAGAGATCATTAACACAGGTTTGCACTGGAGGTACAGTGGGTCCCTCGGGACAGAATGTCAAAATATGAATATATAGATCCACCATGATTCCCATGAAGTGTGTATCACTGAATGTGCGGGGTCCTTAACTCCCCTATTAAACGGAAACGGATGTTTAAAGAACAATGCGGTTTGGGAGCGGACATATTGTTCATTCAGGAGACACACCTACTCACCAGACATGAGCACTTATTGCGCCACCCCAGATATCCCCAGCAATATCTAGCATCTAACCGACAATAGACAAAACAGCGGGAGGGGTATACTCTTTAAACGTGACTATACATGGGAGATACAATCAGTTAAAATGGATACTGGGGGGCAGATATGTGATTTGTGGTACTGACCCTTGAAGGGCATGTCTATACCCTGGTTAACATATATGCCCCAATCACTCCCAGGGAGACTTTTACGATTCATTGAGCGTCCATCTCTCTAGACTTGTGAAGGGGGGAGCTACTGATTGGGGGAGATTTTAACTTGACGATGGACCCCACGGTAGATAACTCGACTGGATTGGCTGGGTATGCTCAGCCTGAGCGGATAAACTACTTCAATTTTTGAATCACTGGGGTTTGGTGGACCATTTGGAGGGTAATGCATGGGACTGAGAGAGATTACACATGCTATCGACCCCACATGATACATATTCAAGGATAGATAAGTGGATGGGAAGTGCAAGTATAGCCCTCCAGATAGAATCCACAGAGATTCACACACGCTCATGGTCTGATCATGCTCCAATATCCATAGAATACGGGGAGCTGGCATGCATAGTGGGACTAGAAGCTGGCAATTTCCCGATGGGGCTTTAGATGACCCGAATATTGTCTAAAGAATTGAAGGAGAGATAAAGGAGTTTATTCAGTTCAATGACACCCAGGATATAGCTCCAGAGATTCTTTGGGAGAGCTTAAAGGGTGGTAATTAGAGGGCATATAATTCAATACAATCACATATACAGAAAGATCATAAAGAGAAAGAAAGAGAGCTTAGACATTAGTGCACCGCCTGGACTTACTGGTTAAACAACAGCAGGCCATGGCTAGACAGCAGGAGGAGTTACATAGGTCGAGAGTACAGCTCCTGGACTTGGAACTTACAATTATTATGGAACAAATGAAACGGGTACAACAGGAGTACTATGAATTTAATAATAAAGCGAGTAAGTTATTAGCTTATAAACTGCAACAACTTAAGGGTTGTAATAACATTGGTAGAGTGAGGTCGGAGGATGGGCAGAATTGGGATCACATAGAGGATATTCAGAGAGTATTTATAAACTATTACCAGAAGTTATATCATCCTGATGAACCATAGTTGAGGAGCATATAGAGAGTTATCTGGAGAGAGTGGACATCCCGAGATTAAGGGGGACAGAACAGGAACTGCTATCCGCACCTATAGAGTTGGAGGAGGTGACGGAGGCAATTAAGGGTTGCCTAGAGGGAAGGCCCCGGGAGCCGATGGATATAGTAATCGGTTTTACAAATGCTTTAATGCATTATTAGCACCACTATTGCTTAGAATGTTTAATGCTATCCAGTCTGATACGGAGCTTCTGCGGTCCTGGAGGTTGGCCACTGTGGTCCTACTCCTTAAACCACATAAAGATCCACAAGTTGTAGCTCCTACTGGCCCACAGCTTTATTGGGGACTGATTATAAAATTTTAACTACAATACTAGCCACACGATTACAAAGGTGCTGCCTCGCCTGGTACATGAAGACAGCGGGTTTATAGCAATAGGCAGACCTTTGATAATACCAGACAGGTACAATATATACTGGACAGAATTGAACAGATGGGACAACCGGCGGTTCTTCTTTCCCTCGACGCTGAGAAGGCGTTCGATAGAGTGCTATAGCCGTTTCTTTTCAATTACTGCGGAAGGTGGGCACCAGTGGCCAATATCTGTACTGGGTCGCAGCGCTCTACCGACGCCCTTTGTCGCAGCTGCAGATTAATGGCACAAACACGGAGGCCTTTGAAACTATTCAGAGGGTACATGACAGGGGTGCGCCTTGTCTCCGCTCTTGTTTGTGCTAGCTATGGAACCTTTGGCAATTCTAGTTCGGAATGATCCATTGGTACAAGGCATCCGATAGGGAGGCAGGAAACTAAACTTATGCTTTATGCAGATGATGTCCTGGTCACGTTATCACACCCAGAGGACCTCACTGAGGGCGATGATGTTGATACTTCAGTCTTATGGCCGGGCAGCAGGTCTTAAGATTAATATTCAAAAATCTGAGATTATGCCTATACAATTTCCTGCTGGGTTACAGGAGGAATTACAAACTCTCTTCCCTTCCCATCTAAGAGTATTCGATATCTGGGGGTCAATTTAACACCAAATACTGGGGATCTATACAAGGAAAACTTTGTCCCTAAAATGCAGAAGCTTTCCAAGAATTGGAGAGATGGGGGGGGGGGGGGGGGTTGCAGATGTCGTGGATGGGAAGAATAGCAGCTGTAAAGATGACAATACTGCCAAAGCTGCTTTACTTATTTATGGCTGTGCCGACCTGTTATACCACATACTTTTTTTCGCACACTTAACAGGAAAGTATTCGCTTTCATTTGGCATAAAAGACCGCCAAGGGTGAACCGTAGAATACTGTATCAACTGTATGGGAGTACCTATTTTAGCTATATATAGAGCTGCTTTATTCCAAATGCTTTCTACGGTACAAAAAAGGGCCGAATAAGTTATGGACATATGCAGCACAGTGGGGTCTGAAGGGGATTCCATTGTGGGCGGTGTAATGGCTCCCTTGCCGTTGCTGAGAGGACTGCTATCAGACATGAGGGGTCAGATGAGGGTAATTTTGGAAGAGTGGGTCAGGTGCAGAGCGCTCTGGTTTCCGGGGCGTAATATCAATTGACTACACCCATCATATATGCTACGGATTTGGGCACAGGGAGAACGATAGGGGCATATGGGCATTGGTCAGTGGCCTCTCTACGGCTACTGGGGCAGATCTGGGAAGACGGGGATTTCCACTCATTTGATACATTAAAAGGGGAATTTGGCTTGATGGGCAGGGACAAGTTTCCTTATATGCAGATGAGAGATTTTATACAGAAAAAGGCTAGAGGAGAGCTGCCCCTGGCAAGTAAAGAGCTTGAATTGGCTATGCGATCAGGGGAGGGACGGGGGGGAATCTCTCAAATTTATAGAGCTCTGATTCATCAAACTCAACCCTTAGCTAAATGTATAAATACATGGGAGTCATTATTGGGTATTGAGTATGAACCAAGTATATGGAAAAAGATATTTAAACATCTACTGTCATTCACAGTGGCAGTCCCATTACTGGAAAACAGATATAAAATGCTGTATCAATGGTACCTGACCCCCCAGCCGCTTGTCTCGCATTTTCAAAACTGGTGAGGCGAAATGCTGGCGCGGATGTGGGCCGAGGGCACTTTTTGGCATGTGTGGTGGGACTGTCCGGTGATGCAACAGTTTTGGAAGGAGTTGCAGGTGAGATTACGAAGTGGCTTGGGGTCTGGGGTCACATTAACTGCAGGCCTATGCTTATTGAATGTACCGAAACGAGACAGCCGTGGTTTGCCCCACGGTTTTGCTCTCCTATATTGTCACAGTGGCCAGGATATTAATTGCTAGGCATTGGAAACAACTGGTGGCACCCTCGGTGGACCAAGTGCTGGCAAAGGTAGATTACTGCTGCCTGATGGATAAACTCACAGCCCTGAGACGTGGAGGAATGGCGAGATTTTTAAAAACATGGACACCATATCTGGAATGGCGAGGACTAGACCCGTGATCTGCTCATTGGGGGGACTTATAGTACACGAAGAGACTGATATATTCCTGAGATGCTCTGAGGGGGGAGGGGAGGGAATGGGGAAATTTGAAGCTGTTTTATGAGCTGATGACTAGAATATTGTGCTGTTTAAAATGCTGTTATGCAATGTTAAAGAAAAGTTAACAAAACATAAAAAAAAAAAACCAAACATCATCTGCCTTTTGGATGCCCAGTCTCGTAAAGTCCTCTTGCAATTTTTCACAATCCTCTTGATATAACTTTGAATAACTGTTAGCAAATTTATTTATATCACTAATTCTCATATCTAAATCATTTATAAATATGTTAAAAAGTTGCAGTCCCAGTATACTCCTGCGGAACCCCACTGAGAATACTGACCATTTAACCCTACTCTCTGTTTTCTGTATTTTAACCAGTTTTTAATCCACAATAGAACACTACCTCCTATCACATGACTTTCCAATTTCCTCTGGAGACTTTCATGAAGTACTTTGTCAAATGCCTTTTGAAAATCCAGATACATAATATCGACTGGCTCACCTTTATCCACGTTTGTTCACCCCTTCAAAGAAATGCAGTAGATTGGTGATGTAAAATTTCCCGTCATTAAATCCATGTTGGCTTTATCTCATTAATCCATGCTTATATATATATAACCATTCGGCTCCACCTACCCTCCTCTCCTCCTTTCTATACACATTAATTGATTTGATTACTTTATTTTTTGTCTATTAGATTGTAAGCTCTTTGAGCAGGGACTGTCTTTCTTCTATGTTTGTGCAGAGCTGCGTACGCCTGGTAGTGCTATAGAAATGCTAAATAGCAGTAGTAGTAGTCTATAATTTTGTTCTTTATAATAGTCTCTACCATTTGCTCAGCACCGATGTCAGGATCACCGGTTGTAATTTCCTGGATCACCTCTGGAACCCTTTTTAAAAATCAGCATTACATCGGTCACTCTTCAATCTTCCGGTACTATGCTTGGTTTTAAAGATAAATTATATATTACTAACAATAGTTCTGAAAGTTCATTTTTCAATTGTATCAATACTCTGGTATATATACCATCAGGTCCAGGTGATTTGCTACTCTTCAGTTTGTCAAATTTCCCTATCAAATCTTCCAGGTTTTCCGAGATTCGGTTTCTGACTCAGCTGAGATTGAAGTACATAAGTAATGCCACACTGGGAAAAGACCAAGGGTCCATCGAGCTCAGCATCCTGTCCACGACAACGGCCAATCCAGGCCAAGGGCACCTGGCAAGCTTCCCAAACGTACATTCTATACATGTTATTCCTGGAATTGTGGATTTTTCCAAGTCCATTTAGTAGTGGTTTATGGACTTGTCCTTTAGGAAACCGTCTAACCCCTTTTTAAACTCTGCCAAGCTAATCGCCTTCACCACGTTCTCCGGCAACGAATTCCAGAGTTTAATTATGCGTTAGGTGAAGAAATATTTTCTCAGATTTGTTTTAAATTTAGTACACTGTAGTTTCATCGCATGCCCCCTAGTCCTAGTATTTTTGGAAAGCATGAACAGACGCTTCACATCCACCTGCTCCACTCCACTCATTATTTTATATATCTCTATCATGTCTCCCCTCAGCCGTCTCTTCTCCAAGCTGAAAAGCCCTAGCCGCCTTAGTCTTTCTTCATAGGGAAGTCGTCCCATCCCCGCTATCATTTTAGTTGTCCTTCGCTGCACCTTTTCCAATTCTACTATATCTTTCTTGAGATGCGGCGACCAGAGTTGAACACAATACTCAAGGTGCGGTCGCACCATGGAGTGATACAACGGCATTATAACATCCTCACACCTGTTTTCCATACCTTTCCTAATAATACCCAACATTCTATTCGCTTTCCTAGCCGCAGCAGCACACTGAGAAGGTTTCAGTGTATTATCGACGACGACACCCAGATCCCTTTCTTGGTCCGTAACTCCTAACGTGGAACCTTGCATAACGTA
This sequence comes from Microcaecilia unicolor, assembly GCF_901765095.1. NCBI lineage: Eukaryota > Metazoa > Chordata > Amphibia > Gymnophiona > Siphonopidae > Microcaecilia > Microcaecilia unicolor. The sequence goes on along the minus strand of NC_044042.1, from coordinate 92,632,211 downwards.
GCTATAATTCGGGTTCTTTTTTCCCACATGCATCACCTTGCACTTGCTCACATTAAACGTCATCTGCCATTTAGCCGCCCAGTCTCCCAGTCTCATAAGGTCCTTCTGTAATTTTTCACAATCCTGTCGCGAGTTAACGACTTTGAATAACTTTGTGTCATCAGCAAATTTAATTACCTCGCTAGTTACTCCCATCTCTAAATCATTTATAAATATATTAAAAAGCAGCGGTCCTAGCACAGACCCTACTACTACTACTATTTAGCATTTCTATAGCGCTACAAAGCGTACGCAGCGCTGCACAAACATAAAAGACAGTCCCTGCTCAAAGAGCTTACAATCTAGGAACACCACTAACTACCCTTCTCCATTGTGAATACTGCCCATTTAACCGCACTGTTTCCTATCCTTCAACCAGTTTTTAACCCACAATAGGAGATTTCCTCCTATCCCATGACCTTCCAATTTCCTCTGTAGCCTTTCATGAGGTACCTTGTCAAACTCCTTTTGAAAATCCAGATACACAATATCAACCGGCTCCCCTTTGTCCACGTTTGCTTACTCCTTCAAAGAATTGAAGTAAATTGGTCAGGCAAGATTTCCCCACACAAAAGCCGTGCTGACTTGGTCTCAGTAATCCATGTCCTTGGATGTGCTCTGTAATTTTGTTTTTGATAATAGCCTCTACCATTTTCCCCGGCACTGACGTCAGACTCACCGGTCTATAATTTCCTGGATCTCTCCTGGAACCTTTTTTTAAAAATCGGCGTTACATTGGCCACCCTCCAATCTTCCGGTACCACACTCGATTTTAAGGATAAATTGCATATCACTAACAGTAGCTCCGCAAGCTCATCTTTCAGTTCTATCAGTACTCTAGGATGAATACAATCCGGTCCAGGAGATTTGCTACTCTTTAGTTTGCTGAACTGCCCCATTATGCCCTCCAGGTTTACCGCTTTAAATACCATTTCTGATACCAGTATCCCGCTCAAATCTTCCTCGGTGAAGACCGAAGTGAAGAATTCATTCAATCTCACCGCTACGTCTTTATCTTCCTTGATCGCCCCTTTTACCCCTTGGTCATCCAGCAGCCCAACCGATTCTTTTGCCGGCTTCCTGCTTTTAATATACCGAAAAATATTTTTGCTATTTTTTTTTTGCCTCTAATGTTATCTTTTTTTCATAATCCCTCTTGGCCTTCTTTATCTGCACCTTGCATTTGCTTTGACACTCCTTATGCTGCTTCTTGTTATTTTCAGACAGTTCCTTCTTCCATTTTCTGAAGGCGTTTCTTTTAGCCCTAATAGCTTCCTTCACTTCACTTTTCAACCATGCCGGCTGTCTTTTGGACTTCCGTCTTTCTTTTCTAATTCGCAGAATATGTTTGGCCTGGGCCTCCAGGTGGTATTTTTGAACAGCGTCCATGCCTGTTGTTCAGTTTTTACCCTCTCAGTTGCCCCCCCCTAGTTTTTTTTTTAACCGTTCTTCTGATTTTATCAGTCTCCTTTTTTAAAGTTAAACGCTAATGTATTTGACTTCCTATGTAGAGTTACTTCAAGGTTGATATCAAAACTGATCATATTATGATCACTGTTATCAAGCGTCCCAGTACCATAACATCCCTCACCAGATCATGCGCTCCACTTGATGAATCAGGAAAGTCATCCTCTTGCTGCCTCAAGTTTCAAAATTGCCCACAATCGCTCTCCCCACATAATACAGAAAATAGACAATACAATTATCCATTCTAAATTCCAAGTAACATTTTCCATATATTAGAACAGTTCAACAGTAGCGACCCAGATCTCCTATACCACCACCTGCATCCCTAATTTTTCCTCTTAAGTAGGCAAGTCTTAAAATTTCTTAACCTCGAGGTCCAAGACTTGACACATTGATAATTGTAATTTATTCCACAAGACAGGCATCCTAATAAAAAAATACAGTAGCCCGCACAGCTACCAACCATGTAACCTTCAACCTGGGACAACCAATAAAAGCTCTGTAAATTTGCCTGGCCAACAAATATCACAGACCAAAATAATTTAATGCTTTAAAATTAACTTAACAGGATGCCAATTTTATTTTCACTAAAATGGGAGAAATTATGCTCCCCAAATCCTTGCAGCTATGCTCTGTATATGTACATCATGCAAACACTGCTTGGACAATCCGAAAAAGTATATTAAAAATAATTGAGGTATGTACTAATTACAAAGCACTACAAATTTAACGAATGTGTTCCTTGAAAAGAGTGTGTGTGTGTGTGTGTGTGTGGGGGGGGGGGGGGGGGGGTATAGGCTATTTCACAGTGATTATAAAAGGTGCTGACAGCCACAGGCAGTAAACTACCCAGATATTCCTGGCTGCTGACCGATTTATCAGTCCAGTGTCCAGAAAACAGTCTTTTTACTGTCCTAACTTTATCCAGTCACTTACCCAGTTAGACTGAAACCGCTCTAGAGCCAGCCAATGGAATTTAACCAGGTTGGAGCCTTCCTACTCAGTTGAATCTTTTTGAATATCCACCCTCTAATTCTGCTCAACTGTTTTAGGTAATTAAAAACAGCTTCTCACTACCCCAGAGATTTGGTACTGTAATAAATTAATAAATAAATAAAAATATCAAATATAACTATGAAGCTCAACACCTAAAATCTCTCACTTTATCCTGATCAGTTGTACCCCTTGCCAAACAATAACTGGAAGTTTTAACATATGGACACTTAGCATACCCATATCATCACGATTTCCTGTAAATTCAGCTACAGTCTATTAAAGAGTATCCAGTGATACACTAATTCCAGATACTTTTGCACCTATTGCATCCTATTCAACAGGCTTTAACCCAGAGGGATGAGAAACTATCAGCAAAAAAATAGAACACTGTTCTAAATTTATCTGGTACTAAAAACGGGCGACACATGGCAAGCTTAAGGTGATGTTAAGGTGGCCAGACAGGTAGAAAAGGCTTGCATACATGGGGAAGAATGGCCAGCAGGAAAAAGAGGTCGTAGTACCTCTGCATAAGTCTCTGGTGAGACCTCATTTGGAGCACACTGTGTATTGTTCTGGAGACTGCTCATTCAAAAAGATATAAACAGGTGCACCTCCACTTCTTCAACCTCTGCCACTTGTAACATATATAGAATTTAAATTACTATGTCTAGATTCAAGATGGCTACCTGACCTCTCATCCTCTTTTCTTACCTCTCAGTATTTTCCGCTACAATACATTATACCCAAATGCAGGGGGAAGGCTGCTGCTTGTGCCTCTCAGAAGGGAATTTCACCTGTGGCAGGACCCATTGAGAAGGTCACAAGGAAACTCCGCTCAAAGCTGGTTACAGCCGACTTGGGATGCTGGTGGGGAGTGGAGGATATACCGCTTCTCCTGGGCTGAAAGTCACCCTCAGCCTACACGCTACAGCACCGGTTTAGACATTGTTAGATTAACATCGACTCAACAGCAGCCTTTTCTTACAGTGGACCAGCTTTATGGAACTCATGGTTGCTTTGTTTTTCTGACTGCTCTTCATATCAAGGCTTTCATAAAGTACTGAAGACTCTTCTAATTCAGCAACAATTTAGTTGATTTTACAATATATGATATATTTTTAATTTCTCAGTATTAAACTTTTGTAGGATTTACTGATGTTTAACATAGTTTTTGGTTTTAAACCGCTCAGACACATTAGTATTGCGCGGTATATCAAGCTAATACAGTAAATCCAACCCAATCACCTCAACTGCAGCTCGCTGGATATCCCTAGTGCATTCGTAAGGCACCTCAACCAGACATTGCTGATGATGCTTCTAACCGAGAGGGGGGAACATCTGCCAAGAGTAAATCTTCAGGTCTCTCCGAGTTCTGGGTGCTGTAAGGAAGCTGCATTGCATCCATGTTTCTATATATAGTACCAATTGTAGTATACCAATTGTTCATTACATCATTTATGTTTCTATATATAGTACCAATTGTATCTGTACTCTGAAATGGCATATGTCATGACGGAAATTGTAAGCCACATTGAGCCTGCAAATAGGTGGGAAAATGTGGGATACAAATGCAACAAATAAATAAATTTGAAGGGGCAGTTGGAGAAACTTTGGGTGAAGAAAGCCTTGAACTTGATACTTCAGTACTGAAACTGAATTGCCACATTTTCTACCTGTAACTCCTTCTGAAATAACTCTAGAAGTAACTTGACAGACTTTAACTGATCTGAATAAAACTGTGATGCTACAAAATAATTCCTCGACTCAGTTGGAACAACAAATTGATAAAGACTCTCTGGAGATACAGACTTTGAATAATAAGATTGGAGCAGCTAAAAAGATTTAAGATTGGACCTTAAATCTCAGGATACTATTATTAAGGATATAACAATTGCGGGGTAAATATATGAAGCTTTGGAAAACTATTCTAGAAGTTAATAATTTACGTTTTCCTGATTTTCCCTGCTTTAATTTGGTTTTGCTGAGACATATTAAAGAAATATATTGAGATTTTGTGAGTTCAGGAGAATATGAATTTTACTAGAGTTTATTATTTACCTGTTTCGGTCTTCACCGAGGAGGATTTGGGGGGGACACCGGTGCCGGAAAGAATATTTGAAGCGGGGGAGTCGGAGAAACTAAACAAATTCTATGTAACCTTTTTTTTTTTTATTTGTATATTTATTCATTTACATATATCATTAAACAAGAATAAATACTTGTCAAGAAATAACTATGCTGTTCATTCTCAAACAAAAAGAAATTAATTATTTTAACACAACTACCTACAGCAAGTTAATTAAAGTCCACATTACAGAGATTCAAAATTTACGATAGGAATAAAGGAAACATAATTTAAGGAAAATCACATTAGATCGGTTACTCATAAAAGATACCCTTTTTTTATTTTCTAAACCTAGTACTATGATCTAATTATTCCCCTGCCCTTTTGCGACCAGAAAAGATGATAGCTGAGAAGGGTCACAGAATACATACTTATTAGATTCATACTTTATTAGGCATTTGCAGGGGTACTTTAAAAAGAATGTTGCCCCTATCTGAAGTACAGCAGGTCTCATAAGTAAAAATCTCTGACGGCGTTTTTGAGTTTCCTTAGTGACATCCGGGAAGAGTTGGACCTTCAAACCAAGAAATGTTTTATCTTTGTTTTGGAAGAAAAGCCTCATCAACCAGTTTTTATCTGGTGATAAGGCTACAGTGGCAATTAAAGTGGCGGGGCTTACCAATTCAGTATCTGAGGATTCTAGAATCCTCGAGATATCTAGGACATTTGTTTGAGATACTTGGTTTTTTGGGGGCAAATAATATGTTTGTGTAAATGGAGGAACCATTTCTTTAGAAACACCTAGAATCTCTATAATATATTTCCTAAGCATTTCTCTTGGTAAGACCCCCATACTTTTAGGAAAATTTAAAAAGCGGATATTATTATTCCTAGTTACATTCTCCAGAAATTCAGTTCGCCTCCTTAGAGTACATAAATCTTTTATCATGGTCTCTTGGTGTACCTGTACAATTTTCAAATCTTTCTCCATTTCTGTTTGTCGGGTAACCATAGTCTCTGCCCTAGTTTCAACTACTTGAACCCTTTGGTCAAGATTAACAATGTCCTGTGAAACTTGTTTCATTTGTGGGCTTAAGGATTTCCCAAGGTCCACAATTAATGTCCAAAGAGATTCCATTGTAATTTCAGTGGGTCTTTGAATAAAAGGAAATTGTACCTCTGCAGCTTCTGTGGATTGTTGCTTTCTATTTTCACTTCCAGCTTCCATCAAATCCTGGTAACTAGATGTTATTTCTAGCCCTCCGGAGGCGCCTTGTTCTTCTAGGCTTGCATTCTCCGCTTGATGATTTCCCTCCTCGGTCCGTTGGACTGCTTCACTCATCGGTGGCGTCCCAGCGAAAACCGGCGTTGACGTGCTCACTCCCGAGGGTTGCGTGGGAGGTGGTCTAGCGTCGGGGCTGAGCGAAAGCTCCAACCCAGAAGTCTCCGGAGTGTTTCCCTCTCCACCCGATAGACTCAGCGGGTCCGCTCTCGACGTCCTCGGCATCTGGGCTCTTAGGAGGTGAGCGGTCATGGTAGATTGTATTAATTGAGGATTTTGCCGTGGCGGGGCAGCTGAGGAGGACACGCGGCCCCTTCTCTTCGGCATCTTCTCCAAGAGCTGCTGAGCGTCCGATCTAATCGGCCTAAATTCTCTGTAACCTTGGAGGATGTAATGGGTCAGTTCAGCAAGCTGAAGAGTAGTAAATCACCGGGACCTGATGGTATTCATCCCAGAGTATTAATAGAACTAAAAAAAATGAACTTGCGGAGCTACTGTTAGAAACATGCAATCTGTCCCTAAAATCGAGTGTAGTACCGGAAGACTGGAGGGTAGCCAATGTTACTCCGATTTTTAAGAAGGGTTCCAGAGGAGATCCGGGAAATTATAGACCGGTGAGTCTGACGTCGGTGCCGGGCAAGATGGTGGAGGCTATTATTAAGAATAAAATTGCAGAGCATATACAAAAACATGGACTGATGAGACAAAGTCAGCACGGATTTAGTGAAGGGAAGTCTTGCCTCACCAATCTAATGCATTTTTTTGAGGGGGTAAGCAAACATGTGGACAATGGGGAGCCGGTTGATATTGTATATCTGGATTTTCAGAAGGCGTTTGACAAAGTGCCGCACGAAAGACTCCTGAAGAAATTGCAGAGTCATGGAATCGGAGGTAGGGTATTATTATGGATTAAGAACTGGTTGAAAGATAGGAAGCAGAGAGTAGGATTGCGTGGCCAGTATTCTCAGTGGAGGAGGGTAGTTAGTGGGGTCCCGCAGGGGTCTGTGCTGGGTCCGTTGCTTTTTAATGTATTTATAAATGACCTAGAGATGGGAATAACTAGTGAGGTAATTAAATTCGCCGATGACACAAAATTATTCAGGGTCGTCAAGTCGCAGGAGGAATGTGAACGATTACAGGAGGACCTTGCGAGACTGGGAGAATGGGCGTGCAAGTGGCAGATGAAGTTCAATGTTGACAAGTGCAAAGTGATGCATGTGGGTAAGAGGAACCCGAATTATAGCTACGTCTTGCAAGGTTCCGCGTTAGGAGTTACGGATCAAGAAAGGGATCTGGGTGTCGTCGTCGATGATACGCTGAAACCTTCTGCTCAGTGTGCTGCTGCGGCTAGGAAAGCGAATAGAATGTTGGGTGTTATTAGGAAGGGTATGGAGTCCAGGTGTGCGGATGTTATAATGCCGTTGTATCGCTCCATGGTGCGACCGCACCTGGAGTATTGTGTTCAGTACTGGTCTCCGTATCTCAAAAAAGATATAGTAGAATTGGAAAAGGTACAGCGAAGGGCGACGAAAATGATAGTGGGGATGGGACGACTTTCCTATGAAGAGAGGCTGAGAAGGCTAGGGCTTTTCAGCTTGGAGAAGAGACGGCTGAGGGGAGATATGATAGAAGTGTATAAAATAATGAGTGGAATGGATCGGGTGGATGTGAAGCGACTGTTCACGCTATCCAAAAATACTAGGACTAGAGGGCATGAGTTGAAGCTACAGTGTGGTAAATTTAAAACGAATCGGAGAAAATTTTTCTTCACCCAACGTGTAATTAGACTCTGGAATTCGTTGCCGGAGAACGTGGTACGGGCGGTTAGCTTGACGGAGTTTAAAAAGGGGTTAGATAGATTCCTAAAGGACAAGTCCATAGACCGCTATTAAATGGACTTGGAAAAATTCCGCATTTTTAGGTATAACTTGTCTGGAATGTTTTTACGTTTGGGGAGCGTGCCAGGTGCCCTTGACCTGGATTGGCCACTGTCGGTGACAGGATGCTGGGCTAGATGGACCTTTGGTCTTTCCCAGTATGGCACTACTTATGTACTTATGTACTTATGTTTGTAAAAGTTCAGAAAGAAATCTGCAAGCTCCACAGGTCCTTGAGGGGCCTCTATGTTTCTGCACCTTTGGAATTCTCAGAGACTGAATCTCCAATTAGTTTCACATTAATTGTGGCATTTGCTCTTGCTCTTGACAAGCATTGGTTGTTGAATTTGTTTTTCAAGCATAAAGATAAACCCTTTTATGTTTTTATTTGAAAATCATCTTTGTTGACTACTGTAACCACAAACAAGAAACAAAAAGGTGACACAGCACCAAAGGACAACACAACAGCAACATTGTGCCCATAAATTAGCACAAATTAATAAGCCAGCAATTTTATCCTCCCCCCCCCCCCCAAGATGTGGCATGATACTAAGGCAACAAATTGACGATTTAAAAGTCTACTTCTGGCTGCGAGTTGTAAGGTGAACCAAAAGCGCTCCCAGCGATACTGAAATCATCTGCCCTTGACTGTAGCAAAGCTATTAATCTCTCTCCACTCCATGGAAAGAAGGAAAATCATCTGAGATCTCCACTCAGATACGGAGGACGCTGCAGGCTTGCGCCAGGACAAAAGAATGGTTTCTTGCCATTAAGACTAGGTGTTATATAAAGCCAAGTAAACCTGGACGTGTTGGTGAGGGCACAGTGAAGGGGACAAACCAAGTTTGCACTGCCATTGATCTTCTGGACATGACCAAAGCATATGACCCAGCGTAGCAGGGACCTTCAGGCATTTAGGGCAAGCTGCTGTGGCTGCAAAAGCGGCACGATATACCCTGTGCGGGGATATGTAAAGACCAAGGATAAACTTATATTGTAATTCCCATAGATTAGCATTGCAAGTGACTCATCAAATTGCCTGGAGACAGCTCTGAATCTGAGAAGCTTGAAGAGGATGTGCTAAATCTTGGGCCCATTGCCCTGCCAACCTGTTATAGTCCAAGTCCTCAACTGAATATTGTAGATATTTGTGGTGATAAGCAAGTGGTACCAATTGTTGTGAACTCAGTGTTAATGCTTCACTGAGTGTCCTGCACATCCTCAAACAAATCTTCCAAAGGCACTCCTTACATAGTGCAGTAGTCGTATATAAGCGAACTTATCTGTAGGTAGTAAGTGATATTTGATACAGAGGTCCTTGAAAGGTTGGAGGTGACCATCATCTTTTAATAGCTGAGATAAATATTGTATTCCCTTGGTTCTCCAATTGGGCAAATACTGCAGAGTCTGTGCCTGCTGGGAGCCTGGATTCTGATATAGTGCTAAAAAAGGAGTTACTGAGGCTGAAAAGTGATGTCTCTTGCAGAGCCAAAGCCGTGCAGCTCGGGCTGAATGAAGCAACAAATTGTGCTATAGGAACGCTGGAGTGTGACCTGTAATTGTGTGAAGTTGCCTTCTAAAGTGAGTTTTGGTAAATAAGTAGGGCTCCAGGTAGGACACAGAAAAATCATTTGCCCCTCTGTACCAGTCATTAATATGCCTCATAGCATACGTCAGGGAAAGATTGGCAAGGCCCTGCCCCCATGTGCTATAGGTTCTGCAAAGTAGTAATTGGCAGATGGGCTTTCTTCCCTGCCATAAATAATTCTGCAAGCCCTGTGAAGGACACACTTCTCCCTAACCTTCAGATACAAGGGTAACATATTAAAAATGTACAGCAATCTTGGAGCTAGGATCATATTGAACAGGGCTATTTGCCCCAAGACACATATGCCAAAGCCCCAAAGTTCTCTTCACAGAGGCCAGCAGCAGGCACACATTGCAAGCATCCAATTTAGCTAGGTAGGATGGGATATGAACCCCTAGATATTTAATAGAATCCTCCGCCCAGCTAAAGGGAAAGGATCCCACCCATGCGCGATGTAGTCCTGGAAAAGAAGGAAGAGTTGGGACTTTGTAAGGTTAAACTTGAAACTAGAGAGGCACCCATAATGAGAAATGAGCCCCAGGAGCCCAGGGAGCGAGCACTGAGGGTCTGTTAACAGTTAGGAGTAAGTCATCAGCAAAAGCCAATACTTTCAAAACATGCTGTCTGATAGTCACTCCCTAGATCTCCCCAGCGCTATGCAAGTGACAGAGGAAAGGTTCTACTCTAAAGTGAGGATAAAGAGAAGAGGAGATAAGGGGCACCCCTGGCGAGTGCTGTAAAAAATTGGGAAGGTGTTAGTACGTACCCCATTAACCAAAAGAGCTGACAGTGATGCCTCATATAATGCAATCACTGCCCCGGCACACCAACTCTTAATACTCACATAATCTAAGGTCTCAAATAAGAAAGACCAGTGCACTATCAAAAGCCCACTCCGCGTCTAAGCTAGTCACCAAAAGTGGGACCACCTGATGCTGATAGTAGGAGAATGCGGTCAAGAGTTTCTGCACATTAAGTACGAATTGACGGTGTTTCACAAAACCGACTTGATCAGAATGGACGAAACCTGAAAGACAATCCACTAACCTAGTGGCCAGAACTCGCGAAAGGATCTTTAGGACTACATTAATAAGAAAATGCAGCGGGATGGCCAGGTTTCAGAGACAGGTTAATCAGGGCTGCATTCTCATTCAATGGGAACTTTTGGGCCTTCACCACCGCCTTGAAGTATGATACTAACTGACCTATCAGTTGGGGCTGCATCATTTTATAATATTTGTCAGTAAAGCCATCAGGGCTGGGGGCAGAATGCAATTTGAGGTTTTTAATTTTATCTCTTTACCCACGATAGGGCTCATTAGAGCAGCCTCCCTATCCAAGGGGAGTTTTGGCATACCAGAGCGCTCTAAGTAGAGTTTAATGCGAGCCGAAATGTCAGAGGATTCATTTGCCATGATATACAAGTCTCGGAAGTGGGAAACAAACACCTCCGATATTTCCCCAATTTTGGAACTTAAACATCTCGCAAGGGTTCGAATTACAGGTATATAGCGAGACCCCCCCCCCTCCCATAGAACAAGCAAACTGAGCTAGCAAGGCCCCCACCTTAGTGCCAAAACAAAAGAATTTGTAGTTTCCATACGTATGAGATTAGAGGGCACAGTCATGAATGTGTGAATTTAGTGCCACCCTTGTGGCCTGCAGTGTATCGAAATTGCTTGAGGTAGGGCAAGCCACATATTTATGCTTAGCCGCACGTAACTTACGCTCTAAAGTGATGATTCCCGGGGCCAGGCGCTTTTTAATGGGCACTAACATACGCAATGATTGCTCCCCGCATGATCACCTTGCCAGTGGGCCAGAAGAGTCACTAATGTTGCTTATTATGTGAAATTAATTCTTCCCATTGCTTTTGCAAGTAAGCCTGAAACTCTGGAGATGAGTATGTCTAAGGAAACTTCCACCACAGTTTCTGGCAAAGAGGCAACCTCCTTGTCAATCCAAATTATAGCATAATCTGATGTCCTCCGGCCAAAACTGTGGCCGCCACTAATTGAGGGAAAATCTCACTCTTGACAAAAATATTGTACAAGCGAGAGAGTGTGTGGTGAACCCACAAGGTATGGGTATAATCCTTTTTATCTGGGTATAGGAGATACCAGGGATCCACGAGATCTAGGGCTTTACAGAAAGACTGCAATTCTGTCTCCCCCTCTTCCCTCAAGTGATCTGGATGCCCATAGGTGGTCGGTGGCCCAACTGTTTGGGGAGGCTAAAGGGGGCGGAACTTAAATCCATAATTGTCTGATAACAGAATAAAAATAAGTCACAATTAATACCTTTTATTAAATTTAGATTTTTAGATGTGCTGTAATTGCCTATTGCTCATGTTTGTTCTATTCTTACTGTACACCACCTTGAGTGAATTCCTTCAAAAAGGCAGTAAATAAATCCTAATTAATCAATAAATAAATAGGTTTCAGACCTTATCCCTAAGACATCTTACTACACAGCACACTCCATTCCACCTGGTGTCCATATTAGGAAGAGTGATTAATTCAGGAAATAAGCGAATATTGCAGGTAACAGAAGGAAGTGAAATGTGGAAGTTTTATTTCACTTAACTCTAATTTTATTTATTATATGCGATCAACAATAAAAGAATCCTTCAGCAATCCTAAAACAGTCTTTTGTTTGGAAACATATTGCTCCTGAAAGGAGACACCCTAGTAAGACCAAAGAAGGCACTACAAGAGCAAAAAAAAAAAAAAAAAAAAAGCCAAACATATTTTAGGGTTTAGCATGAGTTCCTTTCACTGAAGTTCTGAGTCAGACCCCTCACAGTTAAGAAGCTTCACAACCCGGTTTGGCATGGAGAATTAGAAACAGAGAGGAAGCTTAACCTTTGTGAGGAGGGAAAACAAAAGAACCATTAGAGGGTGAGATTGCAAAAATTCATTACAGTGTCTGTACCTTTGATGCTTCATTTCCTGAAACCCCTGTGATGATGCTTGTTAGAAAATCAGAATAAAGCTTTCTCTTCGCTTCTATCCCCTCTAGTGACTTGACCCTGAGACTCCCAAGAGCAGCTGGGCAACTGGATTGCTCGCAGTGAAGTCGCATTCAAAAGCACAGCTGCAGTTCTCAATCTTTGCACTCACTCAGCCACAGTTTCTTCACGTGGCTGAGCTGCTAAGGAAGCGCAGCTGTGATTGGTCAGGGAATCCTGTCTGGCATCTAAAAAGGTGCTCCTGATTGGTCAGACACCACGAGTAATTCAGAGAACTCTGAGAGTTACTCCCAGCATCCTCCAGACAAAGGAGGACTTGTTTGCTGCTTACTGAGGGAACAGGCGAGGCAAAGTGGGACGGGTTACGTTTACATTCCGAGATGGGTTTGGCATGACGAGAGACACATAATTACGCTGATGCTGACTGCCTCCGGGGCCACATTTGGAGAAGGAGGCAGGTGGGGAAGGTCACAGCTGGGCCCGGGGGTGCTTAGCCTCCCCAAGCCTCTTATACGGGGCGCCTATGTGGATGCCCCCAATGAGCGATCCAACATGGGATCATAGACCAAGTTCATGTCACCCGCAACTAGCAAAGGAAGGCCTACATGTCATTGACAATACCTTTTATGGCAACTTGCCATAAAAGAAACTGTCGCGTGGGACTGGGCCACCCACCAGGAGTTCCCTACCCTGCAAATTTAATAGTGTCCCTGCATAATGACCTTTATCATCTTGGAAAAGCGCTGAATGGCGTTTCGGGGTTCCCAAGATTTTTTTCCGCTTTACCAATCCATACCTTCAGGTGCCTAGCCTCACCTGAAAATGTCTCCCCCCTTCTCTGTGGTTCACAACTTCATATCCACTCATCCCAAATCACTCCATTCACACCACATCTCTTCTACTCCCCCCCCAACTTTTTCCCATGAAGTACAATGTCTCGCCACAGCAACGTGTAGCTAAAATTAAAGAGATTCACTTATGATGTATGGGGTCCTGCCCCCACCAACACTGATAATTTAACAACAAAGGTTAACATGCCTTTAAGCTTTAAAGTTTCAACTTCTCTACGTAACATTGCTAGAAGTCTCCTAGTTGAACATTAGAACATTTATGAACATTAGCATTTTACAGTCAGGTTCCTGAAGGCAATCCCTCAGGAGCAATTATGGACTGAAGAAAGTCCTGAGCCTGTGTGGGAGAGTTAAAATTGTGTCATTGCCCCGAGTGGAATACTTTAAGTAGCGCTGGGTATAAAAACAAGAAGCACATCTGCTTTTCTCGTAGCAATGTGTAAACTGGAGAAAATTTGTACCTGCGTTCCTGCAGGACTAGGGAATAGTCTTGAAATATCTGCACCGGGGCTCCTTCATATTTCAAAGTATTTCTTTTGTGACAAAAGCCTTGCAGAATTTCCACTTTGTGAACATAATTGTGAATTTTGACCAAGACCACTCTTGGTCGATTCACTCCACTGAGGGCCCTCCCTACCCAGTGTGCGAATTCCAGGCACAGGGGATCGATGCTATCGGACAGGGCAAACCCTTTGCTCAACCATTTCTCCGGCAACATCCCAGTGAATTTTCAGGCAATGATTCGGGCAGGCCCACAATCCGGAGGCTGTCCCTCCGTAAGCAGTTTTCAAGATCATCTAGTTGTGCAGTGAGTGCCAACACTTGCTTTTCTAACGTCGCCATCTGCTTGGCTGAGATAGTCCCTGCATCTTCCACCTCCGACACCCGCTCTTTTAGGGCAGGGATTCTAAGTTAGACAACTATCTAGATAACTGTCCAAAACGTGGCTTCAAAGCTTACCCCACTGCTTATGATCTACTGTAACTGTACCGGGGTAAACACAGAAAGCACAGGCATGCTCTCCGCCATTTTGTCTTCTCCACTCTCACTCCTTTACCTGGCACAGGTCCTGCTTTCAGCGAAAGATATTTGTCCATGTAACTTTCCAGTGCGAAAGGAGTCTTCACACCAAGGTTTGTATCCAAACACAGCAGTAAAAGGCGCAGTGGGGCATGGAAACCCTAGAGGAGAGCCGGCTCACGACTGCTCCGCTCAACACATCACGTGATCTTCCACCCTTTTATGGTTTTAAGGTTAGAGTTTTCCCAGATGTCTCACGAGATACCTAGAGACATAGAAAGCAGTTTAATTTGATGAGACCTGAAGCTACTTTCCTTCTTAGATATCTGTGTAAATGTGTAGCTAGATTTCAAATCTTGTAAACGATTTCTTTGAACCTGCTCATCTCACTGCTTTTCTAGCCACCATCTTTACATCTTTATCTCAAAGAAGAAATTTAAAGTCTACAGCCTATTAAGAAGATACAAGTCTGATTTAGTAAGGGAAATTTCCTTGTTAATTTATTTTTTTTAACACCGCATTCTCGCTAATAATCGCCTGAGCCATTATTAGAACACTGGGTTTTTCTGAAGTCTAGTGAAGGCTATTAATGAAGGCAGATATCCTCCCAATGATAACCATTTCTCTCCTCCACCATGCCCCCCCCCCTCGATAACTACCATTTCTGTCCTCCATTCTACCTCCTGCAGTAACTGGCACTGCTCTCCTTTATCCCCTCCCCCCCAAGCGATGACCAGATCTCCTGTCTCACCTCGCCTTGAGGTTATGGTGCGGGGCCTTGAGCACAGAAACAGTGGTTATCGTTGGGGGCAGGGTGGAGGAAATGGTCATCATAGGGAGGCGAATCATGCTTCCTCCATTAATAGCCCACACTAGACTTAAGAAAACACAGCGTTCTAATAATGGTCCAGATGATTAATAGAGAGAATATGAGATGAGGTAAGAAGAGAGATCAGGTCATCTAGGGAGCGGGGTGGTTGGAGGAGAGCAATGCCAAGGAGGACAATTATTGTGGGAATCTTGATTTGGCTTTAGAAACCACATTTTCTGAGGTTTGTGGGTCCTGAAGCAGGGAGGTGAGCGATTATTGGAAGTGGGCTATTAGAGAGAATACAGTATTTATCCTCTAATTGTTAATTCTTTGATCCAAAAATATTATGGACTTGGAGTAGATCAATAATTTTGTTTATTCTTCCTTATAGGTTATTATGTGAATTTTGTTATTAACTACTTTTCTGCACAAGTTTGTTCTAGAAACATAGAAACATGATGGCAGATAAAGGCCAAATGGTCCATCCAGTCTGCACATCCTCTGTAACTCTTAACTTCTTTTCCTAAGGGATCCCACATACTTGTCCCATGCTTTCTTAAGTCCTCATCTCCACAACCTTCACCGGGAGGCCATTCCACGCTTCCACCACCCTTTCCGTAAATGAATACATTCTTAGATTTCTCCTAAGCATATTTTCTCTTAACTTCATTGTATGCCCCCTCATTCCAGAGTTTTCCTTCATTTGAAAAAGGTTCTCTTCCTGTACATTAATGCCTGAGATATTTAAATGTTTCTATCATCTTTCCCTCCTCTCTTCCAATGTATACATTTTGAGATTCATAGGCCTGTCCAAGACCGCTTACCAATTTTGTAGCTGCCCTCTGGACCAACTCCATCCTGTGTATATCATTCCTTAGGTGTGGTCTCCAGAACTGCATGCAGTACTCTAAATAGGGCCTCACCAGAGACTTATACAAGGGCACCATCATCTCTTTCTTCCTGCTGGTCATCCCTCTCTCCTTAAGCACCCAAGCATCCTTCTGGCTTTTTCTGCCTGTTTGGCCACTTTAAGGTCATCAGACACAATCACCCCCAAGTACCGCTCTTCCTTTGTACACAGAAGCACTTCACACCCTATATTGTACCATTCCCTCGGATTCTTGTGACCCAAGTGCATGACCCTGCATTTTTTAGAATTAAATCTTAGTTGCCAAATAATGGACCATTCCTCAAGCTTCGCTATGTCCTTCTTCATGTCATCCACACCCTCCGGGGTGTCCACACTGTTGCAGAGTTAGGTATCATCCGCAAAGAACAAACCTTACTAGACAGCCCTTCTGCAATATCACTCACAAAGATGTTAAAAAAGCTGGCCCTAGGCCCGATCCCTGCGGTACAGCAAACTCCATTTAACCACTACCCTCTTGTCGCCTTCCATTCAACCAATTTTTAACCCAGTCAGTTACTCTAGGTCCCATACTGAGGAAACTCAAGTTGCCTGTGTGAAACTATGTCAAAGGCCTTGCTGAAATCCAAATACACTACACATCCAGAGCCCCTCCCATATCCAACTGTTTGATCACCTGGTCGAAAAAAAAATACGATTCGTCTGACACAACCTGCCTTTAGTGAATCCATGCTTTCTTGGATCCCGCATGTCATTAAATTTGAGAAAACTCACAATTCTCTGCTTTAGAAGCGTTTCCATTAGTTTACTCACCAATGAGGTCAGACTGACAGGTCTGTAATTCCCAACCTCTTCTTTACTTCCACTCTTGTGCAAAAGGGACCACATCCGTCCTTCTCCAGTCCTATGGGATCACAGTAGACTCCAAGGAAGCATTGAACACGTCAATCAGCGGAGCCACCAGAACTTCTCAGAGTTCCTTGAGCACTCTCGGATGTATCCCATCACTTTGTCTACTTTTAGTTTAGCTAGGTCCTCACAAACACTGTCCTCCAAGAATGGGTCTTGGTCTATCATCCATCCATTCCCTTTTATATTTGTTTTCTGCAGTCCTACCCCTGGCCTTTCATCCGTGAACACAGAACAGAAATAAGCAATTCAGTTTTATCCTTATCAGATTTCATGTATTCCTCCCAGTCTGCTTTGAGCCTCAAAATGCTATTTTGGCATTCCCTCTTGTCGCTTATATATCTGAAAAACATCTTATCCCTCAATTTTACCGTATTAGCTATCTTTTCTTCCATTTGTCTCTTCACTTTCTTGACAGCTTTTCCAGCTTCTCTAAGCTTATCCAGGTATTCTCGCCTGTCGTCTTCTTATATCGTATGAAGGCTAACCTCTTTTCCCTTACCTTTCCGGCTACTACATTCAAGAACCAGTGGCCTTCTTTTCCTCTTTCCATTATATAATTTATTAACATAAATGTTAGTTGCCTTTAAAATAGCTCCTTACAGTCTTGTCCACTTCCTTCGGCTATTCCCATCCTGCTAACTCTTCCTTGAGAAATTCCCCCATCTCGGCAAAGTTAGTTCTTTTGAAATCCAGGACCTTCAATCTCGAATAAGCTCTCTCCTCTGTCTTAATACTGAACCACACCATTCATTGATCACTAGATGCCAAATGGTCTCCCACTATAACATCATAAACATTCTCTCCGTTTGTAAGCACCAGGTCCAGAATAGCTCCATCCTGTGTTGGTTCCTTTAGGGAATCAAGATCCCTTTGCTTCTGGAAGACCCCACAGCAGGAACGCCCCAATCGACATCAGGCATATTAAAATTACCTATCAGTACTACTTCCCCTTTCCTAGCATTCTTGTGAATGTCTTCAATTGTTTCTGTCCATTTCTTCTGACTGTGAAAGTGACCTGTATATTATTCCGATTTCCTTTCTCTTTTTCCAGTTTGACCCACAGCGCTTCTTCCATAACCCATATGTCTTTCAGTTCTGTCACTAATATTATTCTTAGAACTCTTTTTTTCCTACCCTGTCCTTCATGAATAGATTACAGCCACGTATAGCTATATCCCAGTCATGGTTTTCTGTGAACCACGTCTTCGTGACCGCCACTAAATCCAAATCTGCTTCAATCATCGTAGCCTCTAGAAGTCTGCCATTCTCCTGGCGTGTTACTCTTTTATTCCCCTTCTATAGGGGCATTCGATGTTCTACCTTCCTGATGGTTATTTGAGGGCATTTATTACCCATCCCCAGCAAGTTTAGTTTAAAGCCCTCCTTAGTACTTTAGCCAGCCTGTTGCTGAGGACACTCCATTCCTTCCTTGATAGATGGACACCATCATCGCTCAGTAGCTCTTGGAAGATCATCTCATGGTCTAGGAAACCAAAGCGCTCATGCTGGCACTATCCATGCAGCTACAGATTTAGCTCCAGGAGGATAGATGAGAACACTGCCTGCACACCTAAGTGCTTCATCCTCAGGGAAAACAAAGCCATAGCGGAGAGATTAAATGAATTCTTTGATTTTGGAGAGATACCAGTGACAGAAATGGTATTCAATGCTGACGAGTCTGAGAAACTGAATGAAATCTCTATAAACCTGGAGAATGTAATGGGGCAGTTTGACAAACTGAAGAGTAGCAAATCTCCTGGACCGGATGGTATCCATCCCAGAGTACTGATAGAATTGAAAAATGAACTTGCAGAACTATTTTTAGTAATATGAAATTTATCTTTAAAATAGAGTGTGGTATTGGAAGACTGGCCAATGTACCATCGATTTTTAAAAAAGGTTCCAGAGGAGATCCGGGAAATTATAGACCGGTGAGCTTGACGTCAGTGCCGGCCAAAATGATAGAGACTATTATAAGAAACAAAATTACAGAGCATATTCAAAAGCATGGATTAATGAGACAAAGCCAACATGGATTTAGTGAAGGAAAATCGTGCCTCACCAATCTATTACATTTCTTTGAAGAGGTGAACAAACATGTTGATAAAGGTGAGCAGGTTGATATTGTGTATTTGGATTTTCAAAAGGCGACAAAGTACCTCATGAAAGACTCCAGAGGAAATTGGAGAGTCATAGGATAGGAGTTAGTGTCCTATTGTGGATTAAAAACTGGTTAAAAGATAGAAAACAGAGAGTAGGGTTAAATGGTCAGTATTCTCAATAGAGAAGGGTAGTTAGTGGGGTTCCCCAGGGGTGTTTTTAACATTTATAAATGACCTAGAGATGGGAGTAACTAGTGAGGCAATTAAATTTGCTGACGACACAAAGTTATTAAAAGTTGTTAAATCGCAAGAGGACTTTATGAGACTGGGGGTCTAAATGGCAGATGCCGTTTAATGTGAGCAAGTGCAAAGTGATGCATGTGGGAAAGAGGAACCCAAATTATAGCTACATAATGCAAGGTTCCACGTTAGGAATCACCGACCAAGAAAGCGATCTAGGTGTTGTCGTTGATGATACGTTGAAACCTTCTGCTCAGTGTACTGCGGCGGCTAAGAAAGCAAATAGAATGTTAGTCATTATTAAGAAAGGAATGGAAAACAAAAATGAGGACGTTATAATGCCTTTGCATCGCTCCATGGTGCAACCGCACCTTGAAACTTGTGTTCAATTCTGGTCACCGCATCTCAAAAAAGATATAGCGGAATTAGAAAATATGCAGAGAAGGGTGACAAAAATGATAAAGGGGATTGGATGACCTCCCTATGAGGAAAAGCTAAAGTGGCTAGGGCTCTTCAGCTTGGAGAAAAGACAGCTGAGGGGAGATATGATAAGAGGTCTATAAAATAGAGTGGAAAGGTTAGACGTGAATTGTCTGTGTTTACTCATTCCAAAAATACTAGGATTAGGGGGCATTCAATGAAGCTACAAAGTAGTAAATTTAAAATGAATCGGAGAAAAGTTTTCTTCACTCAATGTGTAATTAATCTCTGGAATTCGTTGCCAGAGAATGTGATAAAGGCGGTTATCTTAGTGGGGTTTAAAAAAAAGGTTTGGACGGCTTCCTAAAGGAAACGTCCACAGACCATTATTAAAATGGACTTGGGGAACGTCCACTGCTTATTTCTCAGATGAGCAGCATAAAACATTTTGCACTTTTTTGGGGATCTTGTGAGGTAGTTGTGACCTGGATTGGCCACTGTTGGAAACAGGCTGCTGGGCTTGATGGACCTTTGGTCTGTCCCAGTATGGCAATACTTATGAGCTAAAACCATGGAGTCTCGTTCGGCATGTTCAGTAGGATACTTAGCAGTATCATTTGTGCCCACATGGATGAGCAGTAGGAGAGTTGTCAGTAGGCTTGAAAAGTTTAGGAAATCTTTCAGCGACATCATAAATCTTGGCACCAGGCAGACAGCACACCTCCCTGGACAAGAAGTCTGGTTGGCAGATGAGCGCCTCAGTATCCCCTCAGAAGTGAATCTCCAACCACCACTATCTTTTGCTTCTTATTGGCCACTTGTCCAGTGGTGTTGGGATTTTTGATTGTTGTTTCCTCCTGTTTTTGAGATGTTTCTAGCTCTTCTGCCCCTAGGGCTGCAAACTAATTCTTCAGGAGTTGTTGATCTTGCAGGATCCAGTGGCCTGTGTCCAGCTGTGCTCTGTCTGCTTGGTTGTACTACTACTACTAACTTCTATAGGGCTACTAGATGTTCACAGCGCTGTACACATTATATGCAAGTATTTTCTCTGTCCCTAGAGGGCTCACAATCTAAGTTTTGTACCTGGGGCAATGGGGGTTAAGTGACTTGCCCAAAGTCACAAGGAGCTGCAGTGGGAATTGAACCCAAGTTGCCAGGATCAAAGCCCGCTGCACTAACCATTAGGCCACTCCTCCCTAACTGCATAAATAATAATAAAAAAAATACTGTCCCAATACTGAATGGTACTTGCCCTTATTTATTGACTCAGTTAGCATTGCAGTCTAATAACTGCAATTCATACTTAACATTAAAAAGTCATGGTCTTCTTCTTTCGGCTAGTAGCATTAGGAGAAGAATAACTAGTAAGCAATTATTTTTGGAGGTTCTTTTATAGACTTCTGTACCTACTGATCTAAAGACAGAATATGATTTCTTATGCTTCAGAAAACATCTTAAAATCTTTATATTTCAAAAAATGTTGAATAGGTTGTAACAGCTTTTATTGTTCTGTATTTTAGTTTTAATTTTTGGTTTAATGGAATTCTTAACTTTTGTAGACTGTTCAGAGGTCATGGGTTGGACCTCCAGTACCATAGCACTCAGTTTTTTGCAGCCCAGATGCATTATCCTGCATTTTTTTGGATTAAATCTTAGCTGCCTGTCATGGCTCCCGTAGGAGTAGTGAGTCCCTGTGCCAAACCCTAGTTTGGCAGCCGAACAATCCCGGCTTACCTGCAGAAGAAGATGAAGAATCGAACTCCAGAACTTCCTCCAGACAACAGAGACAAGGGCAGAAGACAAGACCAGACCAAGTCCCAGGCAAAGCAGAGTCCAGGTCCAGGCAACGGTTCAAAGGCAGGCAAGCAAAGGCAAAGTCCAGGTCCAAGCAAAAGTTCAAAGGCAGGCGGCAAGCAGAGGCAAAGTCCAGGTCCAGGCAGAGGTTCAAAGGCAGGCGGCAAGCAGAGGCAAAGTCCAGGTCCAGGCAGAGGTTCAAAGGCAGGCGGCAAGCAAAGGCAAAGTCCAGGTCCAGGCAAGGTTCAAAGGCAGATCGCACAAAAAACAGTAGCAGACACAAACTCCGCGAAGCACTGACCACTTTACCTAAGTAGAAGCCGAAGCACCGAGGGCAGAAGAAAGTGCTCCTAAATAGTCCCCACCCTTGGAAGCAATGGGAATCAGCTGATCCGAGTAACTCAGGATTGGCTGGTCGTGCAAGCGGGGTGGAGCCGCGGTGTAGGAGCCTCAATCCCTGCAGTCGGAGGCTGAGCAAGACCTCCCGTGCTCCCGGGTCCCGCACCCAGAAGAGAAGTTGCACTGGGATGCCGACAAGATGGCCGACGCCCATAATGGAGGGCAGGACGCCTCCTCGGACCCGCGCCCCCGGGTAGAGAGACAGCGCGAGGCCGCAAGACCGGCAGGCCCGTCACCAGGACCGATGCTCGACGCTCCCTCCCACGGAGGCGCGGAGCGAGCAGGAAGCAGAGCAGGCGACGAATCCACAGGTGAGGAGCCTGACACTGCCATATTCTGGACCATTCTTCACGTTTTGCCGGATCCCTCCTTAAGTTATCTGTCTCTTCTTTCAGGGTGTCTACCCTATCACAGATTTTGAAGATATGTGAAAAGAGATAAATCGTACTGAAAAGCCCTTCTGCAATGTCACTCACAAAAATGTTAAGGACCAATCCCTGCATCATACCACTTGCAATGCCCTTACCCTCACAGTGAGCTCCATTTACCACTACCGTTTGTTACCTCTCACCCGATCAGTTTCTAACCTAGGCAGTCACTTTAGGGCAGGAGTTCTCATCCCAGTCCTCGGGATACACCATCCAGTCAGGTTTTCAAGATATCCACAATGAATATACATGGCACTACTACCATTATATGCAAATCTATCTCATGCATATTCATTGTGGATATCATGAAAACCGGCTGTGTGTGTCTGGAGAACTGGATTGAGAACCCCAGCTTTAGAGCTTTTACCAAAAGCACTCAAAGTCCCCTATAAGGAACCAACATAAAAGGCTTTGCTGAAAATTTAAGAACAGCACATCTAGTGCTCTCCCTCGATCCAACTCCCTGGTCATCTAATCAAAGAAACGAATTATATCTGTCTGACAAGATCTAACATAGTAAATGTCAGCAGCTAAAGACATGTATGGTCCATCCAGTCTGTCCAACAAGGCAACCAAGTTGTACCTTCCTGCTTAGTGAGGGTTACACCATTATATTTCCTGTTTAAAGTGTGAAGGACATGTAAATTTTTCGTCAGTTTCATCCTCTTGCTGTATAGGGCTGCTCTGCATTTAACTCATACTGCCTGAAATCTTGCAATCCATTGGATTCCAGAAA
The DNA here is from genome assembly GCF_901765095.1 of Microcaecilia unicolor. Lineage (NCBI taxonomy): Eukaryota > Metazoa > Chordata > Amphibia > Gymnophiona > Siphonopidae > Microcaecilia > Microcaecilia unicolor. The sequence continues at coordinate 92,609,345 of NC_044042.1, read as the reverse complement.
ATAAACTATCCTCTGTTTTAACAGTGTTTTTATTAACTTATACACCACAGAGATCAGACTAACTGGTCTTTACTAGAGCTGCACAGGGGTGGGGACTGCAGGGATCCTGCGGAACCCGTGGGTATGCAAGAAGATGTCAGGGGATTCCCACAGGGGTGGAAGAAGTAAGACACCTTTTTTAATAAAACTGCTCTGTGCACACTCACCCATTTCTTTGTTATACGTTTAGAGTACTTTAACTCCCTTCTTTACAAAGTCTGTACCCATGATCTTTGCAGTCTACAGACAGTAAGGAATTATGCAGTTAAACTGATTACTGGATCCAAAAAATATGACCAAGAGGCATATTTTCAAAGCACTTAGCCTTCCAAAGTTCCATAGAAACCTATGGAACTTTGGAAGGCTAAGTGCTTTGAAAATACGCCTCCTAGACACACTTCTTTGGGAAGAACATTGGCTCCCTGTCTCATATTTTATTTAAGCTGTTGTCTTTGATTCAGAGAGGTGTGGTAGCCGTGTTAGTCCACTTTTAAAGATAATCAATAGAAATAATAAAACATGGAAAACAAAATAAGAAAACAACCTTTTTTTTTTTGACACAACAATACATTTCTTGATTAGCTTTCAAAGGTTGCCCCTCTTCGTCAGATTGGAAATAAGCAAATGTTGGTAGATGACAGTATATATACGAGAAACATCAAAGCATTCCAGTGACAGTCTAACAGGATGGGGGTAGATAGGTGAGAGACTGGAAGAGGGAGATATGCATGGAGACAGGAGGGTGACAAAGCAGTACAATTTTATGGTTTATAATGTGCTGGAAAACCCAGATCATTGTTAAGTCATAAGTACATAAGTAATGCCACACTGGGAAAAGACCAAGGGTCCATCGAGCCCAGCATCCTGTCCACGACAGTGGCCAATCCAGGCCAAGGGCACCTGGCAAGCTTCTCAAATGTACAAACATTCTACATATGTTATTCCTGGAATTGTGGATTTTTCCAAGTCCATTTAGTAGTGGTTTATGGACTTGTCCTTTAGGAAACCGTCTAACCCCTTTTTAAACTCTGCCAAGCTAACCGCCTTCACCACATTCTCTGGCAACGAATTCCAGAGTTTAATTATGCATTGGGTGAAGAAATATTTTCTCAGATTTGTTTTAAATTTAGTATACTGTAGTTTCATCGCATGCCCCCTAGTCCTAGTATTTTTGGAAAGCGTGAACAGACGCTTCACATCCACCTGTTCAACTCCACTCATTATTTTATATACCTCTATCATGTCTCCCCTCAGCCGTCTCTTCTCCAAGCTGAAAAGCCCTAGCCTCCTTAGTCTTTCTTCATAGGGAAGTCGTCCCATCCCCGCTATCATTTTAGTCGCCCTTCGCTGCACCTTTTCCAATTCTACTATATATCTTTCTTGAGATGCGGTGACCAGAATTGAACACAATCCTCAAGGTGCGGTCGCACCATGGAGCGATACAATGGCATTATAACATCCTCACACCTGTTTTCCATACCTTTCCTAATAATCCTAATAATACCCAACATTCTATTCGCTTTCCTAGCCGCAGCAACACACTGAGCAGAAGGTTTCAGTGCATTATCGACGACGACACCCAGATCCCTTTCTTGGTCCATAACTCCTAACGTGGAACCTTGCATGACGTAGCTATAATTCGGGTTCTTTTTCCCCCATATGTATCACCTTGCACTTGCTTACATTAAACGTCATCTGTCATTCAGCCATCCAGTCTCCCAGTCTCATAAGGTCCTTCTGTAATTTTTCACAATCCTGTCACGAGTTAATGGCTTTGAATAACTTTGTGTCATCAGCAAATTTAATTACCTCGCGACAGGATTGTGAAAAATTACAGAAGGACCTTATGAGACTGGGAGACTGGACGGCTGAATGGCAGATGACGTTTAATGTGAGCAAGTGCAAGGTGATGCATGTGGGGGAAAAAGAACCCAAATTATAGCTACGTCATGCAAGGTTTCACGATAGGAGTTACGGACCAAGAAAGGGATCTGGGTGTCGTCGTCGATAATGCAGTGAAACCTTCTGCTCAGTGTGTTGCTGCGGCTAGGAAAGCGAATAGAATGTTGGGTATTATTAGGATTATTAGGAAAGGTATGGAAAACAGGTGTGAGGATGTTATAATGCCGTTGTATCGCTCCATGGTGCAACCGCACCTTGAGTATTGTGTTCAATTCTGGTCGCCGCATCTCAAGAAAGATATATAGTAGAATTGGAAAAGGTGCAGCGAAGGGCAACTAAAATGATAGCGGGGATGGGACGACTTCCCTATGAAGAAAGACTAAGGAGGCTAGGGCTTTTCAGCTTGGAGAAGAGACGGCTGAGGGGAGACATGATAGAGGTATATAAAATAATGAGTGGAGTTGAACAGGTGGATGTGAAGCGTCTGTTCACGCTTTCCAAAAGTGGTGATAGGGAAGAAGCTGGATACTACAGGCCAGTAAGCCTCACTTCGGTTATTGGAAAAGTAATGGAAGCGATGCTAAAGGACAGGATAGTGAATTTCCTGGAAGCCAATAAGTTGCAAGATTCGAAACAACATGGTTTTACCAAAGGGAAATCGTGTCAAACGAATCTCATTGAATTCTTTGACTGGGTGACCGGAGAATTAAATCACGGACGTGCTATGGACGTAATCTACTTAGATTTCAGCAAAGCTTTTGACACAGTTCCCCACAGGAGGCTCTTGAATAAACTGGACAGGCTGAAGATAGGACCTGAAGTGGTGAACTGGATTAGGAACTGGTTGACGGACAGAAACCAGAGGGTGGTGATGAATGGAATTCGCTCGGAGGAGGGGAAGGTGAGTAGTGGAGTGCCTCTGGGATCGGTGCTGGGACCGATTCTGTTCAATATATTTGTGAGTGACATTGCCGAAGGGTTAGAAGGTAAAGTTTGCCTTTTTGCGGACGATACCAAGATTTGTAACAGAGTGGACACCAGGGAGGGAGTGGAAAGCATGAAAAAGGATCTGCGGAAACTAGAAGAATGGTCTAAGGTTTGGCAATTAAAATTCAATGCGAAGAAATGCAAAGTGATGTACTTAGGGAGTAGAAATCCACGGGAGAAGGATGTGTTAGGCGGGGAGAGTCTGATAGTTACGGATGGGGAGAGGGATCTTGGGGTGATAGTATCTGAGGATCTGAAGGCGACGGAAACAGTGTGACAAGGCGGTGGCTGTAGCCAGAAGGTTTGCTAAGCTGTATAGAGAGAGGTATGACCAGCAGAAGAAAAGAGGTGTTGATGCCCCTGTATAAGTCGTTGGTGAGGCCCCACCTGGAGTATTGTGTTCAGTTTTGGAGGCCGTACCTTGCTAAGGATGTAAAAAAAATGGAAGCGGTGCAAAGAAAAGCTACAAGAATGGTATGAGATTTGCGTTACAAGACGTATGTGGAGAGACTTGCGGACCTGAATATGTATACCCTGGAGGAAAGGAGAAACAGGGGTGATATGATACAGACGTTCAAATATTTGAAAGGTATTAATCCGCAAACAAACCTTTTCCGGAGATGGGAGGGCAGTAGAACGAGAGCACATGATATGAGAGTGAAGGGGGGCAGACTCAAGAAAAATGTCAGGAAGTATTTTTTCACGGAGAGAGTGGTAGATACTTGGAATGCTCTCCCGCGGGAGGTGGTGGAGATGAAAACGGTAGCAGAATTCAAGCATGCGTGGGATAAACATAAAGGAATCCTGTGCAGAAGGAATGGATCCTCAGAAGCTTAGCTGAGATTGGGAGGCGGGGCTGGTGTTTGGGTGGTGGGGCTAGATCTGGGCAAGACTTCTACGGTCTGTGTCCTGAAAATGGGGCTAGTTCTGGGCAAGACTTCTATGGTGTGTGTCCTGAAAATGGCAGATACAAATCAAGGTAAGGTATACACAAGAAGTAGCACATATGAGTTTATCTTGTTGGGCAGACTAGATGGACCGTGGTCTTTTTCTGCCATCATCTACTATGTTACTCCCATCTCTAAATTATTTATAAATATATTAAAAAGCAGCGGTCCTAGCACAGACCCCTGAGGAACCCCACTAACTACCCTTCTCCATTGTGAATACTGCCCATTTAACTCCACTCTCCTTTTCCTATCCTTCAATCAGTTTTTAAATCCACAATAGGGCATTTCCCCCTATCCCATGACCCTCCAATTTCCTCTGTAGCCTTTCATGAGGTACCTTGTCAAACGCCTTTTGAAAATCTAGATACACAATATCAACCGGCTCCCCTTTGTCCACATGCTTGTTTACTCCTTCAAAGAATTGAAGTAAATTGGTCATGCAAGATTTCCCCACACAAAAGCTGTGCTGACTTGGTCTCAGTAATCCATGTCCTTGGATGTGCTCTGTAATTTTGTTTTTGATAATAGCCTCTACCATTTTCCCCGGCACTGACATCAGACTCACCGGTCTATAATTTCCAGGATCTCCCCTGGAACCTTTTTAAAAATTGGAGTTACATTGGCCACCCTTCAATCTTCTGGTACCACACTCGATTTTAAGGATAAATTGTATATCACTAACGGTAGCTCCGCAAGCTCATTTTTCAGTTCTATCAGTACTCTAGGATGAATACCATCTGGTCCAGGAGATTTGCTACTCTTCAGTTTGCTGAACTGCCCCTTTACGTCCTCCAGGTTTACAGTGAAATCAGTAAGTTTCTCCTGTCTGGTGGGTGTCAAAATATTTAATCATTCTGACTTCAAAGGTCTTTAAAGGAGATTTAATTTACATAGACACCATATGAAAAATGCCAATACCAATAAAGATGTCACGCCTGTGGGGCAGCACTTTACAAAACCAGAACACTGTACCAGTGACTTCATGGTAAGAATCTTAAAAGGGAACTTTAAAACAATACAGGAACATAAGACCTTTGAAGTCAGAATGATTAAATATTTTGACACCCACCAGACAGGACTTAAAGAACTGGGTTTTCTAGCACATTATAAACCATAAAATTGTACTGCTTTGTCACCCTCCTGTCTCCATGCATATCTCCCTCTTCCTGTCTCTCACCTATCCACCCCCATCCTGTTAGACTGTCACTGGAATGTTTTGATGTTTCACTTATATATACTGTCATCTACCAAAATTTGCTTATTTCCGATCTGACGAAGGGCAACCTTTGAAAGCTAATCAAGAAATGTATTACGTTATGTCCAATAAAAAAAGGTATCTTATTTCCGCTTTATCTCTTGCATCTTCTTAGTACCTATTCCCCACCTATGGCATTACGTTCCTAATAGAGTAACAGCCTGGTACTTCCATCGTTCCGCTACCTTAGGTTCGATTTCATTCATACCTGGATTTTTAATGTATCTGGTCCAAAGCTCTTATAAATTGAACTCAAGTTTCAAATCTGCTTTAAAAACATTATTTAACAATGCTTATAATTCTTGAATTATTTACTATGGCTTTTGTCTTTCTTGCTTTCATGTCCTGCTGGCCAACCTGGGATCTCTTTTAATTTTTTTTTTTTAAATTCTCTTTTTACTTCTCTTCTATATTATGATGCATTTCTTTTCCCACTATGTTTTTAAATTGTAAACTGCTCTGATGAGTGCTCTAAGGGCAGTGTATCAGATACATGAAATTTGAAACCCGAGTTCAATTTATAAGTGCTGGCAATTAGAGCTCACACTTATCCAATTTACTTTATTCCTGTATGTGGATGCATTGTGGACTTCTGTAGTATTTTCCGAGAGAGTGAGCTCTAAAATGGCCACTACTACTGCAATGCCTGGCTACTGAAAGAGGGTTAAGGACCTGGCTCCAAGTGCCCAACTCTGATGACTGCAGAGTAGAGAAGCTGCACAGGAGTGGGGATAGTGAGATTCCTGTGGATACCTCTTAGATCTCATGGGGATGGACCCAGGTCCTGCAGGATCCCCACAGAAGTGCCTTCCTTCCCCCAAGTTGCAGGGTGCCATCTTGGCACATACCTCAAGGCACACTTGGTGGTCTAGTGGTTTCTTCAGGGCAGCAAAGATATTCACTCTTTCCTGCCAGCTGCTGCTGATCCTCTTGCCATCTCCGCTTTTTAAAAAATGGCTGCCGAGACGACTTTCAGCGGGGAGACAGCGAGAGGATCAGCGGCAACAGGCAGGAAAGCATGGGGATCTTTATTGTCGTTCTTTATTGTTGGTGGCATTTTTATTGAATCTCACTTATATTTTAAAAAATGCCGGCTTGTGCAGCATACGGATGTATACAGAGGAAGTATAATAACGGAATAACACTTCATAGGTAGGCTAGTAATTTGTTATAAATCATAATTGGGACGGAGATCACGTGGTGCCATGAGCTAGGCGGCAGCAGCTGGCGAGAGCTCCGGAGCCCCCATCCCACCACTAAATATAATACCAGACATTAGCACCTTTTTTCTTCGTCTGCTTGGGAAACTTAACACGTATGGACAGATATTTAAGAAATAATCCGGCCGGAATGGCGCAACGCTCCGCCAAAAAAGAAAAAACGAAATTGAGCGGAGAGGAACCCAAGATGGCCGACGACATGGCGGTGGCGGCAAAAGAATTCACCGAGGCGCAATTAGACCAATTAACGGCAGCCATCGCAAAGGCCTGGGAGCCTAAATGGGCGGCCCTGGACCGTAAGCTTGAAGGCTTTAACTCACAGCTCGATGGGCTAAAAACGCAGGTGGCGGACGCAGAGGCCTGGATATCTGCATTGGAAGATGATTCCCAGGGCTATGCTCCTGATATCGCCGCGCTAAAACAGCAATTCTCTGAGCAGGCGAGTAAGATCGACGATATTGAAAATCGCGCCCGACGAAATAATATCCGTATCGTAGGATTGGAGGAATCCCTCCCTGAACGCAACCTAGAGGTATGGCTGGAAAATTGGCTCTCCAAAGAACTTGCCTTAACAGATACAATGGGCGCGCTGGTAACTGAAAGGGCCCATCGTGTAGGCCGGAAACGAGAGACTCAGAACAGGTCGCGTGTTGTTGTAGCGAAGATCCTGAATTACAGACATAAAATTGAAATCTTACAGGGATTTAGACTTAAAAGAGACTCACTCAAGCACAACGGGAGGAGCGTTTTGATCTTCCAAGACTTCTCAGCAGACGTACAGGAGCGGCGGAGACAATACCATCCGTTGTGCACAACCCTGGTAGCGAAGAAGATCCGCTTTGCAGTGCAGTACCCGGCGAGACTCAGAGTCATGATAAAAGACACATGGCAGACATTTAACTCGGAGACCGAAGCTAAAAAATTTTTGGTAGACCATAACATCATTGAATCTCTGTAATGCGGCTCTGAGCCCAGTGAGTAAGTGAAATATTAGAAAGCCTGATGTAGATAATTGCACAGTTATCAATATGAAGGTAATTGTTGCAGTTTGCAGGTGGGATGGGGACCCCAGGCACAAAAACGGGATCTACAATTCTTCCCCTGACTACTAAGGGGAGGGAGTGGGTCAACTGGAGGGGAAGGGAAGGTTGGGGGGGGGGGGGGGGGGAAGGGGAATTTCCTGTAACTTTGTAAGTTTGTGTATGCTGTGGATGGCTATATGGCAGACAAAAGCAGATGGGTTTGGGGAGAGGCCAAAAGTTAAGGAAACCCAATTAGAGCAGGCCGCTCTGGATCCTCTGGGGGGAGATGAAGGGATAACAGTATGCCAGCCCGGATAATATCATGGAACGTGGGGGGTATTAGCAACCCCATAAAAAGAGCAAAAATATTGCAAGCGCTAAACAGACACAGGGCAGACGTGGCCTGCTTGCAAGAAACACGATTGACTGAGATAGAACACTCAAAATTGCGTAGAAGCTGGGTAGGAGAGTGCCACTCAGTAGCAGCGCGGGGGCGGGGGGGAGGCCTAGCTATTCTAATTAGGAAAGGAATATCATGTACCGTGGAGGTGCTTGAACAAGGCAAACAGGGCAGATATCTTGCTGTAAAAATATGGCTTCAAGGGCTTGAATTTATATTAGTAAATTTATATGGCCCGAACGAACATATCCCTGGGTTTCTTAGTGGGCTGGCTAATAGATGTTTACAATATAAAACAACAAAAATAATAGTGATGGGAGATTTCAACCTAGTCTCAGACCCACAACAAGACACTACAAGCTCGTCATCATCCTATTACTTGGGGCAGAGGCGTAAAGAGTTTCTCATGTTCCAAAGAATGTTGGACTTAGTCGATGCATGGAGAATACTACACCCAGGTGAGCGAGAGTATACCCATAGGTCCAGAGCCCATGGCACGATGGCGCGATTAGACCACACAATGGTAGAGCGATCACTATTCTCTATGGTTACTGCAGCAGAGGTAGGCCCGGAGGAGATATCAGATCACTCAGTAATTTGGATAGATCTGGTGATACCCGCAGACAAGCAAGGAGGTGGGGGATGGAGATTCCCAGCGTTCTTGTATAATGATCCACATTTTAAGATATTTCTAAGTAAAAAATGGGAAGATTATGAAAAGAATAACAGTGAATATACTCGGGGCCGAATTAACCTATTCTGGGCTGCATCAAAGGCAGTCCTAAGAGGAGATATTATTGCTTATTGTAGCAGGAGGAAAAAAATACAACTGGCAAGTATCTTGCAGCTAGAACAAAAATTACAGAAGGCAAAAAGGAGACACGCAAATAAACCTAATCAGATAACATTAGATGAGTTAAAAGCCATACAGACCACTTTGAACACCTTATTGCATGAGCGAGCGACAAGGTCATCTCTTTATTACAAATATCGTTTACACAGATTTGGGAACAAATCAGGAGCCTTGCTGGCACGAATTATTAGAAATTGGGAGGGGCCCCGGGCGATACCTGTTTTGCGGGATGCACAGGGGACGCTCACTAATTCCAGAGCACGTATAGGACAAATGTTTACTGAGTACTTTTCGGGTCTCTATGAAGCTAACCCACAGACATTTCAACAACAAACACAAAGATTCCTAGAGGGACTTAACTTGCCCAAGTTAACAGATTTAGAAGTTGAAAAATTAAATGCCCCATTGACCATGTCTGAACTGCAGCAGGCCATTAAATCCCAGAGACTCAGATCGGCACCTGGTCCCGACGGGTTTACAGGGGAATACTATAAGTTACTTCCCCCCAGTGCGCTGTTGACTTTGTTGGGGTTCTACGAAGACGTGATCGATCGAGGTCAGTTTCCCCAATATGCGAATGAGGCCCTGATTACACTGATCCCCAAGCCGGGGAAAGAATTGGATAGAGTGGAGTCCTACCGGCCAATATCGTTGTTGAACGTTGACATAAAATTACTTGCCAAAATTCTAGCCAACCGGTTAGCAGATATTTTACCTAACCTAATAGGCCCAGAGCAGGTAGGATTCGTACAACAGAGACAAGCAACACAAAATGTACGTAGACTGCTGCTGGCTATGGCAACGTGCTCGGAGGAGGGGTGGCCAGCGTTGGTTGTTGCCTTGGATGCAGAAAAGGCATTCGACCAGGTCCGATGGGATTACCTATTTAATGTATTGGGACAGATGGGATTTTCAGGATGGTACCTCCAAGCGCTTAAATCTTTGTACTCTCATCCTACGGCAAGGGTGTTGGTCAATGGGCTCCGTGAAAATGTGTTTAAAATAGAAAAAGGCACTAGGCAGGGCTGCCCCCTCTCGCCCCTGCTCTTTGTATTATCCTTAGAGCCCCTACTGTGTGCACTCCGTGAGGAGGAGAAAATTCGAGGTGTTCTCATAGGGACTCGATGTATCAAGGTGCTGGCATACGCGGACGATCTACTGTTGACCCTGACGGGTCCAGGGCGGTCTGTAAAAGAACTGTTACACAAAATTACACAGTATGGGAAGCTTTCTGGGTTTAAGTTAAATGTGTCCAAGTCTATTGCAATGGGAGTTGGGGCAGATGAGGGGAAAGATTGGGGGGACAGTTTACCTTTTCAGCAAGTGAAGGGCCACATAAAATACCTGGGCGTGGTGGTTCCGGCGGACCTCAATAACTTGTATGATTTTAATATCAACAGGCTTTTGAGAGAGACAGAAGCTAGCCTGAAGGCATGGGCCGGGCTCCCCCTTTCATTGTTAGGCCGCATTGCCTTATTTAATATGATCATAGCACCCAGGTGGTTGTATGTACTGCAAATGTTGCCATTGTATATAAATAACAAGCATGAACGAAAGTTGAGGACCTTGACGCAGAAATTCCTCTGGCGGGGCAAAAAAGCTCGTCTCGCATTTAGCACGCTCTGCGTGCCAGTGGAACATGGAGGACTGGGGCTGATGAACATAAGATATTTAAATATAGCTAGTGGCATGAGGACAATTAATGACTGGTTCCGAGGAACAACAGACTTCACAGATACTCCACTGGAACTCGAATTCACAAAGGGGATCCATTTCAGCAATTATCTACACTCAGCTGGGACGCAGATGCCTCGTGTTTTGAAACGGACAAAGATTATGCCATGTGCGGTGGCAGTCTGGAAATGGATCTGTAGACTCCACAACTTTTCTTCGAAAGTGACACCATATCTACCAATCTGCGGCAATGCAGCTTTTGCTCCGGGACAGTTATACGCGGTGTTCCACAGGTGGAAGAGACGAGGGATGGAATACTTAATGCAAGTAATCACTAGAGAAGGACGTATGAAGCCATTTATTGAAATGCAAACTAAATATGGAATACAACAAAATGAAAAATTCTTTTACGAACAATTGAAGCATTACGTGACGTCACTACCTTGGGAGTCCTTGGCAGAAGATGCACAAGAAGAATTATCATCGGCATTTTCCCTGGGAGCGCAACAGAAAGTGCCCTTATCTTACCATCACCGTCATATAAAAGATACAGCAGAAGAACCGGATTACCTGCGTTTGGCACGACAGTGGACAACAGATCTTCATACCGAAATTAGTGCAACTCAGATTAAGTCCCATGTTCTGTCAATAAGACGAATCACATTCCAGTCTACACATTGGGAATTACAATACAAGTTTGTGCTGCGCGCGCATGTGCCCCCCAAGCGAGCATTTTATATGGGTCTCTCTCCCTGGGGGGAATGCCCGAAATGTAGAGCAGAAGGAGCAACCTTGGGGCACATGTTTTGGCAGTGCAGAGAAGTGGAGAGATTTTGGAAAGAAATCATTAAATATGTAAATTCTCTCTGGAAACAATGTTGGACTTATAATTCAACCTTTTTGTTTGGTCATCTAATAATAGGCCGACCAGCAGGAAAAGGCTTCACATCATTTGTTCAACGAGCGATTATTGTGGGCAAACAAGCTATACTAACAGAGTGGCTATCGATGAGAGGCCCGACACTTCAGCAGTGGAGGACACGTATGATATGGATGTTACGTATGGAAAGAATGAGCGTGTCTGATGTCAACTCACAAGTGGGAATACAATTTCAACAGCGGTGGACCCCATTCTGGAACACTCTAACCCCATCGGCAAGAAGCTATCTTCTGAACTTACAATAGCATACAACAGTATATTGAGATTGAACGTTAACTAAAGGAAATGTTTGTGGGGGGGGGGGGGGGGGGGGGGGGGAGGGTGGGAGGGTGGGGGAGAAAAAAGAAATGGATGGTCAACAGTTGGTTAAGAGATGTATTTAGTGATTATATGGTTCTGTTCACTAATAAAAATGATTTAAACATAAATCATAATTGGTGTGTCATTTGGAGGGGCTGGTTATAGGGACACCCTAGCACTGTTATATTTGTGCAGAAATATTTTTCTCCTGGTAAAGGGCCACTAAAACAGGCATGTTATGACAATCAGGATGCTCAACATTCAGAGTTTCTATCTACTTATTTACAGTGCGTTTTTTTTCTAGCAAAAAAGGTGCCGGTACTCAAATAACAGGCCACCCTTCAGGAGTGGGGCGATCACTGAGAGACCCACTCCACAATAGCCAGCCCCCTGCAACCAGTCACAGATTGGTGTGTAGAGCCTGAGCTTTTTCATTAAAACTTGGGGTCAATGGGCCAATTTTAGCATACAATGGAAAAGGTGCCAGTACTCAGTACCCCCAAGTACCCCCTCAAAAAAAGCCCTGCTTATTTAAGACATTTACATCCCACATTAAACATAAATTAGGTTGAAACCTTGGAGCATTTAAAATCCTTTTGTTTTGTAGATTGCAGTGGTATATTATAAAAACGCACTTGCCTTTTTTGCTACTATTTTTTCACAGAGAGGTATCGAATGAGGGAAGGGCTTCCTTCATGCAGAAGCTTTGTCCAGCATCAGTCTAAATGTGCCAACATTGTCCAGTTCAGCACACTATTAGCCGCCAAGTTCATACAAAGTTAATTATGTTCTGTAGAAAATAAATCTGTTGCTTCAGGCTGTTTGCTATGTGAATATTCCATCGCTGTTTTATTGCTACCAAGTATTACATATTAAATGCATTTGCTTTAAACTTTAATTCATTTATCCAGTACTTACATGTACATGTTTTACTTTTTAAACCCAAAGGTGAATCTTAAGGGTGGTTGAACAATTAGGTATAAACTGTGTTGTTTCTCACTTTACTTGTTTTGGAATTTGGACTGCTTTGGGTCCTCTGCTGATCTGTACATCTGCAGTCAGCAGAGTATGGAAGAAAATGATTTATGTTACTTTTACTAGTATTTTTATTGCTTATAAAATCTGGCTTTCTTGGGGGGGGGGGGGGGGGGGGGGGGTCAAGGTGACTGCGGCACAGCAAGGGCTGAGTGGGCCAGGAGGGGGGACGGAGATGGGTTAGATTTCTGTCCCTGTGCAATTCTCTACTGCAGCAGTCTGATTTGCCTAACTCCTGAGTTTTCCTTGAATACATCTGCAGCGCCCTGTGAACATTAAAATGATGCAATTGTCACTGCTCCGCTGAACCATCACGCTTCCCCACAACTGGCAAACTTAAATTTCTGCATTTGTATCCCACATTTTCCCACCGATTGGCAGGTTCAATGTGGCTTACTGGAGTCTGGAGTGGATTGGTTACAGTTTGTATACAACAACGTTACAATTACATAGAACAGTAAGATTAGCAGATGTCTTAACTGTGACAGGCTTTATGTGTTTATATTTGTCTCAGGCAAGCACATTAAGTCTTGATCAAGATGAAAGACAGACACCACTATGGGGAGGAAAGAGGGCAGGTTCGGGTCCCATGAAGGAATTGAAAAGCTTAGCAGAATGCGGAGAATCCACACAACATTCAGATAAGATGCTAGATTTTTTCCTTTGACCAATCCACCAGAGCCACCAAAGCAAGGCCCACTGAACCACTTCCAAGCATGATGCTATTGAACCAAATACCTAAAAATAGTCTTTGGCCTGCAGCCACAGAGTGAAGAAGTGAATGAACTTGAGCCTGCAGTTTCTGAATCCTGGCCTCCAGGAGAAACAACCCATCTAGAAGCATATCGAAACGGAATCTCAAATAATCCAAACTCTGAGATGGCACCAGATGACTCTTGGCTGCATGGACAACACAACAATTGCAACACTTGCACCACCCTTGCAATGGCCGTGCTGCTTTCCTGAAAGAATTTTGCTCGGATAAGCCAACTGTCCAGTTAAGGACGAACCAAAATCCTTCCTTCCGCAGCACCGCTGCTACCACTACTATCACCTTACAAAATGTACGGGGAGTGATGACCAAACCAAACGAGGAGCACCCAGAACGGATAATGCTACCCTAAAACTGCAACATTAAGGAACTGATGGACTGGAATACGGAGATAGGCCTCTGTCAGATCAGAGTAAGACTGACTGCCACAATAACTTACCTCTACATCTCCATGCGAAAGGACAGGACTCGGAAGGCCTGGTTCACTCCCTTCAAATCCAAGATAGGACTGAAAGATCCTTCCTTCTTTGGAACCACAAAATAAATCAAATAGCAACCCATGCCCATCTCTTCATCTGGACGAGAAGGACTGCAGTCAGTAAGAACAACCTTTAAAGGGTCTCCATGATGGCCCTTGCTTTTCACTGGTCCCAACAGGAGGACTCTAGAAAGGCATCAGGCAGGGGCATAACTGTCTCAAACCACACTGATCCAAGGTTATCTGGGTCCATTTCTGATTTAAAAAAAAAAAAAAAAAGTATCTAAACCTCACCCCCACCAGGACCGTAGGTTGGACACCGACAACCTCATTGGGAACCACGGTGGTAAGCCTGCGTGGAGAGGCCCAAGTCCTGGCTACCTCACCAATCTCCATGAAAGGACTGAATCCACTCGCTTCCAGACCCCCTGCCAGGCTTATACCATTGTGCCTCCTGGAAACCACCTTTGCCAGAAAAGCCTCTACTAGCCAACTTGATGTATTTTCCGGCAAATCAGGGAACTTCCATCTCCCCAAGGCTCTTAACCTGTTTATCTAACTCATCCCCAAATAAGAGACCTCCAAAAGGGAAACTTGCTGAGCTTCGATCTAGAAGCTGTATCTGCTGACCAACACTGAATCCATAAATATCTCCTGACTGCCACTATAAGAGCCATGGACTTGGCTGAAGAACAATGTACGTCATACAGAGCATCAGAGAGGAAGGAAGATCCCATCTCAATCTCAGTCATCTCCTGGTCCACCATAGTGCACTTATCTGGTGCCCTATCCAAGATGTGTTCAGTCAAGTGAAAACAAGTCCTACCCCCCCCCCCCCCCCCCTTCAGATAGCTGCCTGGACTGCCAGGGCAATCACATCAAAACTCAACTTCAAAAGAACTTCCATCTTGTGGTTCCAAGGGTTCTTAAGGGTTGTACCTTCATCTACCGGAACCATATTCTTTTTAGTCACCACAATGAGCACAACATCCACCATATGAGGTCGGAGGGATTTCGTATCCTGCTCGGGAATAAGATACAGGGAATAGGATACAAATGCACCACAGATCTGGCTACCTTGAAAGGGGCATTGGGAGAATTCTACTAAATCTGAATTATGTCTCTGATGTCCTGGATGCGTGGGAAAAGACATAGAAGACTTCTTGATATCTTTCAACAAAGGATCCACAGTCTGTGAACTCTCCCTCCTTAGGATCATCCTCAAACTAACAGCAGACACCTGAGAAATTATTCCTGAAAGACCAAACCACAGGGATCCTCCTCCAATGTTCTCCTGCTCTAAAGACTCTTCTGCAGTTCAATTTCAATCTGTATCTGAAAGAGGGGAGGCCAACTCAAGGATCTCTCCTTCTCCTCAATGAAATCTCTGCCATTTGGGAAGAGGTAATGGAGGGTGCCCCCCCCCCCCAAGCTCCCCGCCCCCTCGCTCCAATTCAGCCTGGCCCCCTGATTTATGCAGGCAAAAGGCCTTGTACATGGCCAAGATAAAATCTGGCAAAAATTTTGCACATGAAGGCCCCTGAAATGTACCAGCACCCTGCTAAGTGGAGGAAAGAGTCACAGGCTTCAGCCATGGAGGCCTGCTTGTAGAAGCTGCTATAGGTGCTGGAGACAAAATAGCAGTGGTTTCTGCCAAAGTTGCCCACATCTACCAAGTCCCACAGGCAGATGGTCCCTTAGATCGACCTGGAGCAGCTGACATACCCCTGGGGGAAAGGAGACCCAAGTCCAGCAGTCAGAAAGCACAACAGCACTGAGAGGGAAAACAAACACCAATAATCCTACTAAATTCCTGGGGGTTTTTTTTAAGTCTCTGTAGGCCAAGAAACCCCAAAAGCCTAATATTAACCAATTCATGTGTGCTGGTCTGGAAGGACTCTATGAGGCATATTTTCAAAGCACTTAGCCTTCCAAAGTTCCATAGAAACCTATGGAACTTTGGAAGGCTAAGTGCTTTGAAAATATGCCTCTATGTAAACTAGTATGGTCTAAAATAGAACTTCCCAAAACTGTGGGTCACGACCTGGGGGGCTCTTCATAGATGTATCATTATTCTGCATTTCAGTGGGGCTCACACAATTTTATTTTATTACATTTGTACCCCGCGCTTTCCCACTCATGGCAGGCTCAATGCGGCAGGCAATGGAGGGTTAAGTGACTTGCCCAGAGTCACAAGGAGCTGCCTATGCCGGGAATCAAACTCAGTTCCTCAGTTCCCCAGGACCAAAGTCCACCACCCTAACCACTAGGCCACTCCTCCACTTCATGGGGAGGCTGCTATCATGGGGACACAGCCACAAAAAGATTGATAAGCACTGGCCTAAAATACAGTAGTGGTATTAAGTCATAACACAGTAAAATCAGTCAGAAGAATATGTTTAAATAAAATCAGGTAAATATTAGTATGCAATTAAACTGTCCCATAACTATTACCTGAGTATTATATAAATAGCATACTATTCTATAAATATCTACTGTTATTTGTTATTGTTATAATTATTTATGGTCTATGTCCTTTCTTCAAAAAGGCAACAAATAAATCCTAGAAAATACAATACTAGGGTTTTATAAGGGGGTGGGGGGAGTCACTGATCTTGTCTGTGGTCTCTCATTTGCATTCTAGTCCTCCAGAAAAGCCTATAATGCTACAGCAGCAAGCTGACATTCTCAACTGGGGGCAAAATACAAGACAGAGAAGAGATCTGTGTGCCTTGTCTCAAATAATTTTCAACAAGAAATGCTCTACTCCTTATTTGGAGCAGTGTTATATTTTAGTGCCAAGTAGTGGCAGAGAACATTTTAATTTTTGTGTGTCACAAAGATCCTAGGAATTTTTATTTTAATTCTCTTTATTAAATTTTTCATCTTTTGTACATTCAATACATTAAGATATTTGAAAACTTACATATCTTTCTCAATTCAGAAATTAATTTTTTCAAAGAAATTGTAGTCTAATTTTAAACCACGTTATTACAGATACAAGATCAAGGAAATTATAAATTGAAATACTTAAATGAAAACACCAAACCAGTTTTCTACGAAGCGGAAGGTTCACAAAACTTTGCAATCAGGCTACATCAGATGTCTCTGTTACAGCTAATACAGGGTTTCTCATTCTCTCTTTACTTTCAACAAATTCTTTAAGTTTTTTGGGATCAAAAAATAGAAAAATATTCTCTTCAAACTGAATAATACATTTGCAAGGGAATTTGATAAAGAAGTTGGCTCCCAAAGCCAGAACTCTTGACTTAAATGTCATTAGTTCTTTCCTTCTTATCAAAGTCTCCCTTGTCAAATCAGGAAATATATTTACTTTCTCACCCATGAAAGCTTCTTTAACATGTTTGAAAAACAAACGCAAAATATTAATCTTGTCCAATTCAAGGGCAAAAGTCACCAACAAAGTTGCCCGTTCCTTTTCAACTGAAGTTTCTAGAATATATTTATTTATTGTATTTGTACCCCACATTTTCCCACCTTTTTGCAGGCTCAATGTGGCTTACAGAGTATGGAAATGAGAACGTCATTACATGATTTAAGAAAACAGTCGATCATAAGCTGAGGTGAAAGAGGAATTTAGGTAGAAGGTATTAGGTAAGGTCGTGTGAGAGGTGTTTTGGTGTACTTGGGTGGTTTAAGGAATGATTTGTTTCATTGAGGGTGACTTTTGTAGGCTCTATTGAAGAGATGTGTTTTCAAAGCTTTGCGAAAGCTGGTTAGATTGGTCATGGTTTTTAGGGCCATGGGTAGTGCGTTCCAAAACTGTGTACTTTTGTACGCAAAGGTAGAAGCATAAGCCTGTTTGTATTTCATTCCTTTACAGCTGGGGAAGTTCAGGTTGAGGAATTTGCGGGCCGATCTTTTGGCACTCCTGGGCGGTAAAGTTCACTAGGTTTAACATATAGAGTGGGGCATCTGCGTGAATGATTTTGTGTACAGTCGTGCAGATCTTGAACTCAATTCGTTCCTTGAGTGGGAGCCAGTGCAGTTTCTCTCTGAGGGGTTTCGTACTTTCGTATTTAGGTGTTCCAAAAATGAGTCTGGCTGCGGTGTTCTGGGCTGTTTAGAGTTTTTTGATGGTCTGTTCTTTGCAGCCTGCGTACAGAGCGTTACAGTAGTCCAAGTGGCTTATTACCAATGACTGTACTAGGGTGCGGAAGATGTTTCTTGGGAAAAAAGGTTTTATTCTTTTGAGTTTCCACATCGTTTGGAACATTTTTTCATCGTATTCTTCGTACGGGTGTCGAGAGTGAGGTTTCGATCAATAGTGACTCCAAGGATTTTCAGATTTTCTGAGATAGGAAGTGTGCAGTAGGGTGTGGTTATTGTGGGGTAGTTGTTTGTATTGTATTGGGAGGTGAGAACTAGACACTGAGTTTTTTCTGCGTTGAGTTTTAACTTGAATGAGTCCGCCCAAGAGTGCATGGTCTGGAAGCTCTGGTTGATCTCGTTGGTTATTTCGTTTAAGTCACTTTTGAACGGGATATGGATCGTAACGTCATCAGCATATATGTAAGGGTTGAGGTTTTGATTGGCTAGGACTTTGGCTAATAGAATCATTAGGTTGAAGATAGTTGGTGAGAGGGGGGATCCTTGAGGAACTCCGCATTCTGGTCTCCAAGGTGGCGATCTGTCCGTGTTCGTTATTACTTGGTAGGATCTGGTGGTGAGGAATCCTTCAAACCATTTGAGAACTGGGCCTCCGATTCCGAAGTACTCTAGTAGGTGTAATAGTATTTCATATCAGTCAAATTCACAGAATCTTGTTGTAAATCCTATTTATTCTTAAAAGTTCCTTTAATGTAGTAAAGTTTAGTCACCGGAGGATGATTTTCACTTGGTATTTTCAGTATTTCTGACATATATTTCTTAAAAAGTTCCAATGGCGAAATATAGGAGGAGTTAGGAAAATGTAAAATCATTATATTATTCCTTCTTAGTTGGTTCTCTAAATTCTCCATCTTTCTTCCATGCAAATTCTTTTCTTTTATTAAAGAGGTTGCCACCTCTTTAACCATCTTTACTTCAGTATCAACTCTTGCTATATCACTCTGGTGTTGCTCTATTTTATTGGACATCACTAATTGTTCCTTTTTCAAGTCTACCGTTTCTCTTTGAAGAGAAGCGGATATCTGTTGCAGCAAAGAGGAATTTACAACCTGTATTGCGTCCCAGAGAAGGTCCATAGTAACAATCTTTGGTCTTACCACTCTTACGTTCTCTCTGGAAGGCTGCACCTCCATCGATGGTACTATTGGGGTGGATATAGCGAGTGGGCCTCCTCCGCACGCCTGGAGTTCACAGCCCTGTTCGGGCGCCCCAAGTAACCAGGCTCCTTCCCACTCGCTAACACTTCTGGGTCGCGGAGGGGTCAACCCCAAGGGAGAACTCAGCGAGATTCCCTCGATGCTGCAGTTCGCCAAAGTCGTGGCGTCCACCGAGGCAAAGGTTTGCTTCCCCGACGCCTGGATCCCAAAAGCCTCCAGGGTCGTCTGGCGAGCAGTAAGAATTCCCGCCAGAGCTGTAGAGGTAGGAGCCCCGGCTTTTCCTTTCCTCTTCCCCATTCACGATGGGGAGTGCGCCGCCAATGCCAGTGAATACTCTGTGGCTCAGGAGCTCTCCTGGCGTACGTCCGCTCCTGCGGCCATCTTGGATCCTCCTAGGAATTTTTAAAAGACCTTTCCTGCTGGCTAGTTCGATAGTCCAGAGAGCAGGAGATACCTATAGTGGTCCAGTTTCAAGAACTGAGGAAAATGTAAACACATCCTCCTTCAACCTTCTACCAAATGATTGAAATTACACAAGGAAAAATTAGCTCTTATCTGATCATTTTCTTTCCTGTCCTTTAGTCCCAAAGGATCAGTCCAGACAAATGGGATGTGACCATCTGCCAGCAGGCAGAGATAGAAAACTCTTGAGTTATACTTCATGAGCTCCTGTGAATTATTATCAAAGTCCACCTTCCATACTATCCTGCCTAACACCTTCCTACTCTCTTCCCTTACTTAATCTTTATTCAATACTATGTATATCTGATATCATGTAATGACTATGTCATAACAAACTTTGTAAGCCACACTGAGCCTGCAAATAGGTGGGAAAATGTGGGATACAAATACAATAAATAAAAATAAATAAATAGCAACCAAACCAGTATTTGATGCAGTGAAAGTGAGATTTCCAGAGAAAAAAAACTCCAGCCTCTAGATAAAAAAAAGAACTAATGAAATAAAGGGCATAACTCGTGCCTTAGAAATAACATTAACCAGAAATTACATAGAACCCAGAAAAATAAAAAACATCACAGAAAGGTGGGCTCTGGACTGATCCTTTAGGACTAAAGGAAAGAAAATTATTAGATAAAGTAACTAATTTTTCCATTTATTACGTCCCAAATCAGCCCAGACAAAGCGAAAATACATACTTGTAGCAGGTATTCTCCGAGGACAGCAGGCTGATTGTTCTCACAATTGGGTGACATCCACGGCAGCCCCAGGACGGAAGTCTTCCTAGCAACAAATTTTGCTAGAGCCTTTGAGCACGCGCACTGTGCATGCGTCGCCATCTTCTTGCCCGTCGCGCGAGAGTCCAGCTTTAGTTAAATTAGAAAGCAATAACAAAGGACAACTTCAATGGGGAGGTGAGCGGCTTTGTGAGAATAATCAGCCTGCTGTCCTCGGAGAATACCTGCTACAGGTATGTATCTTTGCTTTCTCCGAGGACAAGCAGGCTGCTTGTTCTCACGATTGGGTTATCCCTAGCACCCAGGCTATCATGCTGGAGGCAGTAGTGAGATGTGAATGTGTGGACTGATGACCATGTCGCAGCTTTGCAAATCTCTTCAATAGTGGCTGACTTCAAGTGGGCCACCGACGCTGCCATGGCTCTAACTCTATGAGCCGTGACATTACCCTCAAGAGTCAGCCCAGCTTGGGCATAAGTGAAGGAAATGCAATCTGCTAGCCAATTAGAAATGGTGCGTTTCCTGACAGCGACTCCCCTTCTGTAGGGATCGAAAGAAACAAACATTTGAGCGGACTGTCTGAAGGGGCTAGGCGGAGAATCAAGGATCGAGTAGCGGAACACCTGAGCAATCTACGAAATCAAAAGAAAGATGCCCCGTTAGTATCTCATTGGGCGGAAGTGCATCATGCTGATACAGACCTGAAATTTGTTGTGTTGACCCAAATTTCTGCAAATGTGACAGGAGATATAACATCTATCTTAACCCGTAAGGAGCAACGCTTTATCTATTATTGGCAGACAGTAACACCTCGTGGCCTAAACAAAGAAATCGATTGGGTGGTATGAACACTTGAAAGCACATAAGGTAAACGTCATCATACGGACAATGCGCATGACCCGGCGTCTTTTTGACGGGTGGTTGCAACTGAGAAGTCTCACCGCAGGTTGTTAGATTGTAATATTTAAAACAAAGTTAGAAAAAAGACTGAGCTATATGGAATATATATTTTGAATGAGACTTGAAGGATGATAGCTCGAGTGACTGTATTTTAAGGATTGTTTTTATTCATTGCAGATAAAATAATGTTCTCCTGAGGATGCTAACATAGCGAAACACGCCAGCGTGTTGGATGCTAACATAGCAAAACATGCCAGCGTGTTGGGAACCAACAGCATATACCATCTTGGGAGCTGGATTTTAATCCCGACTTTAGGGAGTAGTGTAAGCTACCGATGTATTTTTAGTCACAATCACGGATGGGGATCCCCACGGAACATGCAATACAACAATGACCCCCCGCACTCCGGAATAAGCTAAGTACAACCTGCATTTGAGCATACCTGTCTAACCTATAAAAAGAAAAGAAAAAGTTTTCTGTATATTTTATAAAAGTGGCAGGGAGGAAGGAGTGCAATGATGTGCTATGGGTGTCAGCAGTAAAAATACTGCACACAAGTTCTGTGACAACGACCCCTCCTACTGAGCACTGTTAGCAATTAAAAAAAAAAAAAAAGAAAAAAATTATTTCACATGTGCACTATTTAAATTTTGTTAGCACATTGGTTTCTTTATATAACTTTTAGTTAAAAATTAATGCCAAGAAGTGCAGAGTGATGCATTTGGGGTGCAGAGCCCCAAAAGAGAGATACTGGATAGGAGGGGAGAGATTAGTACGCTTGACTCAGGAGAGAGACCTTGGGGTGTTGGTATCAGAGGATATGAAGGTGAAGAAACAATGTGACAAGGCAACGGCTGTGGCCAGGATGATACTAGGGTGAATAGAGAGGGGCATAACCAGCAGAAGAAAGGAGATGTTGATGCCCTTCAACAAGTCGTTGGCGAGGCCCCACTTGGAGTATTGTGTTCAGTTTTGGAGGCCGTATCTTGCTAAAGATGTAAAAAGACTGGAAGCGGTGCAAACAAAAGCTACAAAAATGGTATGGGATTTGCATTGCAAACCGTACGAGAAACTTGCTAACCTGAACATGTGGAGGAAAGGAGAAACAAGGGTGACATGATACAGATGTTCAAATATTTTAAAGGTATTAATCAGCAAACAAACCTTTTCCAGAGATGGGAAGGCGGTAGAACTAGATGAATTGAGGTTGAAGGGCGGCAGACTCAGGAGTAATGGTGATGATGAAAACAGTAATGGAATTCAAACATGCATGGGATAAACACAAAGGAATCCTGTTTAGAAGGAATGGATCTACGGAATGTTAGCGGAGATTGGGTGGCAACGCCGGTAATTGGGAAGGAAAACAGGTGCTTAGCAGACTTCTACGGTCTACGCCCTAATTATAACCGAATAGATAAGGATGGACTGGAGTGTAAATTTTAAGGGGCTTCAATGTTAGCTTCAGAACTTTTAGTACAAGAACAGTGCTGGGCAGACTTTTACAGTCTGTGCCCTGAGAAAGGCAAGGACAAATCAAACTCGGGTATACATATAAAGTATCACATACCATGTAAAATGAGTTTATCTTGCTGGTCAGACCGGATGGACCATTCAGGTCTTTATCTGCCGTCATTTACTATGTTGCTAAGTATTCTTTATCTCCACCTGCTGGCAGATGGTCCTTGTGATGTAATGGAAGAAGGGTTTATAAAATGCCAGATAGCTCTATCTGCTTTTTTTAAAGAAGAAAACCCCCAATAATCACCCATTCTTCACACAGTTTTAGTGTGGTGGGTGTTAACTGGAAGCTTTGCGTGGGGGGGGGGGGGGGGACTGGAGTGATAGTGTCTATAAGGAGCATGTGCTCGTGTTAAATGAACAAACTTACTCACTCTGCTGTCTTACTGACCCAAATCAGCATGAGCAGCTGGTCCAGTGATCAGGTGAATTGGTTAGCAAAACTGACACCACAAATCTCCCAGATAGAAACCTAGCCAGCCAGGCAAAATCCTATTTATTTACACAGATGGGCAATCTGTTTTTACTCCCGCCAGTTTTTATTTGCCTTTCTGTGACAACCTAATTACTCTCCAACCTGTGCAAGTTATATTAAACAATATTGTTTAATATAACTTGCACAGGTTGGACAGTGATTATATTTTAACAGCAAGTTTAAAGCCCTTCTGGAGATTTTTTTGGATATTAAATTGGATTGACAACCTATAAATATTCTTTAAACAAAAATGGAGCGGCAAGATGCACGTTGGACCAGACTTTCTCAATAACCATAGGATACTACTAAAAACAGGCATACACAAAACAGGGCATTTTACCTCTGGTGAATTTTTATCCATATCCGTCAAATCCTTGGACAGGACAGTAAGAGCCACATCTTTCTGGAGATGCCATAAGGTTGTAGAGTAAATTTCCATGCCTTCCACTCTGTAGTTCTCAATTCGTCTCACTTCTGAGAATATCCTTTCAGCCTTGAAGGAGGAAAGTTTCAACATTTCTTTAAGTATATTACATCAGCATGCACATATACAAAGACAAGATACAGAGCATGTTAATCATCAGGTACTAAGATAAAAACAAACAGGGTTATTTACTAACAGCACATGTTAAGGCCACTAATGTCTGTTATTTGTTGCAGGGCCCTGTGATAAATAGTAGGTTAATGACATTAACTAAGGCTGTTATTAAATGACTCTCAAAGAGGGCAAACAAAAATGTCAAAATACTGTAATAATTTCCTGAAAGGAGGGTTAAGTCAGGGGAAGCAACAATGCATGTACCGTAGATACGTATAGGTCGTCTTTATACATAAATCACAACCTAACTTTCACCCCCATCTAATGGCTCATGTATAAGTTGTATGGCAAGCATCTCCCTTTCTGATCCCTGTTCCCCTAGGGCTCAGTGTGTCATCTACCATGCCCTGCAGACAGCAGCTGCCAGCATCCTTTCCCCTTCCCTTCCTCATGTGGCCACTTTCTTTCATACATATTCCTGTGCACCAAAGCTGTTCTGGGATGGGGGAGACTGGGGAAGGAAAATGCTGGACCCTAATGGTAAGACTCACATACAAGTCTCTCCCTACTTCAGACTTTCTCATAAATTTTGCAAATTATATGTGAGCATTTACAGTAGTTTTACATTTTCAAAATTATCAAATTATTTTGCCTAGAACAAAAAAGGGTATCAAAAAATAAGAATGTACAAATATTTGCAGATACTTTTTATTGGGACAATGATCAAAGCAAGATTACCTAGAAAATTCTGCTTTCATTATCGGTCAACCGTGTAGGTAAATTCCATTATTACTCTACAAATTTATTATTCATTCATCAATTTTTGAAATAGAATTAAGCAAAGGCAGTGTACAGCAAGTTAAACTGGAGATCATAATACATAGTTTGAATAACCAGACTGATCTGGGCAATGGTACGTGACACATTGGTTAAAAAGTGTCTACACTACTGTATGCAATAAACACACACATAAAACTGATGTTACACTGTTGATTAGTACAAAGACTGGCACACATATAAAGAGCTTAAGACTACACGTACATGCTATTTATGTTTGCACTAGAAAGTAACATTAAACAAAACAAATGAAGTGGTATGAAACATATTGTAGGCAGGCAGTCTGCTAGATAAGCTATTTACAACTTTATCTAGTTAGAATTCAAAATTCATATGTGTAGCCCACATGACACCGCTGGTGAGGCAAGAAAAGAGGATCTAAGATTTTTTTTCTTCACCACAATACAGTATCTATAAACTATTATAAGACTTCCTAGGATCCAGAAGAACCTGTGACACTGAATATTGGAGAGCCTGTGGAAGAAGTTACTTGGCTCTCACCATCAAAGCAAAAAAGAGTAAGGAATTAAAGGTTGAGGTGAAACAAAAATTTCCTGATTCTGCAATATTAAGGCTGAAAAACATCCAACCTGATCTACAGCAGTTTCCAAATAGATAGATCCAGAAGTTTCCCCTCCTCCAAGTAGTGGCACATAGAAGCCCCCTCCCTTGATGAGAATACTGGTATCTCTAAACTACTGTGAATCTCAGGGGTTCAGTATCATGGGTGCCACTGGTCTGATTAAAAGCAAATTCAAAGCACACATTGACAAGTTGCCTATATTACATCCTATGAATTCCTAGTCATAGTGCTAATGCAAATGGGAGCACTAGCAGTAAATCTGAGAGACTAAGATCCTATCCAGCATACCTTGATTTAGGAGGGAGGTTGACTACTGGTATGGTATGTGCAAAAACTAATCCTTTTTGAGATGCTGCCCTGGGAGAACAACTTTTGTTTGCTTTGATCCAAGAATCACTCAGGAATGTAAACTTGGCAACTAGAAAAGATTCAAAGAAGAGTGACCAAAATGATAAAGGAGATGAAACTCCTCTCGTATGAGAAAAGTTAAAGAGGTTGCTCTTCAGCTTGGAAAAGAGGTGGCTAATGGGAGGTATGATTGAGGTCTACAAAATCCTGAGTTGTGTATGAGTAGAAGTGAATCAATTTTTTACTCTTTCAAAGGTACAAAGACTAGGGGAACTCAATGAAGTTACATAGAAACACTTAAACACGAAGAAATATTTTTTCTGTCAATGAATAGTTAAACTCAAACTCTTTGGCGGAGGATGTAGTAGCAGCGGTTAGCATATCTAGGTTTAAAAAAAGGTTTAGACAAGTTCCTGGATGAAAAGTTCATAGTCTTATTGAGATGGACATGGGGAAGCCACTGCTTGCCCCGAGATTGGTAGCAGGGAACACTGCCACAATTTGGGTTTCTGCCAGGTACTGTGACCTGGCTTGGCCACTGTTGGAAACAGGATTCAGGACATTGGCCTGACCCAATATGGCTATTCTTACGTTCTAACACAGCATGAGGGGCATAATCGAAAGGGACGCCCAAGTTTTGCTGAGGACGTCCTCGCAAAACGTCCCGATGGAGGGGCGGGGAAACCCATATTATCAAAACAAGATGGACGTCCATCTTTCATTTTGATAATACGGTCGGGGACACCCAAATCTTGAAATTTAGGTCGTCCTTAGAGATGGCCGTCCATAGACTTGGTTGTTTCTGATTTTCAGCGATAATGGAAACCATTATCCTGCTATTGTTCTATCGCCCTATCATTTCCCCATTGCTACATTCCATTGTTCTATTCCCAGATGATACTTGACTTTGTCTTCCCATAACTCACCACAACGTACCCCATAATCGTACTGTGACCAATTGTATTTCGATCATTCACAATGTATTGTAAGCCACACTGAGCCCGCAAATAGGTGGGAAAATGTGGGATACAAATGCAATAAATAAATAAATAAATAATAAAAACCAAGGATGCCCATCTCAAATGACCAAATGCAAGCCCTATGGTCATGGGAGGAGCCAGCATTAATAGTGCACTGATCCCCCTGACATGCCAGGACACCAACCGGGCACCCTAGTGGGAACTGCAGTGGACTTCATAAATTGCTCCCAGGTACATAGCTTCCTTACTTTGTGTGCTGAGCTCCCCAAACCCCCTACCCACAACTGTACACCACTACCATAGCCCTTATGGGTGAAAGGGGGCACCTAAATGTGGGTACAGTGGGTTTCTGGTGGGGTTTGGAGGGCTCACATTTACCATCACAAGTGTAACAGGTGGAGGGGTGGGGGGAGGATGGGCCTGGGTCCGCCTGCGGGACCAGAGTATGACATTTGAGGATGGCATAGAGGCTGGCACAAAATATTTTTAAAGATTTTTTTTTTGAGGGTGGGAGGGGGTTAGTGACCACTGGGGGAGTAAGGGGAGGTCATCCCCGATTCTTTCTGGTGGTCATCTGGTCAGTTCTGGCATTTTTTGTGCCTTGGTTGTAAGAAAAACAGGACCAGGGAAAGTCATCCAAGTGCTCGTCAGGGACGCCCTTTTTTTTTTCCATTATGGGTCGAGGACGACTATGTGTTAGGCACGCCCAAGTCCTGCCTGTGCTACACTCCTGTGAACTTTGGTCGTCCCTGCAATGGAAAGCAGTTGGGGACGCCCAAAATCGGCTTTCGATTATACCGATTTGGACGACCCTGTGAGAAGGACGCCCATCTTCCGATTTGTGTCAAAAGATGGGCGTCCTTCTCTTTCGAAAATGAGCCTGCATGTCTGTCAGAACATTTTTTTTCCCTGACAAGTATACAGCTATCTCCCCCCCCCCCACATACACATATCCTAGAGCTATAACTTAAAGGTACAACATTGCTACTTGGTTGTAAATTTGAATCAAAACACATTTACTTTTAGGACACTGATGTGTAGTGTCCCACCACTCCCTCAACTCACCCAGAGTATGAAGCTTGTTTAAATGAACATCCTAACCCTGTTTCCATGCATTTATGTTTTATAGGGTCAGTTTGGAAGGGCATGCCCTTCCCTTGACCAGAATAGAATGGGAAAGCCATCAGGATGGAAACTCCTTGAAATGCTTGCGACTACTAGGTATTTAGAGTCCATTCTGCATGTCTCCTACGGAGGAAATGTGTCGTGGCAGAACAGGAACTTTTCAGCCATAATATGCAGCATCTTCAACACACAGACTGGATGTCTGCTCTCCTCCACTACAGGCATAATCTATGTGATTCTGCGAGTAGGCACAGCCAAGGCTTGAGCTGTGTCTGAGCCCCTATAAAACTGTATTCAAATTGGTAGGTTGAGCTTTGATTTCTTGTGATCCTTAATAACTAGTACCAGATAGTACTCAACACTGATCCCTCTGCCTGAGCGGTGCATTTGGTCAGCCAATTATATAGGTAGGAGGAGACATGCACCCCTATTGGCCCAATATGCAGTCACTACTATGTATTTTGTGAAAATACAGAGCTAAATGCTAGGCCAAACAGAAGAATAATGATAATGATGGTGCTCCTTCCCTTCTCAAAGTTTGAGATGCTTCTAAGTCACAAGAAGTAGATCTATAAGGAATGCATTTCATTCAAATCCAGGAACATAAGCAATCTTCCCCATTTAGCGGGTTACTAGGGTGCCCAGGGAAAGCATCAAGAGCTTTAGACAAAATCCTTAAGTCTAGGGTGGGATTGTATCTCAGCTTTTTAGGCTATGAAACTCATTTTCAAAAGAGAAAAACATCCAAAAATCATCATAAAGCCCAACGTGGACATTTTTCTTCTCAAAACATCCAAATCAGTGTTTTCATAACTTATTTTGCAGACATTTATCTATGCAGTTAGTCTGCAAAGCATCCAAATCACAGGAGGGCGTGTCAGAGGCATTTTGAAGGCGGGATTAGGGCATGTCTAACACTTGGATGTTTTACAGCCATAATGGACCACCACCAAAATGTCCAGGACTAAAACTAAGACGTTTTGGTATAAACCTACCCTAAATGACCACTACAGGGAATCAGAGGTGACCCCCCCCCCCCAATACCGCCCCCCCCCCGTGGTCACTGACCCCCTCCCACCCCCAATAAATGTGAATAAAAATATGACTTACCAGCCTCTATGACTGTGTCAGATGTTAAAGTCAGATCTACTAGAGTAGCATGCAGGTCCCTGTAGTAGTATAGTGGCTGGTGCAGTGCACTATGGAGTGGGGGCCTCAGGTCCCTATAGCCCCTCCTGTCACACTTGTGGTGGGAACTGTGACCCCTTACAAAGTTACCAAAACCTTACTGTACCCACATATAGGTGCTCCCTTCACATATAAGGGCTATTGTAGTGGTGTACAGTATGTTTTGGGTGGGTTTTGGAAAGCTCAAGGGACAAGGGAAAAAAAGGTGATATGTGCACCTGGGAGCATTTATATTAAGTGCACAGACGTGCCCTCTACGGTGCCCCACTGCTCTCCTGGGATGTCTGGGGGACCAGTCTACTAAAAATGCTGGCTTCTCCTACATCCCAATGGAATGAATTTCTACGTTTTGCACTTATTATTATTATTTTTTTTTAATGGGCCATAAAACAAAACATACAAAGCACAAAACCCTGTTTGAAACAGTATTTTTGAAGGAAAAAAAAAAAAAGAAAAAAAAAGATGAAGACTTTCGAAAATGACCTTCTTTCCTATTTAGAGTTTGGACATTTTGTGCAAAACATCCAAATTCAGACTTAGACGTCATATTGAAAATGCCTCTCCACATGGAATAAAAATTCTCCACAGTGGTACAAGTTCTAACATTAGACATTTCTCTCTTGGAAACAACCTCAGCATATACAGCGAAGATACGTACGTGAAGCAGGTATTCTCCGAGGACAGCAGGCTGATTGTTCTCACATGTGGGTCGACGTTTGCATTGGCCCAGGAATTGGCATTTTGAAAGCAAAATATAAAAAAAGTTTTGCCAGAGTCTTCTGGCCCGCGTGCAGCGCGCACACCACGAATGCGCGGACTGATTTCTCGCCCCTCGCGTGAGTGCGTTCCCTCAGTTTAATCAAAAAGCATAAAAAGAAACAACTCCAAAGGGGAGGTGGGTGGGTTTGTGAGAACAATCAGCCTGCTGTCCTCAGAGAATACCTGCTACAGGTAAGTATCTTCGCTTTCTCCGAGGACAAGCAGGCTGCTTGTTCTCAAAGTGGGGTATGCCTAGCAACCAGGTTCACTCAAAACAACGAACACTGGTCAATTGGGCCTCACAACGACGAGGACATAACTTAGATTTACCTGAAACCATAAACAAATAACAGAGTGCAGCCTGGAACAGAACAAAAATGGGTCTAGGGGGGTGGAGTTAGATTCTAAACCCCAAACAAATTCTGCAGCACTGACTGCCCAAACAGACTGTCGTGTCGGGTATCCTGCTGAAGGCAGTAGTGAGATGTGAATGTGTGGACTGATGACCACGTTGCAGCCTTGCAAATCTCTTCAATGGAGGCTGACTAAGTGAGCCACTGACGCAGCCATGGCTCTAACATTATGAGCCGTGACATGTCTCTCTAGAGTCAGCCCAGCTTGGGCATAAGTGAAGGAAATGCAATCTGCTAGCTAATCGGAGATTGTGCGTTTTCCGACGGCAACTCCCCTCCTGTTGGGATCAAAGGAAACAAATAACTGTGCGGACTGTCTGAAGGGCTTCGTCCGCACCACGTAAAAGGCCAATGCTCTCTTGCAGTCCAAGGTATGCAAACTGCTTTCATCAGGGTGGGTATGTGGATGGGGATGTTGCGGTTGGCAACAGGATAGACGGGTTCAGATGGAACTCCGACACCACCTTCGGCAGGAACTTAGGGTGCGTGCAGAGGACTACTCTGTTGTGATGAAACTTGATATAAGGTGCATGGACTCCAAGGCCTGAAGCTCACTGACCCTACGAGCTGAAGTAACAGCCACCAAGAAAATGACCTTCCAGGTTAAGTACTTCAGATGGCAGGAATTCAGTGGCTCAAAAGGACTTTTCATCTGCTGGGTGATAATGTTGAGATCCCGGGGGGATGGGACGACTTCCCTATGAAGAAAGATTAAGGAGGCTAGGGCTATTCAGCTTGGAGAAGAGACAGCTGAGGGGAGACATGATAGAGGTATATAAAATAATGAGTGGCGTGGAACAGGTGGATGTGAAGCATCTATTCACGCTTTCCAAAAATACTAGGACTAGGGGGCATGCGATGAAACTACAGTGTAGTAAATTTAAAACAAATCTGAGAAACTTTTTCTTCACCCAACGTGTAATTAAACTCTGGAATTCGTTGCCGGAGAAAGTGGTGAAGGCGGTTAGCTTAGCAGAGTTTAAAAAGGGGTTGGACGGTTTCCTAAAGGACAAGTCCATAAACCGCTACTAAATGGACTTGGGAAAAATCCACAATTCCGGGAATAACATGTATAGAATGTTTGTACGTTTGGGAAGCTTGCCAGGTGCCCTTGGCCTGGATTGGCCGCTGTCGTGGACAGGATGCTGGGTTCGATGGACCCTTGGTCTTTTCCCAGTATGGCATTACTTATGTACTTATATATATCCCATGACGCAGGTGGAGGTTTGACAGGGGGCTTTGACAAAAGCAAACCTCTCATGAAGCGAACAACTAAAGGCTGTCCAGAGACAGGTTTACCCTCTACACAGCGGTGATAGGCACTAATCGCACTAAAATGAGCCCTTACTGAGTTGGTTTTGAGACCAGACTGATAAGTGTAGAAGGTATTCAAGCAGGGTCTGTGTAGGACGAGAAAGAGGATCTAGGGTCTTGCTGTTACACCATACAGCAAACCTCCTCCATTTGAAAGAGTAACACTTCTTCATGGAATCTTTTCTGGAAGCAAGACAGACTCGGGAGACACCCTCTGAAAGACCCAAGGAGGCAAATTCTAAGCTCTCAACATCCAGAGCCAGAGACTGGAGGTTGGGATGTAGAAGCGAGCCCTCATTCTGAGTGATGAGGGTTAGAAAACATTCCAATCTCCACGGTTCTTCGGAGGACAACTCCAGAAGAAGAGGGAACCAAATCTGACGTGGCCAGAAGGGTGCAATCAGGATCATGGTTCTGCAGTCTTGCTTGAGTTTCAGCAAAGTCTTCCCCACCAGAGGTATGGGAGGATATGAATACAGAAGGCCTGTCCTCCAATGTAGGAGATAGACATCTGACATTAGTCTGTCTTGGGCCTGAAGCCTGGAACAGAACTGAGGGACCTTGTGATTGATCTGAATGGCAAAAAGATTCACCGAGGGGGTGCCCCACGCTCAGAAGATCTTGCGGACAATGCCCACGTTCAGTGACCACTCGTGAGGTTGCAATATCCTGCTCAACCTGTCGGCCAGACTGTTTATGCCTGCCAGATAAGTGGCTTGGAGAAACATGCCGTGACGGCAAGCCCAAAGCCACATCTGGGCAGCTTCCTGACACAGAGGGCGAGATCTGGTGCCCCCCTGCTTGTTGCTGTAAAACATGGCAACCTGATTGTCTGTCTGAATTAAGATTACTCAGTTAGACAGCCGATCTCTGAACGCCTTTAGAACATTCCAGATCGCTCAATTCCAGGAGGATGATCTGCAGACCTTTTTCCTGAAAGGACCAGGCTCCCTGAGTGTGAGGCCCATCTACATGAGCTCCCCACCCCAGGAGAGATGCATCCGTCGTCAGCACATTTCATGGCTGAGGAACCTGGAATGGTCATCCCATGGTCAAATTAGATCAAATCGATCACCACTGAAGAGAATTCTGAAAGTCGGTGGACAGTTGGATTACATCCTCTAGATCCCCCGCAGCTTGAAACCACTGGGAAGCTAGGGTCCATTGAGCTGAACTCATATTACATGAACTGTGGAGGCCAAGTGCTCCAGAAGTCTCAACATCTGCCGAGCCGTGACCTGCTGAGTGTTGAGCAGAGCTCCAATGAATTCCAATTTTTGGACAGGGGTGAGATGGGACTTGGGATAATTTATGGAAAACCCCAGTAGCTCCAGCACCTGAATAGTCATTTGCATGGACTGCAGAGCACCCTCCTTCGAGATGCTCTTCACCAGCCAATCATCGAGATAAGGAAACACATGCACTCCCAGTCTGCGTAGCGACACTGTGACTACAGCTAGGCATTTTGTAAACACTCTGGGCGCAGATGCCAGGCAAAAGGCAGTACACGGTACTGAAAGTGCTGTGTTCCCAGCCAAAATCAGGATACTTCCTGTGAGCTGGAAGTATCAAGATGTGTGTGTCCAGAGAGCATACCAATCGTTTTCCTGAATCAAGGGAAGAAGGGTGCCTAGGGAAACCATCCTGAACTTTTCTCGGATAAGAAATTTGTTCAGGGCCCTTAGATCTTCGATGGGACGCATCCCCCGTTGGGATTCAGCTTTTTTCGGGATCATGGGATTAGACAGAGGGAACGACCAGTTTCGCATAAGTACATTATGCAAAGGAGCCGTTGCAGCCTCTCTAGGCGGAGAAGGATAATCCAGGACCTCGAGCATCTCAGTCCTGAGCTCATCCTCAACCTCCATAGGGAAGGGAATAGCCGCAGCCATTTCCTGGACAAAGGAGGTAAAGGATAGACTCTCCGGAGGAGAAAGTCTCCTTTCTGGTGGAGGGCAAGGTTCAGAGGGACTTGTCAGAAGAAAAGTACCTGGGATCTTTCTCTTCTTCCTACGAACGCTCATCTTCAGTATCGGACAAGACATCCCTCAGAGAAGTCCGAAACGGAGCCTGTCTCGACAGCGAGGAGCGACATCCTCGATGGCGATGCCGAAAAGTCGACGCCCGCCTGGACTGCGGTGAAGCAGCCTCCACCGATATCAAAGGGAAGTCGACCTGGGTGGCAGCCGACACCGATACCACAGGAGGCACCGAGGTCGAAGACCTCACCACAGGTGAAAGGCCAGATGCCGCTGAAGCAGACTGTACAGAAGGCGCAAGCACCCCCCGACACTGAAGCAGACTGGCGCAGCAATCCTTCCAGAAGCTCTGGAAGCTGGACCCTGATGCGCTTATCAAGAGCCGCCGTCAGACAAGGCTGCGGGGTCAGTAAAGGAGCCGGTGGCAGAATCTGTCGAGGCTCGGAGAGGTTCCGGGCTGCCAGAAGACCAACACATCGGCACCTCCTCTATCGAGGGGGAGCGATCCTCTCGGCGCTGACGCTTCTCGGGTGCCGATTCCCTCGACGCCCCGGAGCTCCCGGCACCGTATGTCGAAGAACAATGACGGTGCTTCTTCGCCTTCGCTTGACGCCAGACATCGAGACTCCTCGGTACCGATGAGGATACGGAATCCTCGCGCCTCTTCGGGGCCAGGTCCGAAGAAGGTCAGTCCCAGGGGGCCTGCAGAACAGGAGACCTCAAGGCAGGTGGAGACTCACTTGATGCCTCACTGCTCCCAGCGCAAATTAGTCTTTCAGCAGCCATTAGCTCCGCTCCTGACGTCGATGCTTCCCTCGATGTTGACGCCGCCGACCTCAGTATCGATGTCGAAGAACCGGATCGAGCCCCAAAAAGCTTTTCTCGGGCTTCTTGAGACGCTTGGGTCCGTTTCTTCATATGAAGACACAGACTGGAAGCTGGGCTATGGTCGGGCCCAAGGCACTGGATACACCAGGTGTGGGTATCGGTACCTGAGATGGTCCGGTTGCACAGAGTACAACGTTTGAAGCTGCTGGGTGTCTTCGATGACATGGAAGGAAAAATGGCTTCGGCGAAATCAAAAGACGCGATTGTGCCAGATAAAAGAAAGAAGGGCACAAAATAAGGGAATAACCAGGCCGCAACAAAAATAAAAGAAAACTTGAAAGGGGAGAAAACTAAAAGCACACTACGGGAACTTGCTTTTTTTAAAAATGACAATAAAATAAAGAAAAAATGAGGAGAAAAAACCGAAAACTCGAAGACTCTTTCCTGGGCCAGAGAGGAGCGCAGAAAAAAAAAAACTACCGCACCTCAACGCAGAGAAAAGAAAACCGAGGGAACGCACTGATGCGATGGGTGGGAAATCAGTCCGCAAATTGCGCGCTTGCCAGAAGACTGGCAAAACTTTTTTTTTTGTATTTTGCTTGCAAAATGCCGATTCCTGGGCCGATGTGGGCGTCGACCCACATGTGAGAACAAGCAGCCTGCTTGTCCTCGAAGAATGAAATTTATCAAGAAATAAAATGTGGTAAGCAACCAATCTTGTGGCAAAGTCAATAGCCCTGAGATGTTATTCAAATTATTCATCTATTGGAGTGTATTCACGTATCAGATGACAGTCTGCTGTATTATGTCCTCATAACTTTTCAAAAAATGCTTTCAGTTGTTTCCTATAAATGATATGTCAGCAATCTAATGAAAGCTGGAATCTGGTTCCACTCTTTTGGGCCAGCAAATTAAAATGCTTGTCTAGTTTCTTCACAGAATCACACACTAAAGTGATGGAATTATCAAATACCTAGCACAGTCTGATCGCATATTGAGCCAAGACCATTGATGGAAGCAGCAGGAGGAAGACCAGATGACATTCGCGGCACTATCTTGATGGGTACTTCCAGTTCCCTGTTGAGAAGAGAGCCTACTTGCAGCTAGGAAGAAATGGTGCAGTGGCAGGCTTTGTCACTCTAGCCCTGCTTGAGCCTCCAGAGACCAATCTCTATTGGAGATGACTAAACCTGCTGTAATACTTTGGATGAAATGAGAATCATAGAAAACAAATGCAAATGGGGATGGATGGATGGATGGTAGAATTGGAACAATTCACAGAAGACTGTTCGTGAAGAGCTAGCTAAACAAAAAGTACACAAAGCAATGGGGCCTGATGGGATACATCCAAGGGTGCTCAAGGAACTTGGAGAGGTTCTGGTGGCTCCGCTGTCTGACATCTTTAATGCTTCCTTCAAGTCTGGAGTGGTCCCAGAGGACTGGAGAAGGGCAGATGTGGTACCTCTGCACAACAGTGGAAGTAAGGAGGAGGCTGGAAATTACAGACCTGTCAGTCTGACCTTGGTGGTGAGCAAACTAATAGAAACACTTCTAAAGCAGAGGATTGTGAGTTTTCTCGAATCAAATAGACTGCAGGACCCGAGGCTTCACCAGAGGCAGGTTGTGTCAGACAAACC
The DNA here is from genome assembly GCF_901765095.1 of Microcaecilia unicolor. Taxonomy (NCBI): domain Eukaryota; kingdom Metazoa; phylum Chordata; class Amphibia; order Gymnophiona; family Siphonopidae; genus Microcaecilia; species Microcaecilia unicolor. Next base: position 92,573,611 of record NC_044042.1, on the reverse strand, counting down.
TGATTGATTTGACTGGGTGACCAAACAGTTGGACTTGGGAGGGGCGCTAGATGTGGTGTACTTGGATTTTAGCAAAGTCTCTGACATGGTTCTGTACAGGTGACTGATAAACAAACTGGAGCTTGCTCTGAGGAAAGGGATGCTATCAGTGGTGTACCGCAGGGATCGGTCCTCAGGCCATCTCTTAACAGGTAAAAGACAATCACTATTAAAACTTTTGGCATGGCCCTATGGATCAGCATGCTCTGCCAAAAGGAGATTTGGTAAATAAACTACATCTGAAGGTGATTCTTCACCAAAGGTGAATAATGGACCCTCAGGAGTGTTAAGGTCTAGCAACAAATTTGCCAACAGAAGGGTTAGGACTTAATTTTCCTTTACCTAAACTGATACAGATGTTCCCAAGCTCCTCATTGGGTACTGAAGCTGACCTTCAAAATAAAATTATTACCTTGGAAGATATATAGCAGGTGGTTAGTCGAATAGAGCAATCTATTCAAAAGACTATTCCAAATTTGTGTTAGTTTACTCAAGAAACAGTTACTAAAATACTGAACATGAGAAAAAATTACTTGATAATTAGCAATGGACACAAAAACAGATTTTTCTATTATTGCATTACAATCTGTTTCTTCTCATATTAAAAGATAGCTTGATTGTTCACACTAAGTCAAAAAATGATGGACAATCTCTCCTGTGCTAAAAAATCTTCGATTTCTTAATTTTCCTGTGACTCATTACTTAGCACCTTAAAAGATGCTTTGCTGTATTCTCTGGTGGATCGTCGACCCAACTGTGAGACTACTACAGCCTGCTTGTCCTCGGAGAATAAAGGCAACCTCCGGGAAGGGTGAATTCTCTGGTCCCCCAGAGGGATGTGAGCGATTCAAAGCAGGTTCAAACAGCAAAACAAAATCATCCACCACCACAATATTTTGGTCAGCATGAGGCAATAAAACATTAATCAAAGCAAAAAAGAAACATTTGTCATACAGAGTGTATTTGCAGGTCCAGAGACTTCCTAAACAGAATAAGAACTTCTGCCTTCCTATGAACTACTGGGGACTAAACCAGGGCACCCATCAACCACATCTGAAACTTAGAATGTTCTGAAGATGACAGATGGGTCTCCTGTAAAAGGGCTATATCAACCTTGTGACTATGTAGGAATTGCAAAATCTACTGCCTCTTAATTGGAGAGGTCACCCCTCCTACATTCCAAAATGAAATTTTTAAAGGACCCACCTCCTACATTCCAAAATAAATATTTTATATTTTAAAGGACCCAGCTATCCATCATCAGCAGAGGTCACACAAGTAATAAGAATCCTTCCCAGCAGCGACCCCCCAGCCCCCGAGTCACCCCATATCTGCAATTGGAGCCCAGTATCTCGAGACATAGCAACAAAAAACAAAAAAAGATTGTCCAGACCCCCACACCTCCCACCTTGAACTATCACACCCCCCCCCCCCACCACCACCACACAGAGACACCTGCTGCCCTCCCAAACTCCCCCTACTTTAGAAAAATTCAGACCACCCACTGGTGTCCTCAACCTGGGAGCTGCAACTCACTCCCCTTGCAAACCAAAGAATCATAAAATGTAAGTCCAATCTCCACTTCATCCCAAAGTCCACATGGCTAGAAATATAAAGATCAATATTACCAGCATGCCGCTGTGTCTCACCAAAGATACCAAACATATAAGAATAGCCATGTGTGAAGCATTCAAAAAGATCAGTTACATTTAGATGGCCACTTTAATCCAAGAAGCAATCTGCATGGCTTTCATTCCGCATTGGAGAGCGTGATCAATAGTAGCATTCACAGTGATGCATTTCTTCTCCTACTATATATAGTGCCTCCCTTCCAAGAGAAAATGTTTAGCAAAAAATAATCAGTACCTTTGGTGAATTAATCACGGAGAAGAGGATGTAATGTTGGTCATAAATTTAGATGCCTCTGCCACCAAGGTGAACACTTGAGCTGCCCCATTATGAAAAATCCGAACTTTGACCGGGTAGGCCAAGAAAACAGATACGTCTCTTAACCAACTCTGTGCAAAGAGGGACAAAAATCTTCCACACTGCAGAGACCTCTGCCGACTAGTCCTGGAAGCAGAGAATGGTTTTGTCCTCTATTTTAACTGCTTCCCTCCTCACAATGATCGGAGAAATTTCACCTTATGAACATAATTAAGCAGGTTAAAGATTACCACTCGTGGGTGCGCCTTTACCTCTTGGCGCTGACCCAGACTGACCCGTTCTAAAAGCTTTAGATTTGTTAGGAACTGGGCAACATTCTGGGGAAGGGGGAGCCTATTCCGAAAGGATGGGCTCCATCTTAACCAGAGTGGGACCAGGCTGCTGGTATCGGCGTTTAAGAAGGAGATAGAGCAGCTTTTAAACTAGAAATGGGGGGAAGGCCGACAGTCGCTCAAAAGAGCATGGTTCGGGATAAGGTATCTTTCAAAGATATCACCATAACAGGGAAGATAGAGTATCCTGATAGTGAGGTTGCAAAAGAGATTGTAGTAGATCGGGTATCTTTAAATAACAATAAAAATCAGACAAAAGATTGCCAATTAATACTGTCAAGTACTAAGCATGATGTACTTAGGAACAACAAACAGTTTGAAATGTCTATATGCGAATGCCAGGAGCCTAAGAAATAAGATGGGGGAGTTGGAATATATTGCACTAAATGAAAAATTAGATATAATAGGCATCTCTGAGACCTGGTGGAAGGAGGATAACCAGTGGGACACTGTCATACCGGGGTACAAATTATATCGTAGTGATAGGGTGAATCGGATTGGTGGAGGGGTAGCATTGTATATTAACGAGAGCCTTGAATCAAATAGATTGAAAATTCTGCAGGAAACAAAACACTCCTTGGAATCACTGTGGATTGAAATTCCATGTGCAAAGGGGAAAAGGATAGTGATAGGAGTGTACTACCGTCCGCCTGGCCAGGACGAACAGACGGATGCGGAAATGTTTTTTTTTTGTGTAATCTTTTTATTAATGAATAAGTGCATATCACAAATGACAACCAAATTCTGTAACTTCAATACACCTTAGCCAACAGTATACACCATTTGGTATATTAACATCAATTTTTCTTTTTCCTTAACATACAAAATAGACGCTCTTCAATAGAATGTGATGGTCATTACCTAAACATAACATAACTATTCCCAGCCTCCACTTACATCAGATATTTTTGATCCCCTAAACTTCCCTTATCCCCCCCCCCCCCACCCATCATCGGTACAGAACATATCCTCATTAAATTCCTTTCCATTGTTCATACACATGCCATATTTTTTAGAATTGTTGTATTTGCCCTTTACGGATAGCTGTCAACTTTGACATTTGATAGAGATGGTGCAGTCTACCTTTTATTATCTGCATTTTGGGGACTTCTTTCTGTCTCCAGGCTTGAGCTAACGCTATTTTAGCTGCTCCCAGGAGATGGATAACCAACTTATGGCAATGTATAGGGCTCTTCCCCGGACGTGCATTCAGTAAGCAATACTGGGCTTGAGCTGGGTATTTTATCTTTAACATGTCAAATATCATATCTAGAATCTCGGTCCAAAACCCCTGAACCCGGGGACAATCCCACCAGATGTGCCAAAATGTCCCTCGTCCCCCACATTCTCTCCAACAGTCTGTTGTAATCTGTGGATAAATTTTATGTAATCGCATCGGCGTATAATACCATCTATACAAGATTTTATATCCGTTTTCTGCCAATGACTGGGCCACGGTCAGTTTCAACAGATGTCTATATCCAACCGCCCACCACTCCTCCGAGTACTGTGTCCGGAGATCCTCCTCCCATCTCCTCGTATAAAAGCCTTGGGGCGACGAGAGGAGGAGTAATGCTCTATACAGTCGTGTTATGCTACCTTTCCCATCTCCCCCTCTCATCGCTTGCTCCAACCCTGTCTCAGTCAGTTCTAGTTCATCCCTGGCTCGTTTCAAAATGTAACTCCTTAAGCATACATAAAATACCAGATCTCTTTCCTCTAGATCAAACTCTTCCTGTAAATCTTCAAAGGATTTTATTTCTCCATTACTCCATAGCTGTCCTAGTCTATCAAGCCCTTTCTTGGCCCATATTGAGTACGTTCTCTCTTCTTCTCCAAGGGGGAAGCCCGGTGCACCTCGTATAGCCATCTGTAGAAAGTACTTTCTATCTGGAAACACCTTTCTCCTGACTTGGAGCCATGTATTTAGTAAGTGTTTGAGACCCATCGGGACTTTCCCTGCTGCTGCTAAGATCTCCCTTCCCGGGCCCCATAGTATGTCCCTCAGGTATCGGGTCCCCAACCACGCTCTTTCCCAATGTAGCCACTTCTTGCTGTTCCTTGAATCCCACCCCGCTAGAATCCTAAGTTGTGCTGCCTGGTAATACAGATAAAAATGAGGGACTCCCATCCCACCCTTTGCTGGAGTTTGAAACATCATACTCCTTCGTACCCTTGGTGGTCTCTTTCTCCAAATATATGCAAACATTTTCTTATTTAATTGTTGAAAGAAGGTTCGGGGAATCGGCAATGGGAGTGCCAGAAACAAGTACAGCAATTTAGGTAGAAGCATCATCTTTACGGCCTGAATTCTACCTAGCCATGTTATTGCTAGGCCTTCCCATCTGTCCAGCTCCTCGAACAACTCCCTCAGTTTCTTTGGGAAATTTTCCTGGACTATGTTCTCAATCCTAGATGTGACCATTATGCCTAGATATCTGATTGTTTTGGTTGCCCATTGAATTGGATATAATGCTTTCAGCCTCTGGGCCTCATCCTGGGGCATGGTAAGATTAAGTATCTCTGATTTATTTTACATTTATTTTAAATCCCGACATCTTCCCATATTGTTGCAACTCCTCCATCACCTGCCCAAGCGATTGTGCAGGATGAGCCAATGTCATCAGCACATCATCAGCGAAGAGCATAATCTTATGCTCTCGCTTCCCTCTAATTACTCCCCGTATATTCCCATGCTCCCTGATCTTCTTAGCTAAGGGTTCAATTGAGAGTGCAAAAAGCAGAGGAGAAACTGCACAACCCTGTCTCGTCCCTCTTCCCAGGTTCAGCAATTTCGTGTGGGAGCCATTTATTTTTAGCATTGCCATAGGGCTTGTGTATAATAATTGTAACCACTTTAGAAACCTCCCTCCCATTCCTATCTGTTCTAAGACTGTAAATAAAAAGGACCATTCCACTCGGTCAAAGGCCTTTTCCGCGTCAACCGAGAACAAAATTACTGATTCTGCCTCATCAGACGCCTGCTGGATGATATGCAAGAGGCTTCTGATATTATCAAACGTCTGTCTGCCCTCAATAAATCCCGCCTGATCATCATGTATAATATGTGGTAACATTTTTTGCAACCTATTTGCAAGGATTTTAGTGAAGATTTTATAATCAATATTTAATAGCGATATGGGCCTATACGAGCCACAGCTCATGGGGTCTTTTCCCGGTTTCTGTATTAAGACTACTTCAGCCAGTCTCCAGGAATATGGTAACTCCCCTGCCTCATCAAAAGATGTTATTACCTTCAGCAACAAGGGGCCCAACCATTTGGCAAACATTTTATAGAAACGTGCGGGAAAGCCATCCGGCCCTGGGGCTTTATTCGTAGGCATTTTCCTGATCACTGTCTCAATTTCTTCTAATGTCATGGGGATTGACAAGGTTTCAGTCGCTTCTTCAGATAGTCTTGGGAGCCTGACCTCCTGTAGATATTTCTCTATATCTCCCTGGGCTGTTTCCTGCTCTGATTTATATATTTGGTCATAATAGTCCCAGAATATTGTTTGTATCTCCTCTGCTTGAGTTAACAGTTTACCCGTGTCGTCATATATACTCGCTATATAATTCCTCTGAACTTGCTTTTTTAATTTGTTGGCCAACAGTCTACTAGCTCTGTTCCCAAATTCGAAATGTTCTTGCTGGGCTTGTTGCATCTGATGTGCTATATCTAATAATTGCAACTCATTAAGCTGGGCCCTATATTGTTGTAATTCCTGCAACATTTTTGTATCTGTCTGATCCCTTTTATGTGCTCTCTCACTGGTTTCTATCTTTTTTCGCAAGTCAGCCTCTTGCTCTACCTTTTTTTTGGTGGTATGGGACTGTAAAGCTATTAATTGACCTCTCAGGACCGCTTTCATGCCCTCCCACACGTGGGCTGGGTGCACCTCTCCTGTGTCATTATACTTTATATATTCCATAATATAGTTTTCTATTAAAGGTATATTTTGTGGGTCCAATAACAATGCCTCATTTAATCTCCAGGGCTTTCGCCTTTTCTTCTGAGTATCTGATAGCATTGTTAGTACTACCATAGAATGGTCTGACCAGGTACATGGTTCTATCTCCACCTTATCTATTTTGGATCTCATGGTCACATCACCCAACCAATAATCAATTCTCGAGTATGTGTTATGTGTGGGTGCATAATGAGTGTAGTCTTTTTCTAACCCATGAGTGTCTCGCCATAGGTCCATGAGTCCCCATCTTGCCATCCATGCCCTAAAGGCCATACGCTCTCCTTTGGCATAGCTTTCTGCACCCCCCGAATTATCCAATTGTGGGTTAGTTGTCAAATTAAAATCTCCTCCCACAATCAAATTGCCTTTGACATGATCCCGTAGGACCCGCTCCAGTTCTGCCAGGAACACCTTTTGGCCCTCATTGGGTGCATAGACACACAATAGTGTGTAGTACACATTACCTCTAGAGACTATCAGCAGTAAATATCTGCCCTCCTTATCTTTAACTGTTTTATGTATTATCCACGGGTGAGAACTCGAGAGCGCAATCAAAACCCCTTTTTTTTTTTTAATCTTCTATACTGGATGCACAGATTATGTTGGGATAGTGTTTATGCTTTACTAGGTGTTCATGTTGTCTTTTGAGATGGGTCTCTTGTAGAAACACCACATCTGCCTTTTGGCGCAGCATTTCTCTGAACATCTGCTTACGCTTTTGCGGGGAATTTAAACCCCGTACATTTATGGTAACATATTTAAACATGGCAGAATAGTAATGTGATATCTAATTCACTGAGAACCTTATCGTGTACCAAGATGATAGTCCCTTTTCCCTCTCTTCCCCACCCTCCTCCCTCCAATAGCATATTACCCCAACCAATTTCAGCTTCCCTACCCTCCTCCCCCCTCCCCTCAACCTTACCCCATAACTTTAACATCCGATCCCACAATTAGGTCGGAACTTAGAAGGGGGGAAGTGACCCTCTTGCCCTCTTCCACCTTCAAACTCAGCCAAACATTAACTTTTATCTGATAGCCCTCTAAGCACCCCGGGCATAATATCTTCGACCCAAATTAACTTTTCAACCAAATGTCCACAGTTAAACAGACAGCCAGTTCCACTCGCCTCCTCGAGTGTACCGTTAGCCTTCAGCCGGCCATCTTTCACCCAGCCTCCCGCAAACCGGAAATCTCTCAGGTGAGGCGTCCCGCTGACTTCTGGCGTTGCAGACGTCTCTGGCCTACTCTCTGCCATTTCGGGTGGGTTCGCTGACCTTGGAATGGCCGTGAGGCAGCTGGCGTGGACGGCGGATCTGCCTGCTGATCTCCCTGGAGAATCTCGTGGGCCTCTGCTAGTGATTTTATTTGATACTGTTGTCCATCTTTGTAGAATGCTATCGCAAACGGGTATCTCCAACGATAGCGAATCCCCAAGTCTCTCAATTTGGTAGTAAGTGGCTTAAGATCTGCTCTACGCTTTAATGTGATCGCGGCCAGGTCCTGATAAATTTCTATAGGGTACGAGTCCCATTGGAAGTCTGTTGTTTTTCGAGCCGCAGCTAACACTCGCTCTTTTAATTTGAAGTCCTGGAAACATGCAATTATGTCCTTAGCGAGATTTCGTCTATTGGCTCCCAGTGCCCGGTGGGCCCGTTCCAGGTTTACATTTTCTGGTGGGATCGGGTCAGCTGAGTCCGCTAGTATAGCACTCACAATCTTTTGTACCACCTCTTCACTATTTTGGTAAGTCGGGGTCTCAGGTATTCCACGAAATCGGAGGTTATGGCGTCTACTCCTGTTTTCCAGGTCCTCCAGTTTATCATTGATTGTTTGTTGCCCTAGCCGTTCATCGGCTATTTGTCTCTCCAAAGAGCCCAGAGTCTCCGCATGGTCATCCAGGCTGTTCTCCACTTCCTCAACTCTGTGGCCCAGCTCCTTTATCTCTCCTCTGAGATCGTTTCCAAGAGTAGCCAGCTCTGAGCGCATCGCTTTCAAATCGGCGCGAATCTCTTGAATCCAGCCACAGAGTTCTGGTAGTCCGGCGCCCTCCGAGTCTCCGCGGCCTTGTGTTGCAAACAAATCCCCCGAAAACGGGATCTCCGCTGCCATTTGGTCCGCTGTCTCCTCTAGCGTTTGAGGCGCCATATTTTTTTTGGACCCGTCGTTCGCGAATGCGAACTGTGAAAGATCGACGGCGTCCGCCCGCTTCTGCATGGCCCTGACGGGATCTCTCCCCTCCGCTAGTTCTGCCGCTGTTTTTTCCCGGTTGCACGTTGGGTTTTCACGCTCGAAAACGCTAATTATTGCGGTGGGCAGTCGGGAGCACGGCACTTAAGCGGCCATGTTCTCCGATGACGTCACTTCCTCCCCTCCGATGACGTCACTTCCTCCCCGGATGCGGAAATGTTAAAGGAAATCAGGGACGCAAACAAACTGGGCAACACAATAATAATGGGGGATTTCAATTACCCGCATATAGACTGGGTTAATGTAACATCTGTACACGCAAGGGACATAAGATTTCTTGATGAAATCAAGGACAGCTTCATGAAACAGCTAGTTCAGGAGCCGACAAGAGAAGGAAAAATACTAGACTTAGTCCTTAGTGGTGCTCATGATCTAGTGCAGGGGGTAACGATACGAGGGCCGCTTGATAACAGTGATCATAATATGATCGGTTTTGATATTGGCATTGAAGGAAGTGAAACTAGGAAATCAAGTACGCTAGCGTTTAACTATAGAAAAGGTGATTACGACAAAATGAGAAAAATGGTAAAAAAAAGACTGAAAGGAGCAGCTCGCAGAGTAAAAAACTTGCATCAGGCGTGGATGCTGTTTAAAAACACCATCCTGGAGGTTCAGGACAAATATATTCCACGTATTAGAAAAAAGGGAAAAAAGACTAAACGTCAGCCGGCGTGGCTAAACAGTAAGATAAAGGAAATCATTAGAGCCAAAAAACAATCCTTCAGAAAGTGGAGAAGAGAACCAACTGAAAGTAACAGGATAGATCATAAGGAATGCCAAGCCAAATGCAAAGCGGAGATAAGGAGGGCAAAAAAGGACTTTGAGAAGAAATTAGCGTTGGAAGCAAAAATACATAGTAAAAATTTTTTTAGATACATTAAAAGCAGGAAACCGGCCAAAGAGTCGGTTGGGCCGCTGGACGAAAATGGTGTTAAAGGGGCGATCAAGGAGGACAAAGCCGTAGCGGAGAAATTAAATGAATTCTTTGCTTCGGTCTTCACCGAGGAGGATTTGGGGGGGACACCGGTGCCGGAAAGAATATTTGAAGCGGGGGAGTCGGAGAAACTAAACAAATTCTCTGTAACCTTGGAGGATGTAATGGGTCAGTTCAGCAAGCTGAAGAGTAGTAAATCACCGGGACCTGATGGTATTCATCCCAGAGTATTAATAGAACTAAAAAATGAACTTGCGGCGCTACTGTTAGAAATATGCAATCTGTCCCTAAAATCGAGTGTAGTACCGGAAGACTGGAGGGTAGCCAATGTTACTCCGATTTTTAAGAAGGGTTCCAGAGGAGATCCGGGAAATTATAGACCGGTGAGTCTGACGTCGGTGCCGGGCAAGATGGTGGAGGCTATTATTAAGAATAAAATTGCAGAGCATATACAAAAACATGGACTGATGAGACAAAGTCAGCACGGATTTAGTGAAGGGAAGTCTTGCCTCACCAATCTAATGCATTTTTTTGAGGGGGTAAGCAAACATGTGGACAATGGGGAGCCGGTTGATATTGTATATCTGGATTTTCAGAAGGCGTTTGACAAAGTGCCGCACGAAAGACTCCTGAAGAAATTGCAGAGTCATGGAATCGGAGGTAGGGTATTATTATGGATTAAGAACTGGTTGAAAGATAGGAAGCAGAGAGTAGGATTGCGTGGCCAGTATTCTCAGTGGAGGAGGGTAGTTAGTGGGGTCCCGCAGGGGTCTGTGCTGGGTCCGTTGCTTTTTAATGTATTTATAAATGACCTAGAGATGGGAATAACTAGTGAGGTAATTAAATTCGCCGATGACACAAAATTATTCAGGGTCGTCAAGTCGCAGGAGGAATGTGAACGATTACAGGAGGACCTTGCGAGACTGGGAGAATGGGCGTGCAAGTGGCAGATGAAGTTCAATGTTGACAAGTGCAAAGTGATGCATGTGGGTAAGAGGAACCCGAATTATAGCTACGTCTTGCAAGGTTCCGCGTTAGGAGTTACGGATCAAGAAAGGGATCTGGGTGTCGTCGTCGATGATACGCTGAAACCTTCTGCTCAGTGTGCTGCTGCGGCTAGGAAAGCGAATAGAATGTTGGGTGTTATTAGGAAGGGTATGGAGTCCAGGTGTGCGGATGTTATAATGCCGTTGTATCGCTCCATGGTGCGACCGCACCTGGAGTATTGTGTTCAGTACTGGTCTCCGTATCTCAAAAAAGATATAGTAGAATTGGAAAAGGTACAGCGAAGGGCGACGAAAATGATAGTGGGGATGGGACGACTTTCCTATGAAGAGAGGCTGAGAAGGCTAGGGCTTTTCAGCTTGGAGAAGAGACGGCTGAGGGGAGATATGATAGAAGTGTATAAAATAATGAGTGGAATGGATCGGGTGGATGTGAAGCGACTGTTCACGCTATCCAAAAATACTAGGACTAGAGGGCATGAGTTAAAGCTACAGTGTGGTAAATTTAAAACGAATCGGAGAAAATTTTTCTTCACCCAACGTGTAATTAGACTCTGGAATTCGTTGCCGGAGAACGTGGTACGGGCGGTTAGCTTGACGGAGTTTAAAAAGGGGTTAGATAGATTCCTAAAGGACAAGTCCATAGACCGCTATTAAATGGACTTGGAAAAATTCCGCATTTTTAGGTATAACTTGTCTGGAATGTTTTTACGTTTGGGGAGCGTGCCAGGTGCCCTTGACCTGGATTGGCCACTGTCGGTGACAGGATGCTGGGCTAGATGGACCTTTGGTCTTTCCCAGTATGGCACTACTTATGTACTTATGTACTTATTCGCATGTGGCATTGCTCCAGGAAAATACACGTCTGATTCGGGAAGCTTCTCCAGGAGCCCCACCAGGCGAACGTTATTCCTACGCAAGTGATTTTCCAGCTCCTCAAGTTTAGTTTCCAAGCTGCGGATGTATCTACTTGAGGGCTACGATCTTCTATCACCCACAGCGAATGCTTGACTTCGCTCACATGGTGTTGTAGTTCCTGCACATTTATGGAGAGGTTGGTAAAATTTACTTCCATGCTCTCTCATTTGTCTAATATACGTTGAAACTCTCCATAGTCGATTCCATGGCCGCACTCACCTCTGAAATTACTTCTGCAGCCCACGCTGGGGAAAGGAGACGGAGACGTGCTCTTATCCGCCATTTTCACCGCAAGAACTTGGCTTTCTTGTCACTCTTTTTTTTTTTTGCCGCTCTGACAGCCATCTCAGTGTAAAAATGTCTCCAAAATCCAACTACGGAGGTAGCAGAGGCAGTTAAGAAGCATTTGACTGTAAAAAGCGCTACAGAGGATAATCTAGTGCAGTTTACAGCAGGCGAAGCTGGAGATCCCAGACCTCCGTCCTCACTCTGTCCTACACTGTCAATTAAAATGTTGTATTATGTACTGTGTTGGGAAACATCTCAATGCTATTTTCTCTTGTTACTTGTGCACAGTTTGGATACGCATAAAAAGCTGGTAATCATGATTTTTTTTTTTTTATATGTTCTTACAAAGTTCCTGTCTCAGAGAATATTTTACTACATCTGCACAGACTTGGGAACCTAAACGTGCTAGACTTGTTGAGAGAAGTCCTTGTTAAAATGGCTCTCCCAGTTGTCAGCCTGTGCTTGCAGGTTTATTATTTATCGTTCTGGGACTGGAGGGTAAATCTCCTGTGGGTTTAGGAGAAGGCTGCTAACTCAAAGCTCTGACAATCCTCAGTGGGCCTCATTGCTTCACATTCACACAACCCATTTTCAGTTTTCGGTTTTGGCTTCTGCCAAAACCAGGCAATAAGTTTTGGCTACAGTTTTGGTTTCCTAACAATTTAATTGGTTGGTGCTCCCTTAGGACAGTTTTGAGAACACTGCTATATAATTGTTTATGGCAATGCTTCTCAACCCAGACCTCTGGGCACATCCAGCTAGTCAAGTTTTTAGGATAACATTTAGGCCATTAGAGCAGTAAGCAGTGCAAATCTCTCTCATGCAAATTCACTGTGGATATCTTGAAATTCTGACTGGCTGGGTGTGTCCCGAGGACTGGGTTGAGAACCTCCGATTTATAGTACTTCAGAGACTCCAATCACAGGTTAAATGGAGATCACTCCGCAAAAGCATCTGATCAACATATAAGATTCTAGGTGTATGGCATTTCCCCCATATTACCACCTATTCAGTCAGACAAAAGCCTTTTCCTCAGTGCCTACCTGCATATACTCTGCCAGCTCAAAGTAGGCTCTCCCGATCTGGCACAGCACCCAACCAGTGTTGTAGTGATGAGAAGGTAAATGGCTCAAAATATTTATTGCTTCTTTACAGTTGTAAGAACACAAAGCTAAATAACCTTTTCCCATATCACGCAGGAGACTCATCAAACCTTCTAGGAAAAGAACAGAGTTAATACAATGGAGAAAAGAGTTCCTAGCTCTGCATTTGTCTATTAATGCAATCAAGGCAAGACACTGCCAGAGAAATTATAACAGCCATCTATATGCACAACACAGATTTATGCACATAAATGGTTTACTGTGTAAATTATTCTCAAACATTTTAGCATAAATTCAAGCAGCCTATTACAAATTACATTCTATAGGTCCAAAATGGAAAAAAGTTCAGGAAATCCAGCATTACATGCAAGTTACCGATGAAGCGAGGAATTCAGTTATTTATACACAGAATTCATATTTGCTAAGCGCATCTAAAAATGCCAAGTTTTAACTATTGAGGGATTCTAGTACATGGCTTTAGCCACTTTAAGGATTCATACGAGTACTCCTTGTGTTCGCAAAGCAAAACTGCAGGCATTTCTCTCCCATTTCCAGATCCTCCTCTTCCCTTTGAGCTTCCAAAGACTGCTTTATAGCACCAGAGTCAAATTCAAAAGAAACGTCCCCACAAAAAAGAAAAAGAGAATAATTCAATTTAAAACAATTTATTTTATACTGGACTCTCTAGCTCCTTTAAACCCTCCTCTGGAGGAGAATCTAAATGCAAGAGAAAGTATTAAATGTTTGTATGTGGAGAACACGTGTACACAAAGGTTATGTTTAACTGTGCCACTGGCATTGGCTTTAATACGCCTGTCCCACCTGCTGTACAATTTTATTTCTGAAAGGGGGGGGGGGGGGGAGATGATAAATTAGATCTTACCTGCCAATTTTCTTTCCTTTAGACCTTCCAGACTGGTCCAGATGCTTGGATTATGTATTCTTACTAGCAGATGGAGACTGAAAACTTCTGACTTCTGAGTAAGGCTATAACTGCCCTGTGCGCAGTCCTCAGCTAGTCAGTATTTCTCTAACAAAGCTAGATGACCAGCTCCTAAACCCATCTCCCACTATTATCTCTTGAACTACACTCAATTGATCAAGAAAAAAAAAATGTTTTTCAACACAGAATACTTGTCCGTTTCTTGCGTTTTACACAACTGACTCTTCTATATCTTTCTGATTCCACCTACCAAACAGGACTCATCACTTGCAGACTTGGCCAGGTTCTGGACTGGTCTGGGGAGACTGAAGGAAAGAAAATTAGAAAGTAAGATCTAATTTCTCCTTCCTTAGCATCCCTCCAAACTGGTCCAGATGCTTGGGAAATACCAAAGCACTAACCATAAAAAATAGGCACTCAAAGCCCACAGGTCATATTCCCACTTCAAAGGCCATGTCTTAACTAAACTGAATATCTACTTGAGACCAATTTACAAAAGAATGGAAAGAGATGTCTTACAAATATCCTGTGGAGAAATAAGAAGATGCTCTGCCCATGAGGCTACCTGTCCTCTGGTGGAATGTGCCTTAACAGTTATTGGTACTAGCCACCCCTTGAACATATATGCAGAAGCAGTCGTCTCCTTAATCAACTGAGCTATCATTTCAATTTGGATGCCACCATCCTCTTCTGTACCCTGAACAGAATAAACAATCCATATACCAAAACTCTTCTGTCCTCTGAAGACCCTCACAAAAGATTCCCCTGAAATTTAGTTTATGGACCTTGCCCAAAATTGGCAATGTAATGCTCTGGTTTACAAGAGGGGCAGAAACCTCTTTGAGGAGAAGGAAGAAACCGGCCACAGAATGTTTGCTGTAGAAAACACAAAGCCTGCAGCTCCAAGAGCCTCCTAGCTGAGGAGATGGCAACCAAAAACTCAGTTTTTAGGGAAACATCCTTAGGAAAACACTCCCTTAAAGATTCACAGAGAAACTGTACCAAGGCTGACAAAACAAGATTCAAGTTTCACAGGGGACAATGAAGAGGGTGAAACAGCTCAACTCCTTGCAGAAATCTAACCACATCTGGATAGGAGGCTAACACCTCATTCTGCACCAATCCACAATAACACGCCATCACCATCATCTGCAACTTGAGGGATGGCAACATTAAACCTCTATTGAGAGCCTCAGAAGTATAATGTTATGATATGGACATTAAACCTCAAAACACCCAAATGTACACCAAGGAGGTAGAGAACTTGAGCAATTTTAGCAAGGAAATAGCTTTCTCCAAAATCCTCGCTTCCTCAACTGCACCTTCTCAAGTGCCGAGCCCTAAGAAAAAATGGAGATGGGTCTGATAACTATATTGGTTCTTGCACTGTGAGTCTTTAAGGGATCCCTGGCAGCCAGCCAAACAAGGTCTCTGTATCAGGGCATTCTTGGACAATTTAGGGCGACAAACGCTACCAGACCCTCGTGACTCAATTCTCTTAATGATCCAGCTCAACAGGAGTCAAAGCAGGAACACAGGGAAAGGCTCCGCATGTCCACAACAGGACTAGGGCAATGACCATCTCTGACTTCAGGTCTCTCCTGCAGTTAAGAACAAGAAAACTTTCTCATTGGCCTCTGATACCATGAAGTCCATCACCAGCTATCCCTAGGTCCTCACTATGCTGTCAAAGGCCTGCAGACCCAGGCTGTGTACCCCGAGATTCAATATGTGCCTGCTCAGAAAATCCACCTGAACGTTTTCCACACCCACAATGTGCATCGTAGACAGATCTGACAAATGACTCTGCCCAAATCATCAACAGGTCTGCTTCTTCTGCCAGTTGTGGACTCTCTATATCCCCCTTGCTGCTTCATGTAAGGCACTGCCATTGCAGTGGTTTTGTCTGTTCTCGGTTGAATTATTGCAATGTGGCATATGCCAGTCTTCAGAAGATCGCAATAAAATTTTATTTATTAGGATTTATTTACTGCCTTTTTGAAAGAATTCACTCAAGGCAGTGTGCAGTAAGAGTAAATCAAACATAAGCAATAGACAATTACAACAGTAAAAATCAAATAATACAAAATATGGCACAGTATACTACATACGTCAACACAATATATAATAGAACATTTTAAACAACAGCTTAGGGTATACGCAAATATGGAACATATAGATAGGTAAGAAAATAAGAGGAGTTAGGAAATGAGGTGACTAATTTAAAGAAAGTTGAGCATGAAGTCAGAGAGATGTTTAAATGCTGTCTCAGCTAGGGTAGGTGTGGATAAACATGTCCTGCTGCACTATGTGCAGCCTGTGTCACTCCTTGTGTGTGTGTGTGTGTGTGTGTGAATAAGAAGTTAGTTACTTCTTCCATTAATGGCCTGGTTGAAGAGCCAAGCTTTCACCTGCTTCTTCAAGTAGCGATAGTCTTGCGTTAAGTGGAGCCTCAGTGTGGGGGCTACTCCAAAGAAGGCACACTTGCGGGTATCACATCGTGTAATATCTTTAGGAGAAGGAGTGCTTAGGGTTACCACCTTGGGAGGACCTTGGTGTCCTTCGAGGTGTGTAGACGGTCATCCCGTTCTTCAAGTACTTGGGGCCATTTCCTTTAAGGGCCTTGACCATCAGACATAAGAGTTTTAAATTTAGCCCTGTATTGTACTGGTAGCCAATGAAGTTTTGCAAAAATGGTGTAATGTGGTAACGTCGCTTGCAACCTTCTATGAGTCTTGCTGCAGCATTCTGAATCAACTGGAGATGATGCTTACCCTTTGTAGTCAGACTGTTGTACAGTGCATTACAGTAATCCAGTCATGATGTTCTCATGGAATGAACAACTGGGATAAGATTTTCCTTCTCAATGTAAGGAGAGAGGCAGCGTAGTTGTCAAACAGTAGAAGCGGCTCTTGAAGGTAGCTTAGATTTGGGGAATCAAAGTATTGAATCTAACTGTATTCCTAGGTTCCTGACTTGTGATCTAAGCGGGAGTTCGTACTTCCAAAATGAGATTTTGATGTCAGGTACGTGTCCACTTGTGTTAGGGACCCAGAGAAGCTCAGTTTTAGTTGAGTGAGGGCAAAGTTTGTGATGCTTAGTCCATTTTTGAACTGATGTTAGACAGATAATCAGTTTATTCAGGGCTGTAGGTAAGTCAGGTTCAATGGGTATGAGCAAGCTGTACATCATCCACATAGATGCAGAACTGAGTGTCCATTGATCTAATCATCATGGCTAGTGGCTTGAGGTAGATGACTACAGACCCTTCAAAATACTGTGGCTTGTCCGTGTTGCTGCACAGGGCATTCAGATCATGTCACCCCCTCTTCTTTTGAAGCTACACTGGTTCCTTTACACTTAAGGATCCAATTCAAAATTCTTACTCTGGCCCACAGAGGTTTGCCTGATCATTTGGCATCATGGAGCACGCCCTACACCCCAACCTGTTGTCTGTGCTCCCTCAATGATCATAAGCTTGTCTTACCAAATCCTAGGCAGGCCTATTATGAAGTGGCAAGAAAAAGTGCTTTTTATTTTATGGCTTCATTTCTCTGGAATGGCCTTCCCCTGCATATTGGAACTGAGCCCTTTTTGAAAACTTGTAAGGTGGCCTTGAAAAACTTTTTTTTTTTTTTTACCAAAATTAAAAGTGGCCCTGTAAATCAGAGCAGTAGTGCCTGATGAGTGTGCAGTAATAATGCTCATTTATCCTTTGGTGTGGTTTGTTTCTTTCCTTTTATTATTGGCATTTTCTTCCAGTTTTCAAGTTTGTTTTGTTCAAAAACAAACAAAAAAAAGTGATTCATCAAGTTGAAATAAATATAAACATAAATAACACTTACCATTTTGCCATAGATCAAAGTTTGAAACATCTGAAAGGCTAGGCGAATTGCCCTAGACTGTTAATGGGCCATTGAGATGACTCCTACATCCATAAGCCCTGTGCCAAATCCCAGCTAACAAACTCCCCGAACTTTGAGACTGGTGTCCTCATTACTACTGTCCACACTGGAGGCTCCACTCACACTCTGTACCAAATTGGGTGTGTGCAACCACCATTTCAAGCTTTTCCGTGTTCTTCCTCTAAGTGGACAATGCACATTCAACCTCTCTGCCTTTTTTTTTTTTTGGGGGGGGGGGGGGGGGTGAGGACACACCAACATGACAGCTGGGCCTCCGAAGAGTATGCATATAAGCCCTAGCCCATTGTAGCACTTCCAGAAATGCTGCCATTGGTCCTAGCACTTTTAGGTAGTCCCTGACTTGTGAAGTCCTTTCTCCAAAGATAAGGCAAATCTGGTCCTGCAATTCTTTTACTATGACCACTGCCAGAAAACATTCACCTGTGATGGCCTCAGACTGCTTCTGGCCAGACTGACCACCCAGCCCAAAGGTTCTAGGGACTGCACAACCCCGGGTTCTTATCCACTTAAATTGATGGGATTTGAATAAATTAACCAATCAAACAGATAGAAATGTACTATGAAACCCTGTTTGCACAACACTGGGTATTCTTGTACACTACAACTACTACCACCACCATTACCTTTCAAGAACGTCCAAGATGCTGTCGCAAGGCCAAACGGCACCATAAAGAACTGAAGGTTCTAAAACTGAAGCGAAGGAACATCTGATAGCCCTGTCCGATGGGAATATGTAGGTAGGAATCTGTCAAACCCAGGGAGGTAAAGAATTCTCCCTACCTGGCCGCTGCTATGAATGAATGCAGCATTTCCATGTGAAACCTGGGTACCTTAAGAGCTCTCATGGTCCAGACAGGGTCAAAAGGTCCCCTCTTTCTTGGGAACCACCAAATAAATGGGATATCATCCAGGTCGTATTCTAATCTCTAATCTGGCACCATTGCCAGCAGAGAGATTTACTGTGCCCCTGCTTTCAACCTGGACTGGCAGGGAGACTCCAGGAAGGTGTAAGGCACAGAACAAAACTCCACAGCATACCCACCTTGAACAACCGTCAGAATCCACTGATCTGAGTTAATTTGGGCCCACCCCCGATAGAAGCCTCATAACCTTGCTCTGACCACTACCAAAGGATTGGCCCTGACACCTTCAATGTGATTCCTTGGGGTGGTCTGGAGCAACCACCCTAAAGCCTTGACCACCTCTGTGACTGCCTTGAAAGGCCTGTATCCTCCGAAGTCTATCCCTCTTTGGCCATCACTGATCCTATCAGGATGATAATAAGCCCCTCAAAATCGGCTTTCACCTAGGCTCTGTACCACCGTATCCAACTCCTCTCCAAACAGGGTTCATAAGGGCATAAGAATAGCCAAACAACCAGATCCACTAGGTACAAACCATCAGCCAGCTTATCCAAAAACTTGTTCAGCTCAACAAAAACATGCTTGAGCTACCAAGTCCAAATCGACACCTACAGGGTCAGAGCAGCGATGCTAAAGCTCCTCTTGAGAAGGATCACCATTCTGTAATCTTGAGGACTTTACACACAGCGTCCCCTTCAACTGGAATAATTGCTTTCATAATAATTGCTAACATAACTGCATCAACCTTGGGGTCAACCTTATGTGCATCTCAGGTGCAACACCCGCAGGGCAGAAAGAAGCCTCCATAGACCTCTGCCCCTTATAAGGAACCCAAGGAGAAGGAGAAACTTGTTTGTTTAAATCCAGTCAGAATTCACTGCACAGACCCCAGGCACCCCATCGGAGCGCCCCACTGGTTAAAACAAAATGCACAGGGTTACTATGTTTACCATCCGCTGGAGACTGTGAAATGAAAACCTGCTACGTACTGCACAAGACAGTCATAGGCTCACTCAGAAGTTCTCAGTCTAGAGTGGTCTGGAGAGATGCTAAAGAAGGATTAACTTAATTTATCAACCAGGAAAGCTGCTGCTCTTACATCCTAGACTGGTCATCGTACAGACATGAGATAGGTCTAAACCTCTGCTCTTTTGCTTGGTGGAAAGCAAACATATCTTTCACTGAGAAAGAGAGAAATTAAGCATGTACCTGCTGCTGCTTTCTGTATGGTAAAGGCCTGAATCTGTGGTGCCATAGAGATTTTCCCTTCTGAAATAGAAGAGTCCAGTTTAGAAATTTCCAGGCTGTCATTAATATTTGGCTGCGTTATTCCTCCTTTATTCGGCTTACTTTTTGTCTTTCGATTAGGAATTTTAGGTGGGAACTTCATTTTTAATTTTTTGCTGTTCTCCTACAAAAATAAATAAATAAAGGTTTCACAAACATAACTAAACAGAAAAATAAATAAAATAAAAACTCATTTACCATAATTTGCCTTTTTATATTACAGGCCTCACAGTAAGTAAATATGATTGCATACAGATTCTATTCAAATTTCAGAATATACCAGGTTTTGTAAGCTACAGGTTCCTGGATATCCACAATGAATAAGTATGACAGTTGCATGCATTAACTATGGCACATGCAACTCTCATATATACTCACTGTGGATAGTCTGAATATATGACTGGCTGGGGTCCCTCAGGACAGATTTGGGAACCTCTGGTCTAAGCTTTCATAACCATAGCTTCTATTTATTATAGCCTTAGTCTTAACCATCTGGCTCTCATCAAGCAACATCTTCCCTTTTTTCTCATATTTTAAATACAGAGGATAGAAACTACCACCATCCTCTGCAAGATATTTATTTAGGAGGCTGATATTCAGAAGATTTATGCAGATAAATATCCATTTTGACCCCCACCAAAAAATCTCCCTTGCGTCTGGATAAATATCTTCACACAAGTGCTATTACCCAAGCAAAGAGGCCAGAACAGAAGCACCCCAACACAGCAGGGAATCAAATTTAATCAGATAGTGCAAGATTGAGCACTACCATTAGGAAATTGCATAAACAGAAAACATCCTATTTTGCTGACCACTTGGTAAGAGCTAGTAAGTCTCCTCAGAACTTGTTTAGGATTGTACAGCACTACTGGCAACAATGGAAGATAAAATGATGAGAACGGAGCTAGAAACACAGAAAAATGTAAGCAGATAAAGATCATATGGCCCTATCCAGTTTGTCTAACCATGCCATATACTCTACATATCATTCCCTTAGAGATCCTATGTACTTGTGCCAAGCTCTCTTGAATTCAGGTATTGTTTTTGTCACCACCATTTCCACCAGGCAGTCATTCCATGAATTTACCACCCTTTCCATGAAGAAGTATTTCCTCACGTTACTTCTGAGTCCATCCCCTTTCACCTTTATCCTATGCACCCTCATTCCAGAGCTTCCTTTCAATTGAAAGAGACTCTCTCCTATGCATTTAAGTTGCATAGTTATTTGTCTGTCATATCTCCCAAAGAATACATATTGAGTCATTAATTCAGCCCATTTAGACTTTCAAAAGCAGGGATCAAAATAGAATTCAGTCACAATAAAAGCATAATCAACAAGAGAAAAAAAACCTGCCAAAAAATGCAGTAACTCAGTGGTTAATGGCAGTAGCAGCTCTCACACCAACGCCGATAAGCCATTCCCGATACTCTGAAACGTGGTTCATGATTGGAGAAATTGCTGACAAAACTAAATGGCATCAGCCTAGAAGTCATGCAGCTTCAGTGCTTCTCCCTTGGCACCAAGGTCTCCTCCATCCTAGAAGCAGCGCAGGAGATCCCAGGATTCCCTCAATGCTGCCTCACTGTGCCCAAAGCTGTTTTTTCTTGAGTTTACCTTGGCTCCATCCTGAGGTCTTCCCCAAGAAGAGAAACACCTCCCCTTCCTTGAAACAGCACAGATGACAGCAGTAAAAACAGACCATAGCCATCCATCCAGAGTTCAAGACTCAGTTAGCCTGCTTAGTTCCCGGAAGTGCTAATATAGGTTATTTCCTAGTTCTCTGTAATTAATCCGCTTTGAACTTTATGGTACAAGTAGAATATGACACACAATATAATGAAATATATGTAATACTGTGAACACAAGGATATACTGTATTTATAGAATGGATGTGACTTTTTGAAAACAATAGCAATCATCAAATGAAAATCCCCTAAATAAATTTTTTTAAATAATTTAATTGAACCTTCATATGTGCAGTATGAATATGAACTCTATAGTGTTAAATGCATCCCCCCCATGACCAGTCCAATATTATTTTTTTTAATTCAGAAAACATTAGCACATGTATAATAGCATGGAAATATAGGTATGATTTATATAATTGAATTATATATTACTAGTAAAAAAGGCCCGTTTCTGACACAAATGAAACGGGCGCTAGCAAGGTTTTCCTTGGAGTATGTATGTTTGGGAGAGTGTATGTGAGAGTGACTGTTTGAGAGTCAGAGTGAAAGTGTGAGTGTGTGAGAGAGTGAGTCTGGGTGTGAGTGTGTTTGTGAGAGAGTGTGTGTGTGAGAATGAGAGTGTGTGCAAGTGTGTATGTGAGACACAGTGTGAGAGAGAGTGTGTGTATGAGACCAAGCGAGTGTGTGAGTGACTGTGTGGCACATAGAGAGTGAATGTGATACAGTGTGAGACAGAGTGTGTGAGAGTGAGTCAGAAAGACATTGTATATGAGAGAGAGAGTGTGAGCCGTGCCCTCCCAATCCATGGCCATCTGTCCCCTGCCCCCTCCATTCATCTTTTTCCAGCAATTCCCCTCTCTCCCTGAGCCCTGCCCTCCCAATCCATGGCCATCCATGTTTCTCTGTCACCTGCCCCCTCCATTCATTCCTATCCAGCATTTCCCCTCTCTGCCTGAGGCCTGCCCTGCAATCCATATCCATCCATGCCCATCTGTCCCCTCCATTCATCCCTATCCAGCAATTCCCCTCTCCCTGAGTCCTGCTCTTCCAATCCATGCCCATCCATGCTCCTCTGTCACCTGGCCCCTCCATTTTTCCCTATCCAGCATTTCCCCTCTCTGCCTGAGGCCTGCCCTGAAATCCATATCCATCCATGCCCATCTGTCCCCTCCATTCATCCCTATCCAGCAATTCCCCTCTCCCTGAGTCCTGCCCTTCCAATCCATGCCCATCCATGCTCCTCTGTCACCTGGCCCCTCCATTTTTCCCTATCCAGCATTTCCCCTCTCTGCCTGAGGCCTGCCCTGCAATCCATATCCATCCATGCCCATCTGTTCCCTCCATTCATCCCTATCCAGCAATTTCCCTCTCCCTGAGTCCTGCCCTTCCAATCCATGCTCATCTGTCACCTGGCCCCTCCATTTTTCCCTATCCAGCAATTGCCCTCTCTACCTGAGGCCTGCCCTGCAATCCATATCCATCCATGCCCATCTGTCCCCTCTATTCATCCCTTTCCAGCAAATTCCCTCTCTCCCTTAGTCCTGCCCTCCCAATCCATGCCCATCCATGCTCCTCTGTCCCCTGCCCCCTCCATTCATCCATTTCCAGTAATTCCCCTCTCTCCCTGAGCCCTGCCCTCCCAATCCATGCCCATCCATGCTCCTCTGTCCCCTGCCGCCTCCATTCATCCTTTTCCAGCAAGTCCCCTCTCTCCCTTCCATGACCCCCCCCCTCGCATCCATGCCCCCCCCCCTTCGCATCCATGCATCCCCCCCCTTCGCATCCATGCCCCCCCCCCCTTCGCATCCATGCATCCTTTTTTTTTTTCTTCTTCGTTTTAACTTTACCTCCGTGGCGGTTCGTGCAGCGAAGCGTCAGGGAAGGAGGCGGCGCTCCCGATGTCTAGCTTTCCCTTCGCTGTGTTCCGCCTTCTTTTGAAGGCGGAACACAGCGAAGGGAAGGCTAGACGTCGGGAGCGCCGCCTCCTTCCCTGACGCTTCGCTTCCGGATTTGTTTGGTTTGAGGCGAGGGCGGGGCAGAGACGGCTGGCTGGCTTGAAGGCTTCACACCACGAATCCACGAACCCTTCAGCCTGGGAGTGACGTCAGATGGCTTCAAGGCTTCAAGGCTTTAGGGCTTCAGGGCTTCACAGAACGTTGTCCTCAGAACGTTGAGGGTGTGTTTTATTATATTAGATCATCTTTGGCGAAGCCCCGGGATACACGACAGATTTGATCGACTTACCAACTAGAAACACATCAGAATCAACACGTACATTTCTAAATCTGCATTACCCAAGCTGCAAAGGACAAATACAAATCAACTTACGAATCTAGTTTCTTCTACAAAAGCACGCAACTGTGGAATGCACTACCAAAAGCCCTGAAAATGACACACAACCACCTAAACTTCCGGAAATCACTAAAAACTAACCTGTTTAAAAAAGCATACCCTACCAATCCAACTTAAATACCTGATCTCTGCAACACAACAAAACTAAAGTACGTAATGGACACAACTCAACTCTTCCGTTGCACGATTCCCTAATGTGGCTGTGCTACATGAACTTTATCTTACCACAACATCACTTTTTTTTGTTCACACCGGAGTCTGCAAACGCCTCTCCGGTACTCTGTAAGCCACACTGAGCCTGCAAATAGGTGGGAAAATGTGGGATACAAATGTAACAAATAAAATAAAAATAAACAGTGTGAGATTCAATATTAATTGCAAGCTGGCCCGTTTTCCCTCAATAAAAAGTAAACAAACAATTCATCATACTAGCAAGATGTCAAAAGGAAAGGATGCTTATAAGTATTTCACCACCTCCCTTGTCCTGCACCCCCATCTATTTGCAGACTTAAAAAAAAGTCAACTAGGTCACCATCTCAAGCTGTCAGACTTCTTCCCTGGAAGCACTGGGTTGTGAGCCCTTGGACCACTACTGTGGAGCGGCAGTGGCAGGCAAGGTCACCTTCAAAGCATAGACGAGGCAAGGCTGGACTGAAACCCCGGACTGGAGTTCTGCACTGGAATACACAGGACGGGTGTGCACTGGACTGGAACCAGCTGGACAGGAACACACTGGACCTAGGCTTCAACTACGCTTAGCCACCGTTCCCCGAGGGTTGAGCCCTCAGGTTCGGGCAGCTGGCAGGGCTTACAGGAAAACCGGAACTGGAACTAGCAAGCAGGAACAACATGAATCTGGATACAGAAGTGCCCCAGGCACCTAGGCGAAAGCAAGGCAGACAGGCAGGGAATGTCCGGGTTCTGGCATTAGTCAGGTCTGGCCACAGGCAGAGAATGGTCAGGTCAAGCAGCAAGCCTATGGCTGGAGCTCCAGGAGCAAGGAGTACTGGCAGTGGACAGGACTAGGGCTGAAGCTCCAGAAGCAAAGGAAAACACACACTGGAAAACCAGAAAGCTAAACACAAGAAAACTAGTAAAGCTGTACATAAGCTAACAAGAAAGCTATGCCCAAGCTAACTAGTCACACACTAGAAACTCACACTAAGCAAAACACAGGAGAACTAGTAAAGCTGTACACAAGCTAACAAGCAAAGCTATGCCCAAGCTAACTAGTCACACGCTAGGAACTCACACAACACACAGGAGAACTAGTAAAGCTGTACACAAGCCAACAAGAAAAGCTATGCCCAAGCTACTAGTAACAAGCTAGAAACTCACACTGAACTGGACAAGGTAGCAGTGCACAAAGCACTCTAACATACCAGGGACCTTATGCGATGCAAAGGCAAAGGCTGCAGTCTCTAAGTGATTAATAAAGCCCTTCAACGCCTGAGGAGCAGCTGCAGCCATCAGTAAGCAATTACGGAGGCTGTCCAGGCACAAACAAGAGAGAGACAAGTCCGGCAGCCTGGCAGAACCGGACTGGACTGGGCTAAAGTCTGGAACGGGTAGGAACAGCAAGACAAACTATGGCAGCCACTGGCTCTGGCCACCAACGGGTGAGAGGAGCACAAACCAAGGAGCAGGTAGAGCGCACACAGAA
Source organism: Microcaecilia unicolor (assembly GCF_901765095.1). NCBI lineage: Eukaryota > Metazoa > Chordata > Amphibia > Gymnophiona > Siphonopidae > Microcaecilia > Microcaecilia unicolor. The sequence goes on along the minus strand of NC_044042.1, from coordinate 92,548,102 downwards.
CAGAGAGAATTAGAATACCTAGGTGCAGCACAGAGGAGCAAACAGAGCCAGGCTGGAGACAGAGGTAGAGCTAACTCAGGCAGGTGCAGTAGAGTGGAGTAATTAGAGCCATGCTGGAAGCAGCCAGCACACAGAAGGAAAACAACTCCAGAAAGGATAGGCAGAAGCCAGCTTAGAAGCTGACCTCCAGAAATAAAGTAAGTCTGAGGGTGGTCATGGCCACAGACGTGACACAAGCACAGCCAGTGATAAAGTACCAAACTACAAAAGGAGACCAAATAAATAGTACTTCAGAAAAATCTCTCAACGCCACCTCCATCCATACCCTCAGAAAGAGAATGTTTAATTCTAGTTCTGAACAGTAAACTTAAGTCAACCATATTCACATTGCTGTGCATCTCCGGGATTCCCATCTGACTATTCTCCTCTGCAGTCAGAAAATAAATCTCAGGACATATCTCATCCAAGGTTTCTTCAAAAAGTGGCACAAAAGCTTTGACTACATAGGAGAAACTGGATCAAAGATTTGGATTTCCTGAAGCAATTGGATGCTCCAAAAGATGTGGTCTAGATTTCAGTTTATGAAATTCTCCTGGGCCAATGAATGTAGATTTAACAGGTATTGTTAATAATTTCACCCATGTCAACGAGGATGGACAAAATATGAGTACAAACAGTCATGAGTCAAACTGCAGATCCATCACCAAATGCGGTGGTTGAAATCTGCTCTCAAAAGTAGTAAAGGTACTACAGTACAGCGAATGATACATACCTGTAGCAGGTGTTCTCCGAGGACAGCAGGCTGATTGTTCTGACTGGGTTGACGTCCACGGCAGCCCCCTCCAACCAGAAGAAAACTTCGCGGGAGGTCCCGCACGCAGGGCATGCCCACAGCGCGTGCGGCCGTCTTCCCGCCCGTGTGTGACCGTTCCCGCTCAGTTGAATGACAAGCAAAGGAATGAGAAAAAAACGCAACTCCAAATGGGAGGCGGGAGGGTAGGTGAGAACAATCAGTCTGCTGTCCTCGGAGAACACCTGCTACAGGTATGTATCATTCGCTTTCTCAGAGAACAAGCAGGCTGCTTGTTCTCACGACTGGGGTATCCCTAGCTCTCAGGCTCACTCAAAACAAGAACCCAGGTCAATTGAATCTCGCAACGGCGAGGGCATAACAGAAGACCTACGAAGAACAACTAACTGAGAGTGCAGCCTGAACAGAACAAATCGGGTCCTGGAGGGTGGAGTTGGATTCAAACCCCAAACAGATTCTGCAGCACCGACTGCCCAAACCGACCGTCGCATCGGGCATCCTGCTGTAGGCAGTAATGCGATGTGAATGTGTGGACCGATAACCACGTCGCAGCCTTGCAAATCTCTTCAATAGTGGCTGACTTCAAGTGGGCCACTGACGCTGCCATGGCTCTAACACTATGAGCCGTGACATGACCCTCGCCAACGCTCGCATGCAGTCTAATGTGTGCAACTGACGTTCAGCAGGGCGGGTATGCGGTCTGGGAAAGAATGTTGGCAAGACAATTGACTGGTTAAGATGGAACTCCGACACCACCTTTGGCAGGAACTTAGAGTGAGTGCGGAGTACTACTCTGTTATGATGAAATTTAGTATAAGGAGCATGAGCTACCAGGGCTTGAAGCTCACTGACTCTACGAGCTGAAGTAACTGCCACCAAGAAAATGACCTTCCAGGTCAAGTACTTCAGGTGGCATGAATTCAGTGGCTCAAAAGGAGGTTTCATCAGCTGGGCGAGGACGACGTTGAGATCCCATGACACTGCAGGAGGCTTGACAGGGGGCTTTGACAAAAGCAAGCCTCTCATGAATCGAACGACTAAAGGCTCTCCAGAGATGGCTTTACCCTCTACACGATAATGGTAAGCACTAATCGCACTAAGGTGATTCCTTACTGAGTTGGTCTTGAGACCAGACTCTGATAAGTGCAGAAGGTATACAAGCAGGTTCTGTGCAGGCCAAGAACGAGGTTCTAGGGCCTTGCTCTCACACCAAACGACAAACCTCCTCCACTTGAAAAAGTAACTCTTTTTAGTGGAATCCTTTCGAGAAGCAAGCAAGACACGGGAGAGTCCCTCAGACAGACCCAATGAAGCAAAGTCTACGCCCTCACCATCCAGGCCGTGAGCGCAAGAGACTGAAGGTTGGGGTGCAGAAGCGCTCCTTCGTTCTGCGAAATGAGAGTCGGAAAATACTCCAATCTCCACGGTTCTTCGGAGGGCAACTCCAGAAGAAGAGGGAACCAGATCTGACGGGGCCAAAAAGGCGCTATCAGAATCATGGTGCCGTGGTCTTGCTTGAGCTTCAGTAAGGTCTTCCCCACCAAAGGTATGGGAGGATAAGCATACAGGAGGCCGTTCCCCCAATGGAGGAGAAAGGCATCCGACGCCAGTCTGCCGTGTGCCTGTAGTCTGGAACAGAACAGAGGCAGCTTGTGATTGGTCTGAAAGGCGAAAAGGTCCACCGAGGGGGTGCCCCACTCTCGGAAGATCTTGCGTACCACTCTGGAATAGAGCGACCACTCGTGAGGTTGCAAAACTCTGCTCAGCCTGTCGGCCAGACTGTTGTTTACGCCTGCCAGGTATGTGGCTTGGAGAAGCATACCAAACTGGCAGGCCCAACGCCACATCCTGACGGCTTCCTGACACAGAGGGCGAGATCCGGTGCCCCCCTGCTTGTTGATGTAATACATTGCAACCTGATTGTCTGTCCGAATTTGGATGATTTGTAGGACAGCCGATCCCTGAAGGCCTTCAGTGTGTTCCAGACCGCTCGGAGCTACAGGAGGTTGATCTGAAGATCCTGTTCCTGGGGGGACCACACCCCCTGGGTGTGGAGCCCATCGACATGAGCTTCCCACCCCAGGCGAGATTGGAGGAGTGGCCTAGTGGTTAGGGTGGTGGACTTTGGTCCTGGGGAACTGAGGAACTGAGTTTGATTCCCACTTCAGGCACAGGCAGCTCCTTGTGACTCTGGGCAAGTCACTTAACCCTCCATTGCCCCATGTAAGCCGCATTGAACATGCAATGAGTGGGAAAGCGCGGGGTACAAATGTAACAAAAATAAAACAAAAAATAAATACATCCGTCATGAGCAACTTCATGGGCTGCGGAATTTGGAATGGACGCCCCAGGGTCAAATTGGTCCGATTTGTCCACCAGTGCAGCGAAACGCGGCAACTGATGGACAGGCGGATGACATCTTCTAGATTCCCGGTGGCTTGGCACCACTGGGAAGCTAGGGTCCATTGAGCAGATCTCATGTGAAGACGAGCCATGGGATTTACGTGGACCGTAGAGGCCATATGGCCCAGGAGTCTCAACATCTGCCGAGCTGTGATCTGCTGAGACGCCCTGGTCCGGGAAGCGAGGGACAGGAGATTCTGAGCCCTCGCCTCGGGAAGATAGGTCTGAGCCGTCTGTGAATTCAGCAGAGCTCCTATGAATTCCAGAGATTGAACTGGCTGGAGATGGGACTTCGGGTAATTTATCACAAACCCCAGCAGCTCCAGAAGGTGAATAGTACACTGCACGGACCGAACAGCTCCTGCCTCTGAGATGCTCTTTACCAGCCAATCATCGACATACGGGAACATGTGCACCCCCAGCTTGCTTAGGTACGCCGCAACCACCACGAGACACTTCGTGAACACCCGTGGTGCAGAGGCGAGCCCAAAGGGTAGCATACAATACTGAAAGTGACGTGTCCCCAGACGGAATCGGAGATACTGTCTGTGGGCTGGTAGTATCGGGATGCGAGTATAAGCATCCTTTAAATCCAGGGAACAAAGCCAATCGTCTTTCTGAATCATGGGTAGAAGGGTGCCCAAGGAAAGCATCCTGAACTTTTCTCGCACCAGAAACTTGTTCAGGCCTCTCAGGTCTAGGATGGGGCGCATCCCCCCTGTTTTCTTTTCCACAAGGAAGTACCTGGAATAGAATCCCTGCCCTTCCTGCCCGGGTGGCACGGGCTCGACCGCATTGGCGCTGAGAAGGGCGGAGAGTTCCTCTGCAAGTACCTGCTTGTGATGGGAGCTGAGGGATTGGGCTCCCGGTGGACAATTTGGTGGAGTGGAGACCAAATTCAGGGTGTATCCGCACCGCACTACTTGGAGAACCCACTGGTCAGAGGTTATAATAGGCCACCTTTGGTGAAAAACTTTCAACCTCCCCCCGACCGGCAGGCCGTCCGGCACGGATACTTTGATGGCGGCTATGTTCCCATGGATCCAGTCAAAAGCCCGTCCCCTGCTTTTGCTGTGGAGGCGCAGGGGGCTGCTTAGGCGCACGCTGTTGATGGGAACGAGCGTGCTGGGACTGTCCCTGTGCCTGAGGAGGCCTTTGGGCCGACTGGGTGAACCTACGCTTGGTGTAGGCGTAGGGTGCAGCCTGCAGGGCACGGGAAAAACGTCCACCTGCTGAGGTGGATGCTGAAGGTGCCCGGTGGGAGAGCTTGTTGAGAGCGGTTTCCCGCTGGTGTAGTTGGTCCACCAACTACTCGAGCTTCTCGCCGAAAATGTTATCCCCCCCGGCAAGGGACATCCGCCAGCCGCTGCTGGGTACGGTTGTCCATGTCAGAGGCACGCAGCCAGGAGAGTCTGCGCATCACTATACCTTGGGCTGCAGCTCGAGATGCCACATCACAGGTGTCATAGATACCCTACTACTACTACTTAGCATTTCTATAGCGCTGCCAGGGTTACGCAGCACTGTACAAGTTTAAACATGGGGAAGGACAGTCCCTTCTCAAGAGAGCTTACAATCTAAAGGTAAAAACTATGTAGTCAGTTTAGGTATCAGGAATGGGAAGGTGGTTAGGCGCCAAAAGCAAGGGAGACGAGATGGGCCTTGAGTAAGGACTTGAAAATTGGCAGGGAGGGCGCATGGCGTATGGGCTCAGGAAGTCTGTTCCAGGCATAAGGTGATGCGAGGCAGAAGGGGCGGAGTCTGGATTTAGCGGTGGTGGAGAAGGGTAGAGAAAGGAGTGATTTGTCCTGAGAGCGGAGGTTACGGGTGGGAACATACGGGGAGAGGAGGGTAGAGAGGTAATGGGGGGCTGCAGATTCAGTGCACTTGAAGGTCAATAGGAGAAGCTTGAACTGTATATGGTAGCGGATCGGGAGCCAGTGAAGCGACTTGAGGAGAGGGGTGATATGAGAGCATCGGTTCAAGCGGTAGATAAGACGTGCGGCAGAATTTTGGACAGATTGAAGGGGGGATAGGTGGCTAAGCGGGAGGCCAGCGAGGAGAAGGTTGCAATAGTCAAGACGAGAGGTAACGAGCGAGTGGACGAGGGTTCGGGTGGTCTGTTCAAAGAGAAATGGCCGAATTTTGCTAATATTATAGAGGAAGAAGCGACAGGTCTTAGCTGTCTGCTGGATATGGGCAGAGAAGGGGAGGGAGGAGTCAAAAATGACTCCGAGATTGCGGGCTGAAGAGACGGAGAGGATGAGGACGTTGTCAACAGAGACGGAAAGTGGGGTAAGAGGAGAAGAGGGTTTGGGTGGAAAGACAAGGAGCTCAGTCTTTGCCATGTTCAGTTTCAGATGCTGGTTGGACATCCAGGCAGCGATGTCTGAAAGGCAGGCCGAAACTTTGGCCTGGGTTTCGACTGTGATGTCGGGAGTGGAGAGGTAAAGCTGGGTGTCATCAGCATAGAGATGGTACTGGAAACCTTGTGATGAGATCAACGAGCCCAGGGAAGAGGTGTATATCGAGAAAAGAAGCGGTCCAACGACAGATCCTTGAGGGACCCCAACAGAGAGCGGGACGGGGGTGGAAGAAGAGCCATTAGAAAATACTCTGAAGATGCGTTGGGAAAGATACGAGGAGAACCAGGAAAGGACGGAGCCCTGGAACCCAAATGAGGACAGTGTGTCAAGAAGTAAATTATGATCGACGGTGTCAAAGGCGGCAGATAGGTCGAGGAGGATGAGGATGGAATAGTGACCTTTGGATTTGGCAAGGAACAGGTCATTGCAGACTTTAGAGAGCGCTGTTTCTGTTGAGTGTAGTGGGCGAAGGCCGGATTGAAGCGGGTCGAGGACGGCCTGAGAGGAGAGGAAGTCAAGGCAGCGGCTGTGGACAGCAAGTTCAAGTAATTTGGAGAGGAAGGGTAGAAGAGAGATGGGGCGGTAGTTGGAGGGACAGGTGGGGTCAAGTGATGGTTTTTTGAGAAGTGGTGTGACTACAGCGTGCTTGAAGGTGTCAGGGACAGTAGCAGTGGAGAGAGAGAGGTTGAGGATGTGACAGATTGAGGGGTTAACTGTAGGAGAGATGTTGGTAAGCAGATTGGTGGGAATGGGATCAGAGGAACAGGTGGTGCACTTAGAGGAAAAAAAAAGGTGAGCAGTTTCCTCTTCGGTGAACTCAGGGAAGGAGGAGAAGGAGGCCAGGTTAGGTTGGTTGAGGGAGTGGGTTAAGAAGTCACAGGGAGGAGAAGGCTTGGAAGTGAATTCAAGGTTTATCTTCTGCACTTTATCGCGGAAGTAATCAGCTAGTGTTTGAGGAGAGAGTGAGGGGGGTGGGAGCGGAGGGTACTTTAAGTAGGGAGTTGAGGGTGGCGAAGAGGTGACGAGGGTTGGAGCCAAGAGAATTGGTTAATTGAGAATAATATTCCTGTTTGGCAAGGAATAGGGAGGACTGGAAGGAGGATAGCATGAATTTGTAATGGGTGAAGTCTGACAGGGTGCGAGATTTCCTCCAGAGTCGTTCAGCAGATCGGGTGCAGGAGCGAAGGTAACGGATGCAAGGGGTTAACCAGGGCTGAGGATTAATGTGCTTAGTGGGGCGAGAGACAGATGGTGCTAGGGTATCCAGAGCAGTGGAGAGAATTTCATTGTAGGTAGAGACAGCCGTGTCGACAGATTCAGAAGACGAGATGGAAGGGAAGAGAATGGAGATGTGAGAGGATAGGGTAGGGGGGTCGACAGCTTGGAGATTCCTGAAGGCAGTGGTTAATTGTTGGGCGAGGTTGAGGGGGAGGGTGATTAGGTGATGATCTGAGATAGGAAGGACTGAGGTGCAGAAATTGGAAGGTGAGCAGGAAGAGAAGAGAACGAGGTTGAGACAATGGCCATCACGATGAGTAGGGGTGGTAGAGCATAGTCGGAGGTTAAAGGAGGATATCAGAGTGAGGAATTTAGAAGCGTAGGAGTTGGATGGGTTGTCAACGTGAATGTTAAAATCACCAAGAATGAGGGATGGAGATGCGGGATCAAGAAAGATGGTAAGCCAAGCGTCGAAATCAGTAAGGAATGAAGAGAGGGGCTTATCAGGGGGGCGGTAGATGACTGCAACTCTGAGTGGTAATGGGTAGAATAGCCGGATGGAGTGAGCTTCAAAGGACGAGAAGCAGTGAGACTGCGGTAGGAGGAGGGGTTGGAAACTACAGGAGGGCGAGAGAAGTAGCCCGACGCCTCCACCGCGGCCATCTGGGCGGGGAGTGTGGGAGAAGAGATAACCTCCATGACAAAAGGCCGCGACTGAGGCAGAGTCGTCAGGGGAGAGCCAGGTTTCAGTTAGGGCGAGCAGTTGGAGGGAACGAGAGATAAAGAGATCGTGGGTGAAGGGCAGTTTGTTGCAGATCGAGTGGGCATTCCACAAGGCACATGAGAAGGGGAGGGAAGAGGGGGGGGAGGAGGGGAATAGAGACGAGGTTGGAGACATTACGGAATCGTTTGCATGGATAGGAGGAGGACAGGTGAGGGGGGCCTGGATTAGGATTAATGTCTCCTGCGGATAGCAGAAGGAGGAGCAAGAGAGTGCGGAGGAGGGTGGGGGAGGTCGGGCGACGAAGGTGGGGTGCACTTAGGAGGAATGGTGAAGGGTTAATGGTAGGAAGGAGGTGTTGGAGATTAAGGGCTAGGAAGGAGGAGGGGGACAAGAGAGATGGTGAGGTGGTGAGGGATGGGGTGAATAGGGTATTGCCGTAGCGGGAAGGACGGGAGGGAACACAGGTGGGCAATGAGTTCCAGCGGTAGATAGCGGTAAGGGGAGGGGAAAAAGATTAGGAAGGGACAGGGCAAGGAAGAGGATGTGGACAGGGGCCATAAGTAATGATTGCGGTGTGACAGGTGTAAGTTTAGTAACTGAGCTGAGAAGCAGATAGATAGAGCGAAGAGCTGGAGGCTTGGAATTGGAGGGATTGATGGACTGGAGAGTGGGTAAGTCAGTGGTGGCTGGCAAGTTAGCAGGCAGGCAAGTGAGGCAGTGGCTGCCAAGCTTGCAGGCGGGGCGGAGCAAGCTGGTGCGGACGGACAGGAACGAGCAGGGAGAGGCAGGGGGGCAGGTAAGTCAATGGCTGTCAAGTTAGCAGGTTGGCAGGTAAATAAATGGGTGACAAGCTAGCAGGCGGGTTGGGGCATGATGGAGCTGATGGACAGGAATGAGCAGGGAGACGCTGGAGAGCAGGTAAGTCAAGGGCTGACAAGTTAGCAGGCAGGCAAGTCAATGGCTGACAAGCTAGCAGGCGGGCTGGAGCATACTGATGCAGGACAGGAACGAGCAGGGAGAAACTGGAGAGCAGAGAAACTGGAGAGCAGGTAAGTCAATGGCTGATGAGTTAGCAAGCTAGTAAGCTAGTAGGCAGGCAAGTAAGTCAATGGCTGACAAGCTTGCAGGTGGGCTGGAACAAGCTGGTGCAGATGAACAGGAACGAGCAGGGAGAAGCTGGAGCAAGCAGGCTGGAGCAGATGGACTGAAACAAGCAGGGAGAAGCTGGTTCAGGTGGATTGGGACACGCTGGAGCAGATGTACTGGAGCAGGCAGGCTGGAGCAGGTACTGGAGTAAGCAGGGAGAAGCTGGTTCAGGCAGACTGGAGCAGGTGTACTGGAACAAGCAGGGAGGAGCTGGATCAGGTGGACTGGAATACGCTGGAGCAGATGTACTGGAGTAGGTAGGCTGGAGCAGGTGTACCGAAGCAAGTAGGCTGGAGCAGATGGGCTGGAACAAGCAGGGAGAAGCTGGTTCAGGCGGACTGGAACACGCTGGAGCAGATGTACTGGAGTAGGTAGGCTGGCAGGTGTACCGGAGCAAGTAGGCTGGAGCAGATGGGCTCAAACAAGCAGAGAGAAGCTGGAACAGTCGGACTGGAACACTGGAGCAAGAAGGGGAAGCTGGATCGGCGGACTGGAACAAGCTGGGATCGGGCGGACTGGAACGAGCTGGAGCAGGCGGACTGGAACACACTAGAGCAGATGGACTGGAACAAGCAAGGGGGAAGTTGGATCGGCGGACCGGAACAAGCTGGGCTCAGGCGGACCGGAACAAGCTGGGATCAGGCGGACTGGAACAAGCCAAGCTGGGATCAGGCGGACTGGAACACGCTAGGGCAGCTGGACTGGAACAAGCAGGGGGGAAGCTGGATCAGCGGACTGGAACAAGCTGGAACCGTCAGACTGTAGCAGGCAAGCGGAGAGAAGCTGGCTCGGGTGGACCAGGGAAAGCTGGCGCAGCTGGGCTGCTCTCAGAGCAGCCGAGCTGGGCTGCCCGCCACCCCGACAGCCCAGTGTAAGAGCGGACAGGTAGGGCAGCAGGGCAGAGTAGGGATCGCTGGGACAAGAGAAGTCGGTCAGAGAGAGGATCCACACGAGGGCCTAGGGATCGGCTGCCACAGGTCACCTGGCTCGCCACTCACTCTTGTCAGAGAGATCTACGCAGGGCCCTGGACAGGAACTTTCTGCACGCCTTCAGCTGCCTGACCACCTCTTGAAATGGCCTGGACTGCTCCGGAGGGAGCTTGTCGACCAGGTCCGCCAGTTGCCTCACATTATTCCGCATGTGGATGCTCGTGTAGAGCTGGTATGATTGGATGCGAGTCACGAGCATGGAAGATTGGTAGGCCTTCCTCCCAAACGAGTCCAGAGTGCTAGACTCCCGCCCAGGGGGCACCGAGGCGGTATCCCTTGAACTCCGTGCTCTTTTGAGAGCAGAGTCCACGACCGCCGAGTCATGAGGCAATTGAGGCCGCATCAACTCTGGGTCTGAGTGGATTCTGTAATGGGACTCCGCTTTCTTGGGGATGGTGGGATTAGATAGTGGCTTCAACCAGTTCCGAAGCAGTGTCTCCTTAAGGACATTGTGCAACGGCACCGTGGAAGACTCTCTAGGTGGTGATGGATAGTCGAGGACTTCGAGCATCTCCGCCCTCGGCTCATCCACAGTAACCATGGGGAAGGGAATGCAAATAGACATATCCCTGACAAAAGAGGCAAAGGAGAGGCTCTCAGGAGGCAAGAGCTTCCTCTCCGGTGAAGGAGTGGGGACGGAGGGAAGGCCCACAGACTCCTCCGAGGAGAAATATCTGGGGTCCTCCTCCTCCCCCCATGAGGCCTCCTCCTCTGTGTCAGATATGAGCTCTCTCAGCTCAGACCTCAACTGGGCCCGTCTCGACTGCGAGGAACCACGTCCTCGATGATGGCGCCGAGCAGCGTACTCCCGCGCCGGCGGGGACGAAGCTCTCTCCATCGACGTCAACGCCACCTAAGTGGCGGTTGACACCGGTGCCGCAAGCGGCGTCGGAGGCCTCAGCATCGGGCCAGAGCCCACCGGCGCCTCCATCAACGGCGCCGGGGGCGCAAGCAGCCCTGGTGCGGGAAGAGCCTGGCGCATCAGCCCTTCCAGGATCCCGGGAAGGATGGCTTGGAGGCACTCGTTAAGGCCCGCTGTCGGGAAAGGCAGGGGGGCCGGTGTGGGTGCTGGAAGCTGCTCGGGTTCAGGAGACGGTACCGAGATACCCGCGGACCTGCGCAGCGACACCTCTTCGACCGAGGGGGAACGCTCCTCCCAGCACTGCCGCTTCCTGGGTGTCGAGTCGTCCCTCGATGTACCGGAGCTGCCAGGCCCGTGGGTGACCGATGACGGTGCTTCTTGGCTTTCTTGCAATGTCCATCATTGGCGCTCCGCGGAAGAGACGAGGAGGAGGAGGAGGAGGAGGTGGAGCCCCCCTCCCCCCCCCCCCCCCCCGGCCTCGAGGTATCGGATCCGACAGGGTTCGGTCCCGATGGCCCTGAGCAGCGGGAGTGGCCGGGGCAGACTGCCCGCGCGGCCGCTCACCACCGCCGTTGTTGGCAGGCCAAAGGTACCTGTGCTCCTGGGGTCGATGCCATAGTCGGCGCCGACACCGTCAACATCGGTACCGGCACCGAAGACCCGGCCGTCGACACCGATGCTGTCGAGGTCGACGTCGAAGAGCCGCGCAAGTTCCAAAAAGACGGTCCCGCAGAACTTGCCTCGCCACCTGCGTCCGCTTCCTCCGCTTCCTTAAGCTGAGACACAAGGTGCACGTCTTGGAATTATGCTCCGGGACGAGGCACTGGAGACACCAAGCGTATCGGTCTGCGAGATATGTCAGCCGCACCGACCACACTTCTTGAATCCACTCGGGACCTTCGAGGACATCGACGGAAAAATCGCGTCGGCGAAGTCAAAATCGTCGATGGTGGCGGTGAAAAGCACACCCGAAAAAAGAAAGAATAGACCGCGCGACCACAAGGCCGCGACGACGCGCCCTCACGACTAGGAACGACGAGGAAAACTCTTTCGTTTTTTTTAAAGAAAAAAATAACGCGAACGCGTAACACTAACAAAGAAAAACCGCGAGCTAGGCCGCAATCCAGTTTCCGGGGCTGACTAAGAGAGGGACGTGAACACGTCTCTCTCCAGCGCGGAAAGGAAAAAAAACTGAGTGGGAACGGTCACGTACGGGCAGAAAGACGGCCACGCATGCGCGGTGGGCATGCCCTGCGTGCGGGACCTTCCGCAAAGTTTTCTTCCCGTTGGAGGGGGCTGCCGTGGACGTCAACCCAGTCGTGAGAACAAGCAGCCTGTTTGTCCTCGGAGAAATTCCAATACTCCCCCCTGGAAAAAGCCTGAACATGTTAGATACTCTAGGGAAGATGTTCTAAAATTGTCAAACGCATAGACTGCAGTATACGAATCTCAATTAATGAAATATTTTCATGCCACCCTAGAGAAAATTCAGGATTCATCAAGTTATACCCAAAAATTGATCCTGGGGAAATTGTGCAAAAAAAAATGTGTTTTTCCAAACATTTTCCACAGGATTTGAAATACAGCACACATTTTAAAATTCTACATTATATATTTGTAGCACAAGTGGAAGAACAAATGGCTAGAAATGTGAGGGGTGACAAAAATTTGCTAGATACTTTTGTTCTGTTTTCACAGAAAATCCTGGAGAAGGACCGGGATTGACTGGCAAAAGCACGAATGAGAAGGTAAAATTATGTATTATACCTGATAATTTTCTTTCCCTTAATCATAGCCGATCAATCCATAGACTGGTGGGTTGTGTCCATCTACCAACAAGTGGAGATAGAGAGCAATCTTTTGCCTCCCTATATGTGGTCATGTGCTGCCGGAAATTCCCCAGTATGTCGATATCAAAGCTCCATCCAAAGGACTCAGCACTTAGAGAATTACACCCACAAAGGGACACTCTGCCAGCTCACCACCGCCGAAGCGGGGGAGGGAAAATATTCCAGCGCACCACCGCCGGGGCGGTTGGCGGGAAACCACACCCACCGACGCGGGGGGAACTGGCTTATCCTGCTACTGCAACCGTGGGAGGAGCTGGCTTACCCTAACACCGCCGAAGCTGGAGGGATACAAAGCTACCCTACAGCCGCACGAAGCGGGAGGGAGCGCCGGCATAATTTAGTTATCAATCCAGCCACCGCCGAAACGGGGGGGAGAGGAAGCAGCAGCTCACTGTAACACAAAATCGTCTCAACTCGAAGAGACTTCAATTGGAAGAACTTGAACACGAAGTCCTCGTGAACAGGAAATGAAGACTGAACTTGTACCTGAAATATAACCAGAACACAAACAATACAGATATCTGGGAGGGGCTATGGATTGATCGGCTATGATTATGGGAAAGAAAATTATCAGGTATGATACATAATTTTACCTTCCCTATTATCAAGCCGATCAATCCATAGACTGGTGGGATGCACTGAAGCAGTACTCACCCAGGGCGGGACATGGAAATCCCTGAACGCAAAACTGAAGCCCCAAACTGGGCCTCGGCACGAGCAGCCACATCCAAGCGGTAATGTCGTGAGAAGGTATGAGCCGACGACCAAGTAGCCGCTCTGCAAATCTCTTCCAAGGAGACAGATCTGGACTCCGCCATCGAGGCTGCTTGTGCTCTAGTAGAGTGTGCCTTCAGCTGAATAGGCGGAATCTTCCCTGCCACCACATAAGCTGAGGCGATCGTCTCCCTGACCCAACGTGCCACCGTAGGCTTAGATGCCTGCAGACCCTTACGAGGGCCTGCGAACAGCACGAACAGATGATCCGACTTCCGGAAATCATTGGTCACTTCCAAGTATCTGATGATGACCCGTCTAACATCCAGGTATTTGAGCGCAGGGTACTCTGGGTAATCCTCCCTACGAAAGGAGGGTAGGTAAAGCTGCTGATTCACATGGAATCGAGAAACAATCTTGGGCAGGAAGGAAGGCACTGGGCGAATCGATACTCCTGCCTCAGTGAATCGCAGGAACGGTTCTCTACACGAGAACGCCTGGAGCTCGGAAACTCTTCTGGCTGATGTGATAGCCACCAGGAAGACTGCTTTCAACGTCAGGTCCTTCAGCGATGCCCTTGGCAAGGGCTCGAAGGGCGGCTTCTGCAAGGTCCGTAGCACCAGATTGAGATTCCACGTAGGCACTATCGAGTGCAGAGGGGGGCGCAGGTGATTAACTCCTTTGAGAAAGCGTACCACATCCGGCTGTGAAGCCAGGGAAGCCCCCTTCAGACGACCCCTGAAGCAAGCTAGAGCCGCCACCTGGACTTTCAGCGAACTGAGCGACAGGCCTTTCTCCAGCCCCTCTTGCAGGAACGCCAACACTGAAGATATTGGAGCAGTGAAGGGCGATACAGAGCCTGCCTCGCACCACGACGCAAAGGTACGCCAAACCCTGGCGTAAGTGGTGGAAGTAGAGCGCTTCCTCGCTCTCAGCATAGTGGCGATGACCTTGTCTGAGAAGCCCTTCTTCCTCAGCCGCTTCAAGAGCCAGGCCGTAAGACCAAAGGGGGAGGGATCCTCCATCACCACGGGACCCTGATGTAAGAGGCCCTGCTCTGCTGGCAGCCGCAGAGGGCCGTCCACCGAGAGTCTGACTAAGTCCGCATACCAGGGACGTCTGGGCCAATCCGGACCCACCAGGATCACCCGGCCCGGATGCTTTGCCACCCAGTCTAGCACCCTGCCCATCATGGGCCAGGGCGGGAATACGTAGAGAAGCTCCTGTGCCGGCCACTGCTGGAGAAGAGCATCGACTCCCAGAGATCAAGGGTCTCATCCTCTGCTGAAAAAAACGCGGCACTTGGCAATTGGCCGAGGACGCCATCAGATCTAGGCTCGGCCGGCCCCAGCGTTTCGTGATGTCCAAGAACGCCCGAGCAGACAGTTGCCACTCTCCGAGATCCAAGGCATGTCGACTGAGAAAGTCCGCCTTGACATTCATAACTCCCGCAATGTAGGCCACCGACAGCTGTTCCAGATTCACTTCCGCCCACAGGCATAGCTTCATGGCCTCCTTGGCTAGAGGGGCGCTCCTGGTACCTCCCTGGCGATTGACATAGGCCACAGCCGTGGCATTGTCCGACAGGACCCGTACAGGCCTCAGCACCAGTACCGGGAGAAACTCTAGAAGCGCCAACCGAATGGCTCGGAGCTCCAGGAGGTTGATGGACCATTTCGTCTCTGCAGGAGACCAGAGCCCCTGCGCTGTCCGCCCCAGGCAGTGGGCTCCCCAGCCCGTCAAGCAGGCGTCCGTTGTGACGACAACCCACTCTGGGGTCGTAAGAGGCATTCCTGCGGACAGCTTGCCTGGCCTCAGCCACCAGCTCAGCGCCTTTCGCACTGCTGGATCCAAAGGAAGGCGTACGGCGTAATCCTCCGAGACTGGAGTCCACCGCCGCAGAAGAGAGTGCTGTAGTAGTCTCATATGAGCCCTGGCCCAGGGCACTACCTCCATCGTGGCAGTCATGGAGCCCAACAGCTGCACATAGTCCCAAGCTTGAAGAGTAGAGGAGGCTAGGAACTGGCCCACCTGGGTCTGAAGCTTGACGCTCCGATTGTCCGGCAGGAACACTCTGCCCACTTGGGTGTCGAATCGAACTCCCAGATACTCCAGGGACTGAGTCGGGCGCAGCTGGCTTTTCTCCCAGTTGATGATCCATCCCAGGGAGCTCAGAGGGTAGCTCTCCCGCACTCCGCATAGGAAGGGGCTCGGATCAGCCAGTCGTCCAGATAGGGATGGACTTGCACTCCCCTCCTTGCGGAGGAAGGCTGCGATGACCACCATTACTTTGGAGAAGGTCCGCGGAGCCATAGCCAACCCGAACGGGAGGGCTCTGAACTGGAAGTGTCGGCCGAGCACTGCAAAGCGCAGAAAGCGCTGATGAGGCGGCCAGATGGGAATATGTAGGTAAGCTTCTTTGATGTCCAGGGAGGCCAGGAATTCTCTCTTTTTCACCGCAGCTATTACGGAGCAGAGAGTCTCCATCCGGAAGTGCCGAACTTTCAAGGCCTGATTGACTCCCTTGAGGTTGAGAATAGGCCGAGCAGATCCTTCTTTCTTTGGCACCACAAAGTAAATGGAGTAGCGCCCCTTGCCAAGCTGATCTACTGGCACCGGGACCACCGCGCCCAGGCGGATCAGGTTGTTCAAAGTCTGCTGCACGGCAGCTGCTTTGACATGAGACTTGCAGGGAGAGTTTACAAACCCGTCTCTTAGGGGTCGGCAGAACTCTAGCTTGTAGCCGTCTCTGATGACTTCCAGAATCCAAGCGTCTGAAGTTACCTGGTCCACTCGCCCAGAAATGAGGACAACCTTCCTCCTATCTGCACTGGGCCATGGACCAGGTCCCCGTCATTGGGTACGCGACCCTGGGGGCGGGCCGGAGTACGAACCTCCGTGACGACGGTCCCTACGAAAGGAATGCTGCTTGGGGGAGAAGTTACGTTTGAAGGAAGAGGAGGCAGAGGAGGCCGACTTGCCTGGGCGATACCGACGGGCTTCCTGGAATCGGCCCTTGGAGGAACCAGGACGGGCACTGCCGGCCCGAGTCCAGACCTCCGGCAACTTCTTGCCCTTGGACGTGCCGAGCTCCGTCACGATCTTGTCCAGCTCGTCCACAAAGAGCAGCTTGCCTTTAAAAGGCAACTTGGCTAGGCGAGATTTAGAGGCATGGTCAGCAGACCAGTGCTTAAGTCACAGCCACCGCCGCGCAGAGACT
Source organism: Microcaecilia unicolor (assembly GCF_901765095.1). NCBI lineage: Eukaryota > Metazoa > Chordata > Amphibia > Gymnophiona > Siphonopidae > Microcaecilia > Microcaecilia unicolor. The sequence goes on along the minus strand of NC_044042.1, from coordinate 92,531,798 downwards.
GTCTGAGCCATGCCCTTGGCCGAGGCTCTCAGAACATCATACAGCAAGTCTGCCAAGTAGGTCAGACCCGACTCCAGGGTCGGCCATTCCGCCCTCCAGGAAGGGTCCGAGGGGGAAGCCCGCTGCAAAACAGTCAGGCACGCCCTAGCCACGTAGGAGCCGCAAACTGAGGCTTGCAAACTCAGAGCGGCCGCCTCAAAGGACGACTTTAAGGCCGCCTCCATTCTCCTGTTTTGTGCGTCTTTCAGGGTAGTGCCGTTTTCTTAGTCACGGCAGTGATTAAGGAATCTACTGTGGGCCAGACAAAGGCTTCCCGTTCCCCTTCAGGAAAGGGGTACAGACGGGACATAGCCCTGGCTACTTTCAGGCTCGCCTCAGGGGCATTCCATTGCGCTGAAATTAAGGTCTGCATGGCTTCATGAACGTGGAAGGTTCTAGGCAGGCGCTTCGTTCCCAGCATAATGGCGGAGCCAGTAGAGGCTGAGAGAGAGCCTTCCTCCGGAGAGGCAATCTTCAAAATGCTCATGGCCTGCACAAGCAGGTTGGGCAAATCCTCTGAGCGAAAAAGCCGCGCTGCAGAGGGGTCGTCCACTCCATCCGAGCGAGGATCAGTCTCTTCCATCCACATCAGAGGAGACAGAGTCCCCCGAGGGTGGAAGATCCACCAGAGGGCGCTTAAGCATAGAGGCCTCGGCGCCCCGATCAGAGAGGTGGGCAGGGGCAGTGTTCTGCATAAGAAAGGCCTGATGCAGCAGCAAAATGAACTCAGGGGAGAAACCCCCCAGTCTGTGCATTTCTGCAGCCTGTGCCGCGGCCCTAGAGGCGCCCTCCATCTGCGCTCCCAGTAGCGGGGGAGAGGCGTGTTGTGCGTCCAAAATGGTGTCCGGTGCAAAACCGAGGAGCCGCGCGGGAAGAAGGGCGTTTTAATTTTGCCGACTTCTTACTGTCCCCGATTCAAGGGCGACCAAGCTGTTAACGTCTCCCATCTCGAGGGCGGCCTAAGAAGAAGCCGACCGAGCTGCGTGGCCGGTCACGACCGGGAGGGCGGCCAGCGGGGGATGGGCGCCTAAGGCGGGAAAGGCCGCCATGCCGGAGGAAAAACCGGTGAACTCTCCCGGTTCAGAAAGGGCGCCCAAAAAGGGTGACTCTACCTTCGATCCCCCGCTTCCCCACTAGGCGCGCGAACGCGTTCCGGGGAGCGTCTTTTCGCGCCCTTGCCATCCGAGGCCTTAGCCACGTGGAGACCGTTCGTGGAACCCCCTGGCCGCTAGTAAAAGGTAAAAATTACCTGCTTCTTGCTCCGAGCAGCGACGACTTGTTCCAGTGAGCAGCTGCAAATGGACGCCCTTTTTGAACGTCTAAAAAAAATTTTTTTTTTGTTTAACGGAGCCAGCGGGAAGGGGGAGAAAAGGAGGGACCTGGCACCACCAGGTTTGCACTTGCTCACGAAGAGCCCTCAACCCCAGGTACTCAACAAAACCTAAACAATTAGGCTTGGAGAGCTAGCCAGAGCTGCTGCTGTGTGACCACACACCTGCTGAGATAGAGAACATACTGGGGAATTTCCGGCAGCACATGACCACATATAGGGAGGCAAAAGATTGCTCTCTATCTCCACCTGCTGGTAGATGGACACAACCCACCAGTCTATGGATTGATCGGCTTGATGATAGGGAATGGAGTAGATAGAACACCGTTCACGGAAAAGAGTGTGTATGAACAACTTGAAAATCTAAAAGGTGGACAAAGCTGTGGGACCGGACGGGATCCACCCCAGGATATTGAAGGAGCTCAGAGAGGTTCTGGCGGGTCCTCTTCAAAATCTATATAAATAAAATCCCCCCTCAGAGTTTTGAAGCTCACTCCATCTGTGGCAGTGAAGCCCTGAACTCCTGTCCTCCTGGTAGGCTAGGCTATTGGGACTACTCACCCTCAGTCATAGACCCGCACTCAGCCACGCCCATCTGCTCCCTAGGCCACGCCCCATCTGCACATAAAAAGCACCCTCAACGTTCTAAAGTACACTCTGAGGCTTCAACAATTCGTATGTTTGAAGCTCTGTAACCATTTTTAAGCATACTACATCTCTGCCCCGCCCTGACCTATCAGAGTACATCTCTGCCCTGCCCTATCAGAGAAGGGAGGAGCGTCACAGCTGCACCGCTCTGACCTATCAAAGGGAACTGAAACAGGAAAAGGGAGGAGCGTCACACCGAATGAGGGACCTATCAGAGGGAAGTCAAATAGAAGAAGGGAGGAGCGTCAGAGGCGAAGGGGTCACTCGGGAGGAGCGTCACTCGCTTTGCTGTGCACATGTGCTGGAGAAGTTCTGCACCCGTTTCTCCTCCCTCTGTTTTCTCCGGTGGCCTTGGCAGCTGAATGTGGAACTAACGAGGGCGGGAGCTGTTGCTTTGCATCTGCCAAATTAAGTCAGCTCCTGCTGTGCACCCTCCCCTCCTGTCCTTTCAAGCAGTGAATACGAGCTGGGACTGAACAGGCAGCACAAAACTCCTTTTTGTTTTCTTTTGTTTACACTTGCACAGCTGACAGCTGGTTGCTGCCTGCGGTGCCCCTCTTCCCTTTTACAATCATTTTGCCACATTTCCTCTTTTTCCCTCTTTTCTTTCTCTACAAACATGACAAGGGGTTGGAAGAGGAGGTCCTGCACAGCTCTCTCTACTGTTGCCACAGGCTAAGCAACAGTTCAGGCACAAGGAGGGGGAGGATGAGGGCCAGAACAGGTACACAGACCACAGATGGAGGCGGAGGAGGGGGTCCTGACAGCACAGGTGAAGGGGGGAGGGGCGACCTACAGCCCTGAGAGGAGGGCTGCAGGGAGACCTGAAAGGAGGGGGGGAGACTGACCAGACAGGGAGATGAGGGGTCCTGCGACAACACAGTGGCAGACGGAGGGGATCCTTCCAGCAAACATAGGGAGGGGGGCATGTATCTCCGTCACACACACTCTCTCACTCTCTGTCTACAACACACGCTATGTCTCACACTCGATCACATTCACTCTCTGTCACACAGTCACTGTCAAACACTCTATCACTCTCATACACTCTCACTCACATACCTACTCAAACACACTGTTAATCTCACACACACACTTGCAGCCACACACATTCAATCTGTCTCTCTCACAAAGTCACTCTCACACACACTCTCTCAAACATACACACTCCGAGGAAAACCTTGCTAGCGCCCGTTTCATTTGTGTCGGAAACGGGCCTTATTTACTAGTTTGTTTAATAAATCCTTGGAGACTACTACTCCAATCTCATCTCTATTTCCCTCCTCCTCCCCTCTTCCCCCCCCTTCTCGTGTGCCCTGTGGAATGCCCGCTCGGTCTGCAACAAACTTTCCTTCACCCATGATCTCTTCATCTCCCGTTCCCTTCAACTGCTCGCCCTAACTGAAACCTGGCTCACCCCTGACGACTGCCTCAGTCGCAGCCCTATGCCATGGAGGTTATCTTTTCTCCCACACTCCCTGCCCAGTTGGCCGCGGAGGAGGCGTCGGGTTTCTACTTTCGCCCTCCTGTAGTTTTCAACCCCTCCTCCTACCGCAATCTCACTGCTTCTCATCCTTTGAAGTTCACTCCATCCGTCTATTCTACCCACTGCCACTCAGAGTTGCAGTCATTTACCGCCCCCCTGATAAGTCTCTCTCTTCCTTCCTTACCGACTTCGATGTCTGGCTCTCCGTTTTTCTTGAACCCTCATCTCCGTCCCTCATTCTTGGAGACTTACATACACGCTGACGACCCATCCGACTTTTATGCTTCTCAGTTCCTCACTCTGACATCCTCCTTCAACCTCCAGCTGAGCTCCACCACCCCTACTCACCGAACTAGCCATTGTCTTGACCTCGTCCTCTCCTCTACCTGCTCATCCTCCAAATTCTGCGCCTCAGCTCTACCTCTCTCCAATCATCACCTGATCACCTTCACACTTCATCACCCTCCCCCTCAGTCCCGCCCTACACTAACCACTACTTTCAGGAATCTCCAGGCTGTCGACCCTCCCACCTTATCCTCTAGTATCTCTAATCTCCTCCCTTCCATCATGTCCTCCAAGTCTGTCGACAAGGCTGTCTCTGCTTACAACGTCACTCTCTCCTCTGCTCTGGACACCCTTGCACCATCCATCCCCCGTCCCACAAGGCGTACTAATTCCGAGCCCTGGCTGACACCTTGCATCCGATACCTTAGCTCCTGTGCCCGATCTGCTGAACGCCTCTGGAGGAAATCTCGCACCCATACCGACTTCACTCATTACAAATTCATGCTATCCTCCTTCCAGTCCTCCCTATTCCTTGCCAAACAGGACTATTACACCCAAATGACTAATTCTCTCGGCTCCAACCCTCGTCGTCTCTTCGCCACCCTCAACTCCCTCCTCAAAGTGCCCTCCGTTCCCACCCACCCCTCACTCTCTCCTCAATCACTGGCTGACTACTTCCGCAACAAGGTGCAAAAGATCAACCTCAAATTCACTACCAAGCCACCTCCTCCTCTTCACCCTTTAACCCACTTCCTCAACCATCCAACCCAGGCCTCCTTTTCCTGATATCACCGAGGAGGAAACCACCCACCTTCTTTCCTCCTCGAAATGCACCACCTGTTCCTCTGATCCCATCCCCACCAACTTACTAAACACCATCTCTCCTACTGTCACCCCCCCCCCCCCCCCCCATCTGTCATATCCTCAACCTCTCTCTCTCCACTGCAACTGTCCCTGACACCTTCAAGCATGCTGTAGTCACACCACTCCTCAAAAAAACCATCACTAGATCCTACCTGTCCTTCCAACTACCGCCCCCATCTCCCGCCTACCCTTCCTCTCCAAGATACTTGAACGCGCCGTTCACAGCCGCTGCCTTGATTTTCTCTCCTCTCATGTCATCCTCAATCCGCTGCAATCCGGTTTTCGCCCTCTACATTCAACAGAAACGGCACTCACTAAAGTCTGTAATGACCTGTTCCTTGCAAAATCCAAAGGTCACTACTCCATCCTCATCCTCCTCGACCTATCCTCTGCTTTTGACACTGTTAATCATAATCACTCCTTGCCGCACTATCCTCATTTGGATTCCAGGGCTCTGTCCTCTCCTGGTTCTCCTCTTATCTCTCCAACCGTACCTTCAGAGTACATTCTCATGGATCTTCCTCTACCCCCATCCCGCTCTCTGTTGGTGTTCCTCAGGGATCTGTCCTTGGACACCTTTTCTCAATCTACACCTCTTCCCTGGGCTCGCTGATCTCATCTCATGGTTTCCAATATCATCTTTATGCTGATGACACCCAGCTTTATCTCTCAACACCTGACATCACTGCGGAAACCCAGGCCAAAGTATCGGCCTGCTTATCCGACATTGCTGCCTGGATGTCCAACCGCCACCTGAAACTGAACACATGGCCAAGACCGAACTCACTGTCTTTCCACCCAAACCCACTTCTCCTCTCCCTCTACTATTTCTGTCGATAACACCCTCATCCTCCCCGTCTCATCTGCCCGCAATCTCAGAGTCATCTTCGACTCCTCCCTCTCCTTCTCTGCGCATATCCAGCAGACAGCCAACACCTGTCGCTTCTTTCTCTATATCAGCAGCAAAATTCGCCCTTTCCTCTCTGAGCACACCACCCATACTCTCATCCACTCTCTCATTACCTCTCGCCTTGACTACTGCAACCTACTCCTCACTTTGACTACTGCAACCTACTCCTCACTGGCCTCCCACTTAACCATCTATCCCCCCTTCAATCCGTTCAGAACTCTGCTATGCGTCTTATCTTCCGCCTAGACCGATATGCTCATATCACCCCTCTCCTCAAGTCACTTCACTGGCTTCCGATCAGGTACCGCATACAATTCAAGCTTCTCTTATTAACCTACAAATGCACTCAATCTGCAGCCCCTCATCATTACCTCTCTACCCTCATCTCCCCTTACGCTCCTACCCGTAACCTCCGCTCACAGGACAAATCCCTCCTCTCAGTACCCTTCTCCACCACCGCCAACTCCAGGCTCCGCCCTTTCTGCCTCGCCTCATCCTATGCTTGGAATAAACTCCCTGAGCCCATACACCAAGCCCCCTCCCTGCCCATCTTCAAATCCTTGCTCAAAGCCCACCTCTTCAATGTCGCTTTCGGCACCTAACCATTATTCATCTAGTCAGGAAATCTAGTCTGCCCCAATTTGATTGACTGCACATTTTTGTCCTTTAGATTGTAAGCTCCTTCGAGCAGGGACCGTCCTCTGTGTTAAATTGTACAGCGCTGCGTAACCCTGGTACCGCTTTATAAATGTTTAGTAGTAATCAGTAGTAATTTCCTGGAAGCCACTAAGTTGCAAGATCCGAGACAACATGGCTCTACCACAGGTAAATCGTGCCAAATGAATCTCATTGAATTCTTTGACTGGGTGACAGGAGAACTGAATCAGGGACGTGCTATAAACGTAATCTACTTAGATTTCAGCAAAGCTTTTGACACGGTTCCCCACAGGAGGCTCTTGAATAAACTTGACGGGCTGAACTGGTGAACTGGATTAGGAACTGGTTGACTGGCAGACGCCAGAGGGTGGTGGTTAATGGAATTCGTTTGCATGAGGGAAAGGTGAATAGTGGAGTGCGTCAGGGATCGTTGCTGGGGCCGATTCTGTTCAATATATTTGTGAGTGACATTGCCGAAGGGTTAGAAGGTAAAGTTTGCCTTTTTGCGGATGATACTAAGATTTGTAACAGAGTGGACACCCGGGAGGGAGTGGAAAACATGAAAAAGGATCTGCGGAAGCTAGAAGATTGGTCTAAGGTTTGGCAATTAAAATTCAATACGAAGAAATGCAAAGTGATGCACTTATGGAAATCCACAGGAGACATATGTGTTAGGTGGCGAGAGTCTGATATGTATGGACGGTGAGAGGGATCTTGGGGTGATAGTATCTGGGTATCTGTGCCTGAGATGGTCCGGTTGTACCGAGTACAGCGTTTGAAGCCCCTGGGAGTCTTCGATGACATGGAAGGAAAGACAGCACCATCTAAATCAAAAGTCACAATTGTGCCAAGAAAAAGGGAACAAAAGGAGGGAATGACCCGACCGAGCAGCCTAAAAACAGCCGCAAAATAGGGAGAAAATCTGAAAAACGCTCGCTGAAAAATGTCAATGCTCTTTCCCGGGCACACAGAGGAGCCACAGAATATCTGTTGCTCCTCATGCGGAAGAAAAAGAACTGAGGAGTGTGGCCGCGCGGTAAGACACTCGGTGCATGCTCAGTCATACGCACAGCCCACTCAGAAGGTTCTAGCAAACTTTTTGCTATGTGGAATGCCATTTCCCGGGCCGGCGCAGATCGCCAACACAACTGTGAGTATAACACAGCCTGCTTGTCCTCAAAGAATCCACTCATCTGGACTGCTCTGGAATAGATGATAAGGAATGCATTTCATTCTGTTATCATAGCACACCAGCTATTTAACCTATAACTCTACACAAACAGTACATAATAGTGCAGTTGCACTTATCAACAGAGAGCATCTACAAAGCAGCAACCATTTACTCCCATTCTAATAGGTTGCCTAAAGCTAAGCACCATTTGCACACTACATTTACAGAATACTGCCATCCAAACAAATACTTCCACACATAAATGGCAGCTACATGCTTAACGCTACTCTATGATCTTAGCACGCAAATGTTTCATATATAAATGCAAGGAGGTGATCACATGGGGGAGGCTCTTAGTTACAGAATACCATAGTTTAAAAAGTGTGCAAGTGCCATATTTAGGTGCTTGCATTTATGCCCATCATAGACTGGAGGAGTAGCCTAGTGGTTAGTGCAGCGGACTTTGATCCTGGGGAACTGGGTTTGATTCCCACTGCAGCTCCTTGCGACTTTGGGCAAGTCACAACCCTCCACTGCCCCAGGTACAAATAAGAACCTGTATGTAATATGTAAACCGCTTTGAATGTAGTTGCAAAAACCACAGAAAGGTGGTATATCAAGTCTCATTCCCTTTCCCCCTTAACTGCTTTGTCCATTAAAGACTTAGGAGAAGAGCCAAGCTTTTGCTTGCTTTCTGAAGTAAAGGAAGTTGAAAGTCTTGCATTAAGCAAAGCCTTTCTGGGAGTGTGTTCCAGAGTGTGGAGGCTGCTTCAAGGAAGGCTCTTTGCCAAATGTCACATCACGTAATTCCTTTGGAGAGGATGTAGTTAGGGATATTTTTTGGGAAGATTTTAGCAATCTTTTGGAGGTGTGTAGAGGTAGATCCTCTTCAAGTTTTGCCCATGATTATCCAGATATTCAGCCTCATTTCTACCTGGACAAATTCACCCACTTACTTTTTACCTGGAAAGCATCAGCTGATTATCAGCCTCTAAGTAATTGGGTGGCATATAAATGTTTGTGAGTGATTATTACATGCTTAAAGGACAGTCAGAAAAAGGCAAACAAATCCCAAAATGCCTTTACCTTCGTTGTGGAACTATCACTAGTAAAAAGGCGAGAACTTCTCCGAGGTAATGCATTAGCTGGAGCAGCAATAGTTGGGCTCAGAACCTGAGGAGTTGCACTGCAAAGAGAATAATCAGTTAGAAACTTGACTGGCTCAAGAGAACCAAAATGAGCATCCACAGCAGGCAGAAAGCAGCAGGGCAGCACTTGGAATTCAGCTGTTGAAAAAGCTTCAGAGAGGAGCTCAGGTTTTAAGCAGACACTTTTAGCTGACTATGGTATACTGCATAGTCAGTTTGTAAAGGGTGCTGCAGTTTCAAGCAGATAGCAAAGAGGCTTTGTATTCAATATAAATAAAACTTGTATTTGAAACCAATAAAAATAAAATCTTTTCCCCTTATGCTATTCCTTGGAAGGCTGCTGTACATTTATTATCTGACTGGCCTTAGTAGCACCACACACATCCTCCACATATCCCTTTCAGTGTGTCCATGTTTCTGTGTGCATCTCCCTACAATGCAGCCCAAATGAACAGAGCTTCATGTTAAAAGTTCAGAATATTCCACAACCACATATGGTTTATTCTGACTTTGTACACCATCCGGTTCTGCGTTAGTATGGGCGGTACAGAATTACTAAATTTTAAAACTAGAAAAGAACTACAGTTTTCTAAAGGAAAGAAACACACCAGAGGAGGATAGAATTCAGTCAACATCTAAACCACAAATAAAGTAAATACCTTGTCTGTGGACCAGAACTCTGTGTTTGTACTGCAAGAATTGGCGTCACATCTCGACTATTTCCACTTTGCGAAAAGACAGACTTTGTTCCAGGTTGGCCCAGTCTAGCAACAGACTGCAAAAGACAAAATTTCCAATCTATAGGTTTCTTATTATATAAATAAGTTGCACAAACAACCAAATCAGGAAATAAGCCATTTCTATTAGATATGCCCATTTTATGAAGAACATTACTACCATTTTTTTATCATTCTGACAACAGAATTTCTACTTTGCAGTTGTCTGCTACTGAACAAGAAAACAAAGTTACTTACCTGTAGCAGGTGTTCTCCGAGGATAGGACAATCATTCTCACAACTGGGGTGATGTCATTCAACAGAGCCCGGTGCAGATGCTGCCCAGCGCTTTATCTCTAAGAGGCCTCTGGGAGCATCCCATCATGCATATGCAGGTGCCCTCCCGCCAGGACAAACAATCTGACATAGTTGAAAAAGACAACTCCAAAGGGGGGAGAGAGGGTTTGTGCCTACTGTCCTCGGAGAACACCTGCTACAGGTAAATAACCTTGCTTTCTCCGAGGACAAGCAGGCAATATCTCACAACAGGGAATCTCTAAATATAAGACTCATTGAAAACAACGTTAGGACAATGGGCATAGGCAAAAGAGATGCAGTTTGCCAGCCAACTGGACAAGATGCATTGGTTGACAGCTACCTCCATCCTGTTGGGATCAAAAGAAATGAAAAGCTGAGTGGACTGTCTATTGGCTTTAGTCTGATCCAGATAGAAGGAAGACTCACTTGCAGTTCAAGATGTGTGCACTTTCGCCAGGATGGGCATGAGGTTTGGGGAAGAATGTTGGCAGAATAATCGACTGGTTAAGATGGAACTCCTACACCATCTTAGGAAGGAACTTGGGGTGAGTGAGAACTACTCTTATGATGAAACTCTGTGTAAGGTGGATCCACTAGGAGGGCTTGAATCTCACAGACAATGTGAGCTGAAGTAACCAACATCAGAAACAAGACTTTCAAAGGTCAGGTACTTCAGATGAGAGGAATCTAGCAGCTCAAAAAGAGCTTTCGTCGGCTGGATAAGGTTGAGGTCCCGTGAATTGGGGGGCGGGGCTTTGTCAACAGCAAACCCCGCTAAAGCAAACAACTAGAGGCTATCCAGAGACAGGCTTACATCTCGTATGGTGATGAACAGCGCTGATCACACTGAGGTGAACTCTTACAGAATCGGTTTTCAAGCCAGACTCCGAGAGGTGCAGGTACTCAAGCAGTTTTCGTGTAGGGCAAGAGAGGATCTAGGGCCTTGCTCTCACATCGGACAGCAAACCTCCTTCACTTAAAGGAGTAACACCTCTTAGTGGAATCTTTCCTGGAAGCCAGCAAGACCCTGGAGACACCCTCTGGCAGGTTCAAAGAGGCAAATTCTAGCATCTCAACGTACAGGCCTTGAGAGCCAAGGACTGGAGATTGGAATGAAGAACAGACTCCTCCTTCTGAGTGAGGAGGCTCAGAAAACAAACACTCATCTCCACAGTTCTTCAGTGGATAACTCCAGAAGAGGGAACCACACCTGCCTCGGCCAGAATGGGGTGCGGAGGAGAATGGTACCCTTGTCGTGTTTGAGTTTCAAAAGACTCTTTCCTATCAGAAGAATGGGAGGATATGCATACAGAAAATCCATTCCCCAATAAAAGGAGACAGGCATCTGCTGCTAGTCTGCCATGCAATGAGTCTGGAGCAGAACAGAGGGTCTTTGCTGTTAAGATGAGTGGCAAAAAGATCCACCAAGAAGGTGCCCCACTTTTGGAAGATCTTGCAGGCAATGCCTATATTGAGAGACTACTCGCGCAGTTGCATTACCTGCTCAGCCTGTTCCGTTTCCCCGCCAGATATGTGTACTGGAGCAACTGGAGGACCATGCACTGGTACACAATCCAATGGTCCCCTCACACAAGGGGTAAGGCCCCCTTGTTTGTTTACATAATATATAGTAACCTGTGTTTGAATCACGATAATCTGGTTCATCAGTCCATCTCTGAAAGCTTTTAGAACGTTCCAAATCACCCGGAATGTCACGAAGTTCAATTGCAGTGAAGCTTCCTGGGAAGACCAAATTCCCTGTGTTTGAAGTCCATATACAAGGGATCCCCAGCTCAGGTTAGATATATACATGGTTACAAGCTTCTCAGGTGTAAGAATTTGGAATGGTAGTCCCAGGATCAAATTAGAGCAAATGGTCTGTAGGTAGAATAACCATAAATAATTCCTATAGGAAAATAACTCCCAACAGATTATTATTTACGCCAAGGTCCTATGATGCAGAACTCTGCATAAGCAAATATTCTGGATTCTTGTCTAGGGGAACTTAGGACCTTGCTTTTGGCCCCTAGCCAAATTTGCCATTACAGATAAGTGAAACCAAAGCCAAAGCTGATTGTATAGCTCCATGATGCGTCTGCACCTTGAGTACTACGTTCAGTTTTGGTCACTGTATCTCAAAAAAGGTATAGCGAAATTAGAAAAGGTTCAAAGAAGAGCTATCAAAATGATTAAGGGGATGGATCACCTCTCGTATGAGGAAAGGCTGAAGAGATTAGGGCTCTTCATCTTGGAAAAGAGACAGATGAGGGGAATTATGATTGAGGTCTATGAAATCCTGAGTGGTGTAGAACGAGTAGAAGTAAATCGATTTTGTACTCATTCCAAAAGTACAGAGACAAGGGGACACTCGAGGAAGTTATATGGAAATACTTTTAAAACAAATAGGAAGAAATATTTTTTCACTCAATGAATAGTTAAGTTCTGGAACTCTGTGCCTGAGGATGTGGTAACAGTGGTTAGCGTACCTGGGTTTGGACAAGTTCCCGGAGGAAAAGTCCATAGTTTGCTATTGAGTCAGACATGGGGAAACAACTGCTTACCCTGGTGTTTGTAGTATGGAGTGTTGCCACGATTTGGGTTTCTGCCAGGTACTTGTGACCTGGCTTGGCCACTGTTTGGAAAACAGGATACTGGGCTAGATGGACCATTGGTTTGACCCAGTATGGCTACTCTTATGTTCTAACAAGCCGGTAAAGGAATCATTTGGACTGCTAGTTAACCGAGGGGTAAAAGGGGCAATCAGTGAAGACAAAGCCATAGCAGAGAGATTAAATTAATTCTTTGCTTCGGTCTTCACCGAGGAAGGTTTGGGAGAGATTCTGGTGCCAGAAATGGCATGCAAAGCTGACTATTCAGAGAAACTAAAGTCTCTATAAACTTGGAGGAGGTAATGACACAATTTGACATATTGAAGAGTAGCAAATCTCGTGGACTGGATGGTATTCATCTCAGAGTACTGTTAGAATCGAAAAATGAACTTGCGGAACTATTGCTATGGACGTAATCTACTTAGATTTCAGCAAAGCTTTTGACACGGTTCCCCACAGGAGGCTCTTGAATCAACTAGACGGGCTGAAGATAGGACCCGAAGTGGTGAACTGGATTAGGAAGTGGTTGACGGGCAGACGCCAGAGGGTGGTGGTGAATGGAGTTCGCTCTGAGGAGGGAAAGGTGAGTAGTGGAGTGCCTCAGGGATCGGTGCTGGGGCCGATTCTATTCAATATATTTGTGAGTGACATTGCCGAAGGCTTACAAGGTAAAGTTTGCCTTTTTGCGGATGACACCAAGACTTGCAACAGAGTGGACACCCCGGAGGGAGTGGAAAGCATGAAAAAAGATCTGCGGAAGCTAGAAGAATGGTCTAACGTTTGGCAATTAAAATTCAATGCGAAGAAATGCAAAGTGATGCATTTAGGGAGTAGAAATCCAAGGGAGACTTATGTGTTAGGCGGGGAGAGTCTGATAGATATGGACGGGGAGAGGTATCTTGGGATGATAGTATCTGAGGACCTGAAGGCGACAAAACAGTGTGACATGGCTGTGACTGTAGCAAGAAGGTTGCTAGGCTGTATAGAGAGAGGTGTGACCAGCAGAAGAAAAGTGGTTTTAATACCACTATATAAGACGTTGGTGAAGCCCCACCTGGAGTATTGCGTTCAATTTTGGAGGCCGTATCTTGCGAAGGATGTTAAAAAAATGGAAGCGGTGCAAAGAAAAGCTACGAGAATGGTATGGCATTTGCGTTGCAAGACGTATGAGGAGAGACTTGTTGACCTGAACATGTATACCCTGGAGGAAAGGAGAAACAGGGGTGATGTAATACAGACGTTCAAATATTTGAAAGGTATTAATCCGCAAACGAACCTTTTCCGGAGATGGGAAGGTGGTAGAACTAGAGGACATGAAATGAGATTGAAGGGGGGCAGACTCAAGAAAAATATCAGGAAGTATTTTTTCACGGAGAGAGTGGTGGATGCTTGGAATGCCTTCCCGCGGGAGGTGGTGGAGAGGAAAACGGTAACGGAATTCAAACATGCGTGGGATAAACAAAGGAATCCTGCTCAGAAGGAAGGGATCCCCAGAAGCTTAGCTGGTGGTGGGAGGCAGGGCTGGTGGTTGGGAGGTGGGGATAGTGCTGGGCAGAGTTATACAGTCTGTGCCAGAACTGGTAGTGGGAGGCGGGGATAGTGCTGGGCAGACTTACACGGTCTTTGCCAGAGCCGGTGGTGGGAGGCGGGGCGGGTGGTTGGGGGGCAAGGATAGTGCTGGGCAGACTTATACTGTCTGTGCCCTGAAAAAGACAGGTACAAATCAAGGTAAGGTGTACACAAAAAATGGCACATGTGAGTTTATCTTGTTGGGCAGACTGGATGGACCGTGCAGGTCTTTTTCTGCTGTCATCTACTATGTTATGTGTATATATATATATATATATATATAAATATAAAGATAAGAATGTACAAATATAGAATCACTCTATAGCAAGGCATAGCAAAATACAAAAATATAGAACTTGCTGATAATAATAAAACAGAACTAGATTGCTACTGAATACTATACACAATGATTCTTTCTGGACTACAATACTAGGTAATTACAGAAACCTGATTTGTAACCTAAACTATGGTTCTTATGCCAAATAAAAAGTTAGCAGCTCTATCTCCTGACCACAAGTTATGATGTAATCGATCTTTCTTGGATAAACACTAATCACTAATCCCGGACTACAGAAAGTAAATCACTGAATCTCACCGCACTGGCAGCCTCACGATGAAGTAGATGCAGGTTCCTTCTTAGACTCGAGGTGTCTCCCCAGTGAGTCAGTCTTAGATGTAGTGCAGGGTGTCTCTGCAGATAGCAGGTGTCAGTCACTCCATGCCGTATTTCAGGGCTGGTATAGCTGAGCCACCGAGTATTTTCACCAGATATGCAGTTCGCAGGTGTTTCAGGTCTTCTCCCTTCTCTTGTCAGTCCAAACTCCCCGATGGTTCTTACCAACTCTGACTAACTAACTTTCTTCTGTTTCCGCGTTCTTAGTACCAATCATGATCTCGTCCAGCTCACTACATGGGCAAGAACAGTCCTTTGTTTTATGACCTTGAAAATGGTAACTTTCTGGTCTGCATCTCTGGTTCTAACCAGGATTTCTGGAGCCATAGGTCTCACTCCCTTCTCAGCTTCTTAGGGTGATAACAGGGTGGTTGTAACACAGAATGTCCTTGGCTGTGGTCTGCCTGCTAGTAAATTTTCCACAAGCTGAAAAGCTGGATCTCGCTGACACAGAAAGGTTCAGGTCAGAGGTTGTAGCAGCCATCTTGTTTGTAACCGGCTGCATTAGGCTTGTATGAACTAAGACCAGCTCAGGTGAGATCACAGGGAAATACCCCTACAGGTCCTAGGTTCCTCCTAGCCTAAGACCATTGGGAAGCTAGAATCCACTGAGCATCCTTCAAATGGTGGCTTGTCATGGGCATCACATGTACTGTCAAGGCTATGTGGTCCAATAGCCTCACCATCTGCCGAGACATGTCCTGCTGACCTCAGCGGCGATGGCCATCAAAACATCTGTCTGTACCTGCAGGAGGTAGGCCCAAGCTTGTACTGTGTCTAGCAGGGCTCCAATGAATTCCTTACTGTACAGGTTGTAGGTGGGACTCTGGGTAGTTGATCACAAAACCTAGTACTTCCAGCACCCGAATAGTCCTCCATATGAGTAGCCAATCGACCAACCAGGGAAACGCATGCACTCCGTCTGTGTAGCGACACTGCGACTACCACTAGACATTTTGAGAAGACCTTGGGAGCTGACGCAAGGCCAAAGGGCAGTGCACGATACTGGAAGTGGCATTTCCCCATGTGAATCTGAGATACTTCCCAGTCATAGAAGTATCTGAATGTGGGTACAGGAAGCATAGCCAATCATTCACTTGACTCATGGGGAAACAATCCTGAACTTTTCCTTGACCAGATACCAGTTCAGGCCCCTGAGGTCTAGGATGGCATGGGATGAGATCCCTCCCCATTTTCTTGAGCACTTGGAAGTACCTGGAATAGAATTCCTTCTCTTCTTGCCCTGATGAAATAGACTCGTAAGCACTGGCCTTTAGAAAGGTAGAGAATTCATCTGCAAGTACTTCCTTGTGCAGAGAGCTGGAGATAAGATCGGCAATTTGGAGGATGTTTTCACCAGTAGACTGCACAACTATGGCAGACAATTTGAAGAACTCACAAGTTGGAGGTTAAAAGGGGCTACCTTTCCTGGAAAAACAATTCAGCCTCCCCCTACCTGCAGGTCATCTGGAACGGCTATTTGGATGATGGCTATTGTTCTCGTTGAGCCGGTCAAAAGCTCATTCACTGCTTTGACTGGGGAGCCAGCTGGGGCTTCGGGGGGTGTGCTGCTGCTAGGATCAGGAGCACCAAGAATGGGCCTCTTGGGTGGGGCAGGTAGAAGTGAAACTACACCTATGAGGGTAGCAAGTGTTCCTCTGAGGTCCAATCAAAATCTGTGAGGAATGGCTGAGGAAGGAGGCTGCCGAGAGAGGGACTTGATGGTGTCACAGTGTTTCCTATTGATGTCTGCAACCTCCACCTTGTCCCCAAAAAGGTTATCTCCTCATCCGCCAACCTCTCTTGAGCCACTGGACACCTAAGGCAGTCTGGACACAATGTCAAAAGTATCAAACATGCCTCTAGCTAGGTATGTCCTGCACTCCTCCTGCTGTGCAGTCAGATGGCTAAGCTCTGCAACCAGCTCTGCTGAGAGAGTGCTTGCAGTGAAGCACACCTCCTGGGAGAAATGAGACCTCAGCTGTCTTGGCCTACTAGTGGAACATCCAGCCTGGTCAGGATGCCGAGGTACATAAGTACCGCCACACTGAGAAAAGACCAAGGGTCCATTAAGCCCAGCATCATGTCTCCGACAGCGGCCAATCCAGGCTTCAAGAACCCGGCAGCGACCCCCCCCCCCCCCCAAAAAAAAAAAAAAAAAAAAAAAATTAATAATGTTCAATGGACTTTTCCCTCAGGAATCTGTCCAAACCCCCTTTAAATTCCGTAAGGCCAGCTGCTGTCACTACATTCTCCGGTAACGAGTTCCAGAGTCTAACTACACGCTGAGTAAAGAAAAACTTCCTCCTATTTGTTTTAAATCTACCATATTCTAGCTTCATCTTGTGTCCCCTGGTTTTGTTGTTGTTTGAAAGTGTAAACAAACACTTCACATCTGTCCGCTCTACGCTCATTATCTTGTAGACTTCTATCATATCACCCTTAGCTGCCTTTTCTCCAACCCCGGGGAAGCTTCCATCCCCGACATCAAGCAGGACACTGCACAGGCCAGCCTAGATGCCTACTGAGGCATTGGCATCAGTGGCTGCTCCACAGATGAGACCTATGCCTCCAAAGAGGGCTGGAGCTGTGCTGTGGCTGGCATAAGCGCCCTCAATGCCAATGCACTCTGCTGTTGCAGCAAGACCACCAGCTCCTCCTGGAGCATGGTCCAGAACTGGTCATCGACGGCAGGGTCGGTGTCTGTGTGGAGGACAGCCTGAGCCCAGCTGTAAGGTGGGGAGAGTGCTACTCTCGATGCTAACGCTTCACAGGTATGGGTAACACCAATGTCCCGGTGCTCCTGGTACCTCGCTTTGAAGGGGTCCGATGCTTGCTCTTCTTAAACTGACCTTGGTGTCAAACATCGAAGCCCCACAGGACCAATGCAGACGACACTGAATCCCCACATTGCCTCAGTGCTGGGTTCAATGCAGACAGGTCCCGGGGCCCTAACATAGCAACCCACATTGAGGAAGGGGGAAATCACCTCGATGCAGGCGCACTCTGTGTTGGATGAACTGCCTCTGCCATCAGGGCTGAAGCTTCTGATGCAGATGTTGATGGACTGGACTTGGCGCTAAAAAGTTTTTCATGCTCGATCTCCCTGGCTCTCTGGGTCCTCTTTTGTATGTGCAAGCAGAGGACACAGGAATGAGTGTCATGGTCTGGCCCCGCCCCAAGCACTGGAGACACCAATTACAGGGATCAGTCCTAGAGATAACCCGATTCCACAGGGAACAGCACTTAAAACTACTGGGAACCTCTGGGACCTGGAGGAAAAACAGCAAACACCAAACCAAACGGCTCAACGGTGAGGGTGAAAAAAGGCCACTCGCACTTGAAAAAGCTCAATGCAACCCAGCCGGAGCTTGGTCCACCAAGCCGAAAAACTAAGGAAACTTAAAACAGGGCAAATAAAAAATAAAATTAAAATACAAACGAAAGAAAAAGGACAAAAATCCCACGAGGAAGGCACCAAGATAAATGAAAGTAAACCTGCTGAGAGATCAAAACCGCAACCTCTTTTCTCCATGGGAAAATACAAAGTGTTGCCATACTGGGACAGATCGAAGGTCCATCAAGCCCAATATCCTGTTCCAAGAGTGGCCAATCTAGGTCACAAGTACCTGGCAAGATCCTAGAATAGTAAAACAAATTTTATGCCGTTCAAAAGTACCATCCTGGAGGCCCAGGCCAAACATATTCCGCAAATTAGAAAAGACTGAAGTCCAAGAGACAGCCAGCATGGCTGAAAAGTGAGGTGAAGGAAGCTATTAGGGCTAAAAGAAATGCCTTCAGAAAATGGAAGAAGGAACAGTCTGAAAATAACAAACAGCAGCATAAGGAGTGTCAAAGCAAATGCAAGGCGCAGATAAAGAAGGCCAAGAGAGATTACAAAAAAAAAAAAAAAAAAGATAGCATTAGAGACAAAAAAACATAGTAAAAATTTCTCAGTATATTAAAAGCAGGAAGCCGGCAAAAGAATCGGTTGGGCCACTGGATGACTAAGGGGTAAAAGGGGTGATCAAGGAAGACAAAGACGTGGCAGAAAGATTGAATGAATTCTTTGCTTCGGTCTTCACCAAAGATTTGGGTGGTATTTCAAGCGGACGAGTCGGAGAAACTTACTGACTTCACGGTAAACCTGGAGGACGTAATGGGGCAGTTCAGCAAACTGAAGAGTAGCAAATCTCCTGGACTGGATGGTATTCATCCTAGAGTGCTAATACAACTGAAAAATGAGCATGCGGAGCTACTGTTAGTGATGCAATTTATCCTTAAAATCGAGCGTGGTACCGGAAGATTAGAGGGTGGCCAATGTATCGCCAATTTTTAAAAAAGGTTCCAGGGGAGATCCGGGAAATTATAGACCAGTGAGTCTGACGTCGGTGCCGGGGAAAATGGTAGAGGCTATTAAAAACAAAATTACAGAGCACATCCAAGGACATGGATTACTGAGACCAAGTCAGGACGGCTTTAGTGTGGGGAAATCTTGTCTGACCAATTTACTTCAATTCTTTGAAGGAGTAAACAAACACGTGGACAAAGGGGAGCTGGTTGACATTGTGTATCTGGATTTTCAAAAGGTGTTTGACAAGGTACCTCATGAAAGGCTACAGAGGAAAGGGTCATGGGATAGGAGGAAATGTCCTATTGTGGATTAAAAACTGGTCGAAGGATAGGAAATAGAGTGGGGTTATAAATGGGCAGTATTCACAATGGAAAAGGGTAGTTAGTGGGGTTCCTCAGGGGTCAGTGCTAGGACCGCTCCTTTTTAATGTATTTATAAACGATTTAGAGATGGGAGTAACCAGCGAGGTAATAAATTTGCTATTGACACAAAGTTATTTAAAGTCGTTAACTCGCAACAGGATTGTGAAAAATTACAGAAGGACCTTACGAGACTGGGAGACTGGGTGGCTAAATGGCAGATGACGTTTAATGTGAACAAGTGCAAGGTGATGCATATGGGAAAAAAGAACCATAATTATTGCTACGTCATGCAAGGTTCCACGTTAGGAGTTACGGACCAAGAAAGGGATCTGGGTGTCGTCGTTCATAATACACTGAAACCCTTCTGCTCAGTGTGCTGCTGCGGCTAGGAAAGTGAATAGAATGTTGGGTATTATTAGGAAAGGTATGGAAAACAGGTGTGAGGATGCTATAATGCCGTTGTATCGCTCCATGGTGCGACCGCACCTTGAGTATTGTGTTCAATTCTGGTCGACGCAGCTCAAGAAAGATATAGTAGAACTGGAAAAGGAGCAGCGAAGAGCAACTAAAATGATAGCGGGGATGGGACAACTTCCCTATGAAGAAAGACTAAAGAGGCTAGGGCTTTTCAGCTTGGAGAAGAGACGGCTGAGTGGGGACATGATAGAGGTATATAAAATAATGAGTGGAGTGGAACAGGTGGATGTGAAGCATCTGTTCACGCTTTCCAAAAATACTAGGACTAAGGGTCATGCGATGAAACTACAGTGTAGTAAATTTAAAACAAATAGGAGAAAGGTTTTCTTCACCCAACGCATAATTAAACTCTGGAATTCGCTGCCGGAGAACGTAGTGAAGGCAGTTAGCTTGGCAGAGTTTAAAAAGGGGTTAGACGGTTTCCTAAAGGACTTGGGAAAAATCCACAATTTCGGGAACATGTATAAAATGTTTGTACGTTTGGGTAGCTTGCCAGGTGCCCTTGACCTGGATTTACTGCTGTCGGGGACAGGATGCTGGGCTCGATGGACCTTTGGTCTTTTCCCAGTATGGCATTACTTATGTACTTATGATTTTCTGAAGTCCATCCTAATGACTTATGAACTTTTCTTTTAGGAAATTATCCAAACCTTTTTTAAACTCTGCTAAATTAACTGCTTTTACTATATTCTCTGGCAACAAATTCCAGAGTTTAACTACTCATTGAGTGAAGAAATATTTTCTCAGATTTGTTTTAAATTTACTACTTAGTAGCTTCATTGTGTGCCCCCTAGTCCTAGTATTTTTAGAAAGAGTAAACAAGTAATTCGCGTCTACCTGTTCCACTTCACTCAGTATTTCATAGACTAAGATGGCTTGTCCTGCACTCGCATGTTGGGCGGTTATGGTGGACAGATGACTGACATCACCCAGTTGTGAGATACGGTCTGCTTGCCCTTGGAGAAACTCCTTAAAATAAAGAAAATCACCACCACATTTATTACATTTCTATCCCGCGCTTTCTCACACATGGCAGGCTCAATGCGGCTTACATAGTAACAATATAATGAAGATACATACCTGTAGCAGGTATTCTCCGAGGACAGCAGGCTGATTGTTCTCACTGATGGGTGACGTCCACGGCAGCCCCGAGACCGGAAATCTACCGAGCAACAAAAGTTTGCTAGAGCCTTCGATCGCGGAAGACAACTCCAAAGGGGAGGCGGGCGGGTATGTGAGAACAATCAGCCTGCTGTCCTCGGAGAATACCTGCTACAGGTATGTATCTTCATTTTCTCTGAGGACAAGCAAGCTGCTTGTTCTCACTGATGGGGTAGCCCTAGCCCCCAGGCTCACTCAAAACAACAAGGAAAGGTCAATTGGGCCTCGCAACAGCGAGGACATAACAAGGATTGACCTACAAAGAAAACATCTAACAGAGTGCAGCCTGGAACAGAACAAAAAATGGGCCTAGGGGGGTGGAGTTGGATTCTAAACCCCAAACAGATTCTGCAGCACCGACTGCCCAAACCGACTGTCGCGTTGGGTATCCTGCTGAAGACAGTAGTGAGATGTGAATGTGTGGACTGAACACCATGTCGCAGCCTTGCAAATCTCTTCTATAGTGGCTGACTTCAAGTGGGCCACTTAAGCTGCCATGGCTCGAACACTGTGAGCCGTGACATGACCCTCAAGAGTCAGCCCAGCTTGGGCGTAAGTGAAGGAAATGCAATCTTCTAGCCAATTTGAAATGGTGCGTTTCCCAACAGCAACTCCCCTTCTGTTGGGGTCGAAAGAAACAAACATTTGGGCGGACTGTCTGAAGGGGCTTGTCCGCTCCACATAGAAGGCCAATGCTCTCTTGCAGTCCAATGTATGCAACTGACGTTCAGCAGGGCGGGTATGAGGACGGGGAAAAATGTTGGCAAGACAATTGACTGGTTCAGATGGAACTCAGACAGCACCTTTGGCAAGAACTTAGGGTGAGTGTGGAGGACTACTCTGTTATGATGAAATTTAGCATAAGGAGCATGGACTACCAAGGCTTGAAGCTCACTGACTCTATGAGCTGAAGTAACAGCCACCAAGAAAATGACCTTTCAGGTCAAATACTTCAGATGGCAGGAATTCAGTGGCTCAAAAGGAGGTTTCATCAGCTGGGTGAGAACGACGTTGAGACCCATGAAACTGGCGGAGGTTTGACAGGGGCCTTTGACAAAAGCAAGCCTCTCATGAAGCGAACAACTAAAGGCTGTCCAGAGATAGGCTTACCCTCTACACAGTGATAAGCACTAATTGCACTAAGGTGAACCCTTACGGAGTTGGTCTTTAGATCATATTCTGACAAGTGTAGAAGATATTCAAGCGGGGTCTGTGTAGAAGAGCGAGGATCTAGAGCCTTGCTGTCACACCAGACGGCAAACCTCCTCCATTTGAAAGAATAACTCCTCTTAGTGAAATCTTTCCTGGAAGCAAGACTCGGGAGACACCCTCAGAAAGACCCAAGGAGTCGAACTCTACGCCCTCAACATCCAGGCCGTGAGAGCCAGAGACTGAAGGCTGGGATGCAGAAGCGCCCCCTCGTTCTGAGTAATGAGGGTTGGAAAACACTCCAATCTCCACGGTTCTTCAGAGGACAACTCCAGAAGAAGAGGGAACCAGATCTGATGCGGCCAGAAAGGAGCTATCAGAATCATGGTTCCGCAGTCTTGCCTGAGTTTAAACAAAGTCTTCCCCACCAGAGGTATGGGAGGATATGCATATAGGAGGCCTCTCCCCCAATAAAGGAGAAAAGCATCCAACTCTAGCCTGCCGTGGGCCTGAAGTCTGGAACAGAACTGAGGGACCTTGTGATTGGTCTGAGAGGCAAAAAGATCCACCGAGGGGGTGCCCCATGCTCGGAAGATCTTGTGTACCACACCCGAGCTGAGCGACCATTCGTGAGGTTGCATTATCCTGCTCAACCTGTCGACCAGACTGTTTACGCCTGCCAGATACGTGGCTTGGAGAAGCATACTGTGAGCACGAGCCCATAGCCATATCTGGACGGCTTCCCGACACAGGGGGCGAGATCCGGTGCCCTCCTGCTTGTTGACGTAATACATGGCAACCTGTCTGTCTGAATTTGAATAATTTGATTGGACAGTCGATCTCTGAAAGCCATTAGAGCATTCCAGATCACTTGCAACTCCAGGAGATTGATCTGAAAACCTGATTTCTGGAGGGACCAAGCTCCTTGAGTGTGAAGCCCGTCTACATGGGCTCCCCACCCCAGGAGAGATGCATCCGTGGTCAGCACTTTTTGCGGCTGAGGAATTTAGAAGGGACGTCCCAAAATCAAATTGGATCGAATTGCCCACCACTGAAGGGAATTGTAAAATTTGGTGGGTAGCTGGATTGCATCCTCTAGATCCCCTGCGGCCTGAAGCCACTGAAAAGCTAGGGTCCATTGAGCTGATCGCATGTGAAGACAGGCCATGGGAGTCACATGGACTGTGGAGGCCATATGGCCTAGCAGTCTCAACATCTGCCGAGCTGTGATCTGCTGAGACACTCTAGCCAAGAAAACAAAAGACAAAAGGTTGTCTGCTGTCGTCTCTGGAAGATAGGAATGAGCAGTCTGTGAATCCAGCAAAGCTCCTATGAATTCTAGTTTTTGAACTGGAAGAAGATGGGACTTTGGGTAATTTATGACAAACCCCAGTAGCTTCAGGAGTTGAATAGTCATCTGCATGGACTGCAGAGCTCCTGCCTCTGAGGTGTTCTTCACCAGCCAATCGTCAAGATAGGGGAACACATGCACTCCCAGTCTGCGTATCGACGCTGCAACTACCGCCAGGCATTTGGTAAACACCCTGGGCGCAGATGCGAGACCAAAGGGCAGCACACAATACTGAAAGTGCTGTGTTCCCAGACGGAATCGTAGATATTGCCTGTGAGCTGGCAGTATCGGAATGTGCGTATAAGCATCCTTTAAGTCCAGAAAGCATAGCCAGTCGTTTTTCTGAATCATGGGAAGAAGGGTGCCCAGGGAAACCATCCTGAACTTTTCTCGGACCAGATATTTGTTCAGGGCCCTTAGGACTGGACGCATCCCCCGTTTTCTTTTGCACAAGGAAGTACCTGGAATAGAATCCCAGCCCTTCTTGGCCTGGTGGAACGGGCTCGACCACACTGGCGCTGAGAAGGGTGGAGAGTTCCTCTGCAAGTACCTGCCTGTGCTGGAAGCTGAAGGACTGAGCTCCTGGTGGGCAATTTGGACGTATGGAGAGCAAATTGAGGGAGCATCCTAGCCGGACTATTTGGAGAACCCACCAATCTGAGAGGCCACCTTTGGTGAAAAAATTTTAACCTCCCCCCGACCAGCAGATCGTCCGGCACAGACACTTTGATAGCGGCTATGCTCAACTAGAGCTAGTCAAAAGCCCGTCCCTTACTTTTTCTGGGGAGCTGCGGGGGCCTGACTAGGCACACGCTGTTGACGAGAACGAGCGCGCTGGGGTTGAGCCTGCGAAGGCTGTCGAGAAGGTGTATTGTACCTACACTTATTGTAAGCATAGGGATCATTCCGCCTTCCCCAGAAAAAACGTCTACCTGATGAGGTAGATGCTGAAGGCATCCGGCGGGAGAGATTGTCCATAGCGCTTTCCCGCTGGTTTAGATGTTCGACCACTTGCTCGACTTTCTCGCCAAAAATATTATCCCCCCAGCAAGGGGCATCCGCCATGAGAGTCTGCGCATCACTATACCTGATGCAGCGGCTCTGGATGCAACATCAAAAGAGTCGTAAGCACCCCTGGACAGGAATGACACGCCTTCAGCTGCCTGACCATCTCCTGAAAAGGCCTGGCGTGCTCCGGAGGGAGCTTGTCCATCAAGTCCGCCAGTTGCTTTACATTGTTCCGCATGTAGATGCTCGTGTAGAGCTGGTAAGACTGAATTTTGGACACGAGCATAGAGGACTGGTAGGCCTTCCTCCCAAAAGAGTCCAGAGTTCTAGATTCTCATCCCGGGGGCGCCGAGGCAAAATCCCTAGAATTCTTGGCCCTCTTGAGAGCAGAATCCACAACCATAGAGTCGTGAGGTAACTGCGACTTCATGAACTCAGGCTCCTCATGGATTCGATAGTGGGACTCAGCTTTTTGGGGGATGGTGGGATTAGATAGTGGTTTCGTCCAGTTCTTCAGCAATGTCTGCTTAAGGACATTATGCAGAGGAACAGTGGACAACTCCTTAAGTGGTGAAGGATAGTCAAGGACCTCGAACATCTCGGCCCTTGGCTCATCCTCAGAAACCACCGGGAAGGGAATAGCCACAGACATTTCCCATACAAAGGAGGAGAAAGAAAGGCTCTCCCGGGGGGGGGGGGGGGGGGGGTGGAGTTTCCTTTCAGGCGAAGGAATGGGATCAGAAGGAAGACCACAAGACTCCTCAGAACAGAAATATCTGGGATCTTCCTCTTCTCCCCACGAGGCATCCTCCTCGGTGTTGGACAAGAGTTCATGAACTGCAGTCCGAAACCGGGCCAGTCTCGACTCGGAGGAACCACGTCCTCGATGATGACGTTGAGAAGTCGACTCCTGTGCCGGCGGCGATGAAGCTCCCTCCAGCGATGTCGACGGGGAGTCGACCTGGGTGGCAGCCAAAGCCGCAAGCGGCATCGGGGACCGCACCACAGGCACAGAGCTCGCTGCCGCTTCCATCAACGTTACCGAAGGTGCAAGCACCGCCGGTACCGGAACAGACTGGCGCAGCAGCCCCTCCAGGAGACCTGGAAGAATGGCTCTGAGGTGCTCGTCAAGAGTGTCTGCCAGGAAAGGCTGTGGGGCCGGTGTAGGAGCCAGAGGCAGAACCTATGCAGAGGAAGGAGGCAGTACCGGACTGTCCGAAGACCGACACCTCTTGGATGGAGGGTGGGTGGTCCTCCCGGCATCGACGCTTCTCGCTCGGGGGACAAGTCCCTCGACGCCCCTGAGCTCCCGGTACTGTGTGTAGAAGGAGATCGATGCCGATGCTTCTTAGCCTTCGTTCGATGCACGGCATCGGTACCGACGAGGACGTGGAATCCACACGCCTCCTCGGGGTCGGGTCCGAAAGTGGTCGTTCCCGATGGGCCTTTGCAGCAGGAGCCTTCAAGACAGGTGGAGACCCACTCGACGGCTCACTGCTCCCAGCGTGCGGTAGTCTCCAGACAGGTATTACCTGCTCTCCTGATGTCGATGCCATCTCCGGTGCTGATGCCGCCGACCTCAGTACCGCTGTCGACGTCGAAGTGCCGTGCAAGGCTCCAAACAGACGCTCCCGCTGAGCCTGTCTCAACGCCTGTGTCCACTTTTTAAGGCTAAGACACAACTTACACGCGTCTGGGCGATGGTCAGGCCGAAGGCACTGGATACACCATGAATGGGGATGGGTACCTGAGATTGCCCGGTTGCACCGATCGCACTTCTTGAAGCCGCTGGGAATCCTCAATGTCATGGATGGAAAAACAGCGGCGGCGAAGTCAAAATTTGCGATGGTGCCAAGAAAAAAGGGGCACAAAAAGAGAAACGCGAACGCGCAGCCCAAAAGGGCCGCGACGGTAGCAAAAGAAAACTTAAGAGGGCCCAACTAAGAAATAAGGGAACTACTAAAAATACTTTTTTTTTTGTACTAACGGTCTCCAAGAGGAGAACGAAGAGAAGAAAAAAGCGTAAACTCGTGACGAAAAAACGAAGGCTTTTCTCGGGCACAGAGAGAGACGGCTATTACTACACAACCTCTCTCTACCACGGAAAAAGAAAAACTGACGGAACTCTCGCACGACAGGTGGGAACCTGATGGCCGCACACCCATGCGCAATCGAAAGCTCTAGCAAACTTTTGTTGCTAGGTAGATTTCCAGTCTCAGGGCTGCCATGGACGTCACCCATCAGTGAGAACAACTCAGAGAAAAAGAATTACAAAGTCATAAGAAGAATATACAGTTTGTGGTAAAGCAAAATTAACGGGGTAATTGGATAAGTAAGTTGAACATAGGAGGAATTGTGTTCAGAAGGAAATGAGCGTTGGGAGGTAGGCGTAGAAAGATGGAATTTTGGAATTGAGCCTGCCATGAGCGGGAAAGCGCGGGGTACAAATGTAACAAAAAAAATAAATAAATAAATGGAAAGGAATGGATATGGGGTAGCAAAAAGGATAATGGGAAACAACATGGTCAATGTATAACTATTGTCAATAAGAATCATGTGGGCAAGTTTTGATTAAGGAATAACCTGAGTAAACCATGATGATTGTATCTAGCTTTACAATTTAGGATTACAACTCCAGAATATAGTGAGATAGCCACGCTCTCTTACAGTCTAACTTCAAATACAGATTTTCACGTAGAGCAGGGCTGGCTGAATCATTGAACCAGGTGAGACTCTGGCCCAGGGCGCTGGCAATTCAAGGGGCCCAAATACCCAGCCCCTTTACAGACTAGATGTCTACAGGTTAAGACTTTTCTTCCCCTCCCCCTCCCTCAGTCCCGTCTCTCTTAGCTTCTCCACTCCCCCACAGTATGTAAAGTTTATGTTTGTCGAGGGCAGTGGCAGCAGCATGACTGGTCCTCCCTCTGCCATGCTCCATCCATAGAAAATTGAATCTGAGGAGGCAGGAGATGCAGAAGGGGAGACCCAGGGGGTAGCCAAAGGCAGCCTGTCATGCTGCTGCTGCCGCCGCCGATCAATGTAAATGTTCAATTATGGATTTCCACAGTATTCTGACTTCTGAACAGAAGACCAGTCTTATATGAAATCTGGAAGCACATAGGATAGGGGCACTACCAAATATATCCTAAGTCTCACACATCATGGATGATGGCGCTAACTGCTTTAGTCTCTTATCTAATCATTTGATGTAAGCATAGTATAAGGAATACAGGCTGGAGTATAAGATACCTTCTTTGAGGGGGTTCCTGTGGGTGGCACATCAATGACGGCAGAATTGGTATAGTTCTGTAAATAAGATCCATCTCCAGGGCTTGGGGTTTCTAATGGCAAAATTCCAAAACTGTAGAGGCAGAAAAATCAAGACTTGAAATGAAGAATGCAATCCAGTTGATCTTCCTTTCCTCCTCGGAGCAGAGCCACCCCAATGTACATGCAATCAGATAATTTTGGCTCTCAGGACAGCACAACTATCTCTGGGGTATGTGGCTCACAACAATTCTTGTCTTCTGGACTGTTTGATAACTTGCAGAAAGAAACACTGATAAGATGGAATGATCCTTTGTTACCGCTGATATTTACCAAAAACAAAATATCCTTGTTAAATCTAGAAGTGGACAATATCAAGCTACAGAAAACATGATAAATAATGCAATATTTATACAGCAATTTAATGCCTTCCAGTTGAGGGCTTTATTTTCCTCTACAAGAAAAAAAATATAACATAGCAACTAAAAGGATAGCAAAACTCTGGGTTATCTGCGAGCAATGCATTGGTGCCTCTATCCAAAGAAATAGAACTTTGCAGCAATTAGTGATGTGTTTAAAGGATAACACCAATCCCAATGACCCAATCTTTCCCTACTCCTCTTTGGATCTGTTTTTAATTTGTAGTAAAACAGCAGAATACCATACACACACATTTTATTATATCTAACACATACACAAAATTCTAAACCAATAGATAATTCCAAACAGCAACCAGATTACTATCCTCATTGCCTATTTCTTTCACCATGTACAATATCCCCACCAACTCTATATTGACATAAATACAGTGCATAAGTAAAAAAGGAGTACACCTTTCAGGTCTCTGGAGTGTGCATAAAACAGGAGGCTCCAATACCTCCTCCTTCCTAACATTAAGTAGTATCTGACATACAAAATATGTATTCCTCACCTGGGTGTTAGTGGGCTAAGAGCAGCTGGTCCTCCTAGTAAGTTCCTTCCACCTTTTGGTTTATTCTGAACCTGTTTAGCCAGTATGGCTGTTCCTGACCCAAGAGGGAAAAAGTCAGGAGAAATCACAGCGGAATCTATGTAAAACACTGAGGAATCTGTATTCAAAGAGTACTTTGAATTGGAGGACTCCAGATTCAGTCTATTTAATTCCTGAAAATGAAAATTAAGGTGTTTTCATTTCTTTTTAAAAGGTTTACACTTAATTGTTATTATTCACACAATAAACCAAAGCATTTATGACATTTACATCCCACATTATCCCAAGAAAACTCGAGTTCAATGTGGTTTACATCAAAGAGTAACCATAACATTGAGAATACAAGATAATCATAGTACAAATACAATGGATATGAGAATCAGGACAGAAAATGAGACAATAATTGAGGAACATTAAACTCAAGCATACGGGTTAACCATCAAATTGATTATACTGGGAAATTAATCTTCCACTGAAAGGAATTTTTTTTAAAAGAGGAATGTTTTTAAAGTTTTACGAGACATCATATAATTATGTTGGCATCTCATTGGCTTTGGTAGGAGTTCCACAATTTTGTGCCCCGATATGTGAATCCCACAAGAACTTATTTGTAGGCAATTTTCTTGCAATTTTAGAAGTGGAATATTAAATAACCCCATGGACAGCGATGCATAGTGGGAGTTCAAGAGGTTGCATATAATCAGGGGCTATACCGTACAATATTTCAAAGATGAATATTCAAAGTTTGAAGGTGATCCTAGCTTTAATTGGGAACCAGTGCAACTTAAACAATAACTGTGAGGTACTGTCAAAGTGTGATACATAAAGTCGAGCTGCGGTGTTTTGAGTAATTTGAAGGTATTTGGGGGGGGGGGGGTATTTATTATTATTTTTTTAATTACTTGCTCCCTGCATCCTGTGTAGATTGCGTTGCAATAGTCAATTTGTGTTAAGACAAAGGCCTGTACTAACAGTCTGAAGATCCTGGCAGAGAAGAAGGGCCTTATTTTTTTTAGTTTCCATAGGGTTTTAAAGGATTTAATTACCACCATGGATGGCTTGAGGTTCGAAAGTTAGGTTATGATCTATAATCATATCTAGTATGTTTAGGGTCCTGTTTACTAATGTGCACTAGTGTTTTTAGCACGCACTAAAAATTAGCTTGCGCTAATGCTAGCGACACTCATATATTCCTATGGGTGTCTCTAGCATTTGTGCATGCACATATTTAGCTTGAAATAAAAGCGCTAGTGTGCCTATAGCACAGCTTAGTAAACAGGGCCCTTAGTATGGATTCCAGTAGATAGGCAGTATGGTCAACCGTAAAGCTATCATAAGGGGTGTGATCAAAGGGATCTGTAAGAACCAGGAATTTAGTTTCTTCTCTGTTTAATTTTAATTTAAATTTGGAGGCCCAAGATTCCATCAGGTCTAAACCTGATTTTGTCATGTTCAAAATTTCTTGAATGTTGTTTCTGAAAGGGATATAAATAGTGACATCATATGCATAGATAAAAGTATGGAACCTAATGGTGCCATCATGATACGAGACTTAGGAGAACCTTGTGGCATGCCACAATCTGGGGAACATGGGGGTAAGATAGAACCTGAAATTTTACCTGGTATGATCTTGTCATTAGAAATTTCTGGAGCCACATAAAGACTTCTCCACACATCCCAATCTAGTAAATTTAGAAGTATGCCATGGTCCACTATGTCAAAAGCACTAAACATATCAAATTGCAATACTAGGATCTTTTTTCCCAAGCTAATTTCTTTCCTAAAATTTGCTATTGGAGTAGTTAGAACCATTTCAGTGCAGTAATATGATCTAAAACCTGATTGAGAATTATGAAGGGAGAAGGAGGAGAGGTATTCCATGAGTTGGACTGCGACTATGCCTTCCACTACCCTAGTTAATAGGGGGATAGATGCTACTGGTCTGTAATTTGTGACATCACTTCTTGAAGCCAATGCATTCTTTGGTATGGGGGCTAGTATGATGGAACCCTTCTATTCAGGGAAAAAACCATGGCATAATATGAAAGGTATGGTAAAATTGTGTGTTATCTGATAATTTTCTTTACTTTGGTGCAGCAGATGAATCCAGAAACTAATGGGTTGTGTCCATCTACCAGCAGGTAGAGATAGAGATCATTAAACTGAACTCAGCCTTATAAGACGGTCAGTGCCTCCCTCGGTCAGTATGTCTCCTACCAAAGCAGAAGAAAGGACCATGTAACCCTGGCAACCTTCCTCACAGATATAACAAATCCAGTAAGCCAAAATGTGTGTACTACCTAGAACAGAGACCCAAGTCAAAAAAACAGCAGCGCCAGGGCGGGATCCTGGATTCATCTGCTGCTCTAAAGGAAAGAAAATTATCAGGTAAAACATCATTTTACCTTCCTTAGAGTAGCAGCAGATGAATCCAGAAACTGATGGGAATGTATGAAAGCAGTTCATAATGAGGGAGGGAAGTTGCTGCTCCCAAATCACGGTAGCCACCCCAAAACTGTCGATTGACTGGGCCACCAAATCCAAACGGTAATGCCTTGAGAAGGTATGCTGGGATGACAAAGTAGCCACCCTTCAGATCTCCTCCAGGGTAAAAGCTCAGACCTTCACCTAGGAATTTGCCAGAGCATGAGTGGAATGCGCCTGCAGTGACTCTGGAGAACTACGCCCTGCCAGAAGATATGCCAAGACAATCATTTCCCAAATCCACATTGCAATCGTGGCCTTCGATGCAGCACTGTCCCTATTGGGCCCCAACAGAAGCATAAAAAGATGATCCGACCACCAGAAATCATTAGCCTCCTGAAGGTAGCGAAGCAGAGTCCTGCGAACATCCAAACACCGAAGGACCCCAAAATCTGCTGGGTGGTCCTCCTCCCGAAAACAAAGCAAAAAGGTAGGCCGACATGAAACTTGGGAGACAACCTTATGGCATAATCTGTACCATAACCCTCGATTCCGTGAATCAAAGAAAAGGATCCTGACACGACAAGGCCTGGAGTACAGAGACCCTCTGAGCCGATGTCACAGCCCCAGAAATATCGCCTTCAGAGCAAGATCCTTCTCTGAGGTGTTGTGTAGTGGCTCAAATGGAGTCCACTGCAGGGCTAGTACCAGGGCGGGATCTTGGTATTCATCTGCTGCTCTAAAGGAAAGAAAATTATCAGGGAAGACAAAGCACCAGGTTAGGGTTCCACTCTCAGCAAGGCTTACGAAGTGGACATTTGAGACGATAAACTTCCCTCAGAAAATGGACCACATTTGGATGCGAAGCCAGAGGACCACGACATGTGCCCCCTATAACAGGTGCAAGCCGTAACCTGCACCCAGAGCGAGTTATAAGCCTGCCCTTTCCACAGACCTCCCTGAAAAAATGCCAACAACTGAGGAAAAGACACTGACAAGGGATCCCAAGCCCAGAAGGAACACCATGCCTCAAAGGTGCGCCACATGTGCACATACGCCATAGTCATAGACCGCATCCATGCCTGCAACAAAGTCATGATGACCGACACAGTAACCCTTCTTCCTCAGTCTAGACTTCTCAAGGGTCAAGCTGTAAGACCAAGTGGGAGGCATCCTTCATCCACAATGGCCCCTGGCAAAGAAGATTGACAGATTTGGGCAGACGAAGCAGGGCGCCTGCCAGAAGATGAACGAAGTCTGCATACCATGGACGAAAGGCAAATCCGGATGATGCCCAATCCTGAGGACCCTGCCCATCAATGGCCAAGGGGGAAGACAGAGAACCCTGTCCATCAGCCAAGCCTGAATCAGCGCATCAAAGCCTTCCAACTCAGATTCCCTCATGTGGCTGAAAACTAGTCCACCTTTGCACTGGCTCTGGTTGCCGACATTGGAGTGCCCCCAAAGTCGCACAGTCAGTCGGAAGGCCTCCAATGAGAGCTCCCACTCTGCCTGGTCCAGAACATGCCAGCTGAGGAAATCTGCCCTCACATTGAGATGGCCCGCAATGTACGCCATGGTAGAGGTTCGAAGCATGGCACTCTGCCCACTGCAAGAGTGGCAGAGCCTCCAACATCAAGGACATACTTTGTGTGCCCCTGCGTTGGTCGATGTAGGCCACTGTTGTCATGTCGTCCGACAGAACCAGAACTGATCTGCCCTCCCAGCAAGGACTGGACGAACCGCAGCACACAAGCTATTGCCCAGAGCGCCAGCTGGCTGATTGGTCACTGCACCTCTGCCGACGACCAAAGCCCTTGAGCATACTGGTGAAGACAATGTGCCCCTCCAGTCCAAAAAGGCTGGCATAAGTCACCACCACTACCCACTTGGGGGGGGGGGGGGGGGGGAAGACACACACCTAGTGCACCTCTGGATCAAGTGTATGGGACAGAGCCACCAGGCCATATTGTGCCTTGTCACTGGAAACCATCAGAGACAAGCCCAATAGTCCTGTGACACCGGAGACCAGAACGTCACAGAGCCTGCTGCAATGGCCTTCACCCAGGGAACCATATCCATTGTTGCCACCGTGGACCCTAGAACCTGGATATAATCCCAGGCCTACAAAGTCGACACAGTTGATGAACCTGTCCCTCAAGCCTGGCCAACCAGTGGTTCAGCAGGAACACCTTCCCAAGAGCTGTGTCAAAATGGACATCCAGATAATCCAAGGTCTGAAACGGGCTCAAATGACTTGTCGAAGCTGACCACCCATCCCAGAGACTGCAGGAGGGCGATTACCCTGGAGGTGGACACCCACCTCTCCTGTTTGGAGAGGTAGGGATACACCCTGATCCCTTCCTTCCACAGAAATGCCACCACCAACACCATGACATTTGAGAAGGTCTGGGGGGAGCTGTGACCAGGCCGAACGGAAGGGCCTGAAACTGAAAATGGCAGCCCATGATCGCAAATCAAAGAAACCGCCGGTGCTGCGGCCAGATGGGAACATGGAGGTAAGCCTCGAAGTTCAGGGCCATAAGAAACTCCCCAGGCATTCCAGTGCCACCAGCTCGGACCGTAGTGTCTCTATGCAGAAATGCTGGACCTTCAGGAACCAATTCATCTCTTTCAGACCTAGCACCGGCCAACATGAGCAGCCCTTCTTGGGTACCACAAAATAGATGGAATACAGATCACGGCCCCTCTAATGAGTGGGAACAGGCACTACCGCCCCCAGATCCAGCAAGGATTAGAGGGTGGATGACCACCACACACTTCGAGGAAGCGCAGCATGGGGATTCCAAGAAATAATCTCCGACAGGAGAGGCAAACACCAACTTGTAACTGTCTCTGATAATATCCAGGACCAACTGATCCGTGGTGATGTTGGCCCACTCCTTGTAAAAGCAAGCTAGACGGCACCCCACCCTGAGTACGGAGGAGGGGACCAACATTGGGAAGACCAGGCTGCCTGACCTGGATGGGGAGAGGCCCTGGCCACCTGCTTCTCATTCTGAAAGGAAGAGTGCTGCTGGAACTTGGGCCCATGGAAGGTGGCCGAAGATCTACCAGGATGGTACCGCCATGCATCCCGAGTCATGGTTTTGCTGCTCCAGACTGGGATGAAGTTTAGGCTTGTCCTCTGGGAGGTGATGTGACTTGGTGTCCCCCAAGTCCTTCACCAAGTTCTCTCCAAACAAGGGCAGTCTGGTGAGCTGCTGCTTCATCAGACGCCCAGTGGCACAGCCACAACAAACAATGGTGACTGCCAATACCATCTGCTTAGCCGAGGCACGAACCAAATCATAAAGAGAGTTCACCAAATATGCTACAGCAGATTGCATCTGCTGAAGAAAGGACCAGGTTGGGAGTTCCTCTGCATCCAGTGCCTCCACTTGCTAAACCCAGCTAAGGCACACCCGAGCCGCATAGGAACTACATATTAAGGCCTGGAGGGCCAGAGTAAAGACGTCAAAGGAATGTTCCAGCGAAGCCTCTGACTTCCTATCCTGCACATCCTTAAGGGCGAAGCAATCTTCAACGGGGAGAGAGGTTTTCTTGGCAACAGCCACCACCAAAGCATTCACCCTGGGCATGGCAAACTTCTCCAGGGAGTCTGCTGGAACGGGGTGCAGGCAAGACATCGCCTTGGCAACCTTGAGCCCCATATCCAGAGTAGTCCACTGAGCCGTAAAAAGCTCATGAATGAACAGGAAAGTCCAAAAAAGTTTGAAGCTATAAAGCTATCTTTGTGTCTCACCTGTCTCTCACCTGTGGCCTTCAGACTTAAAACAGGAAATCTCAAAAAAATGTTAAACAATTGGGACCTCAAACGCCTCCCGATAGGGAAAATACTAACAGTATTCAAAATCCACTATCCAAACTGGGAGTGAAGTACTATCACTGGTCCCTGCCTGGGAAAAAAATCATCCAAAAAAACTCTAAAAACATAGAAAAACAGATGATTTAAAAAAACCTTTTTACCAAAAAGAAGGACAGGTAAGTGATGACACAAAACGTGAACCCTACCAAAAATAACCCTAGATAAAAACCCTAAAAAAAAAATGGCACTGGTCCTAAGAGACCTAGAACACAAAAAATTCCCTTAGTACAAATAGAGCAAAAACTCAAAGCTTGTAGAGATAGTGATACTTATAGTTGCAGTTCAAGTTGAAAGCAGCCAACCCGCTAGTGCTTCTCTTGGGGAAACTGCCACTCAATTTTCCAATTGCTCCATAACGTCTCCGCTATCTAGTCCCGTCCAGGGTATTAAACTATCCAATATAAAGCACACGTCTCCCTCAAGAGCGCCTTGTTTCGCCCATTTGTTGGCTGCCTCAGGAAAGAAACTGCTTCTGAAATTCGTCATGCAATCACAATAATTTATTTATTTTATTTTTGTTACATTTGTACCCCGCGCTTTCCCACTCATGGCAGGCTCAATGCGGCTTACATGGGGCAATGGAGGGTTAAGTGACTTGCCCAGAGTCACAAGGAGCTGCTTGTGCCTGAAGTGGGAATTGAACTCAGTTCCTCAGGACCAAAGTCCACCACCCTAACCACTAGGCCACTCCTCCACTCTCTGACATCATTTAAAACGTAGTCTTCCTTTCTCCCAGTTCCTTCGGCATCTGAGGATCTGTGATATAGTTGAACAATATCAAGAATCGGCTATCAAGTTAAAGAACAAATTTAGAGAAAGAGGTTATCCAGATAAACTGATTAAAACAATCTTACAAACGAGCATTATATAACCATTGAGAGTGTTTGTTACAACAGCAGGATCAGAATAAAAACAAAGTAATATCTGGTGTGATTCCTTGTGTTTTGAAATATTCCAGCAGTTCTCCACAAATCATGCTTACTCACGAAACCTTCAGGAACTATCACCTTAGGTTATCCTACGTTCGGAATAATAACCTTCAAGACCAATTAAGTTATTCGGATGTGTGGTCAAATTGTCAGCAGAGGGATGGACAGCACGTTAAATGTGGTCACTGCTCCATTTGCCAGGTGTCCATTGAAGGCTCTGGCTTTATTTCTTCCAAAGGTAAAGAATTTATTTTGAGATGCAAGACTACTCCCGATTCCAAAAATGTGGTTTATTTATTTAGTTGCCCTTGTGATTTATTATATACTAGTAAAAAAGGCCCGTTTCCGAAACCAATGAAACGGGTGCTAGCATGTGGCTTTTTTTTGTGTGTGTGTATGTGTCACAGAGTTTTCGTGTGTGTGTGTGTGTGTGTGTGTGTGTGAGTGTGGGGTGTGTGTCTTTTTTTTTAATTTTTTTGGGTGGGGGGTTGGGAGATGTGCTGTGCTGGCAAAGTGGGATGGATTGGTGTGTGGCTTTGAGGGTGTGCTTCTGTTGTATTGTGTGTGTGTGGTTTTGTCTGTCAAGGAGGTTTGTGGAGGGGGGTCTTTCTGTTGGTGAAATGTAAATGTGGTTGTAGGGGGGTCAGCCTTTGCTGAGTGGTAGATTGTTTTTTCCGGGGTTTTTTTTTTTTTGTGTTGTGCTGAGGCAGCAGTGTTGTTTTAGATGGGCGGAAGGCAGAGGAGCACGTTCTTGGTCTGTCGGTATTTTTTGGCCGTTTCAGGGCTGCTTTAGGGGAACGCTGGAAGTGAAATGTGCTGTGGGAAGCAGCGCTGTCTTTTTCCGTTGGGCTGGGGTTCTGGGCATCCTGGAGGTGTGAGACAGCTTGCCTGAGGACGCGGATGGTTGTTTTAAGTGGCGGAAGGGAGAGGAGCATGGTCTCGGGCCGTCGGGGGGTGATTCGGTATGTTCTGTCCATTTCAGGCCTGCTGCAGGTGAATGCTGGAACATTTATACGCTGCGGGAAGCAGCGCCGCCTTTTTCCGGGTGCTTGGGGAATCCCCAAGGTGAGAGATGGCTTGCCTGAGGCTGGGGATGGTTGGGCACGTCCTTTGCCGCTTCAGCAAAAGGGGAAGAGGAAGGGGGTAGGGAGTTACCTACAGCCGCGTGAGATACCGGGTATTCTTTGTTTGTTTTGTATTATTAGTTTGCATTTCTGTTGTAGAAAGAGTGGCTGCCTTTTGAATGATGGAGGTGATGTGTTGGTGTGCGGTTGTTTCGTTAGTTTTGCAGCCAGTCTCCAGCGATTCCTAGGCAGGGAAGGAGTAGGGAAATTTGCTGCTGGCTGGGTCGTGGGTAATCCTTCCAGCTGGGCCACAGCTTGTCCTGTTCGCCCACGTCCCAGATGGTGAGGGGCACACTGTTCTCCGGCTCCACCGACTCCACGTCTAGCGAACCCAAATATAGTCTGTGCTATTGGCCCTCCGGCACTCTTCAGTGCCGGCATTAGGCATTTAAAAATGTCTTCCCCCCCTCCCCCCTTCCGGTCTATTTTTGCACATACCCACAACAGGAATATTCTTCTCTTGTTCAAGCGGTGGTTCTGTGCTCTCTGTGCTGCACAGATAATGAGCCATTCTGCTGGTGAATGCTCCTCCCTTATTGCCACGTAGTTTCCTCTGATAGGTCCGTCTTACGTTGCCTAGCGTTGCCTGGGAACGGTTTTGTGATGGTCCTTTGTGTTTCAGAACATTGAGTGTGTTTTTTCTGATTGGTCCGTCATGCGAGGGCGGGGCTGAGAGACATGGTCAGTGTTGTGGCTTCACCACCATGAATCCATGAACCCTTCAGGGAGTGACTGAGTGACTTCAGAACGTTGTCTTCAGAACGTTGAGGGTGAGTTTTATTATAGTAGATTGGGCACACTATACGTCAATTTAAAACCAGAGTGATTGAACATCGGCACTGCATAACCCACTCTAAGTGGGAAGCTCCAATGGTACGCCATTGTGTTCAAGCTCAACTTCAGTTTGACCAACTCCAATGCATGGTGATTGACCAAGAGAGGGGGAGGGGGAGATATTAAAAACATTCTCTGGCGCAAGGAGCAGCATTGGATTTTCATGCTCAAAACAACATAAGTAATGCCACACTAGGAAAAGACCAAGGGTCCATCGAGCCCAGCATCCTGTCCGCGACAGTGGCCAATCCAGGCCAAGGGCACCTGGCAAGCTTCCCAAACGTACAAACACTACATATGTTATTCCTGGAACCGTAAGGTTTAAACAGAAATATCTAATGGAATGCTTATTTTTGATAGACAGCTGGGTTGTGCGTGGTGGAGTCTGGAGTGCCTTGTGATTGGCAGCACCAGCTTCCTGTGTAATTGGCCAGCTGGTATTGTTGGGGATTTAAATTTCTCGGCGTGAGTGGGGGAAGGAGCCACCCCCCCCACCCCCCCGACCTCAGACGCAGCTGCCACCCATTGCTTCCACGCGGGGTCCACAGCAGCTGGCACCCCCCAAAAGATCCAGGCTCCCCAGATTTTAAATTTGGAATTATCAAATTATTTACCGAAAGCTCTCTGTATACTCTAAATTCTAATATGACATCTACTTTTATCTACATGATGTTAAGTTTTTAAATCATTTGCATTATAGATTTTTTGATGTTTTTTCCTGTTGTCATTTTGTTTTTAATATGATATATTATTGATATTTTATCAATATCATTTTTATCTTGATATATATCTTTTATGTTTTAAAATTGACACGATGCTTCCATCATTTTTATTGTGTATCATTGTATTAATCTTTACATGTGTTTATATGTTTTTGTTGTCAGACCCCTGAGGCAGGCGCCTTTGTTGGCGCCAAAACACGGCCCGTGTCGGGTCATTGATTAATAAAGTACTCCTGTTGTCCTAGTTCTGAAGGCCCAGTGTTGCTTTTTTCTTTTGGTTTTTTATAAAGAATAAATCATCTTGCTTCATCAATTGGATTTTGCGAGGCTTGTTTTGGTATAGGTTCTCAGGTTATCTGGGAGCTATTTGTAACAAAGGGAAGCCATCCACCACCTGCTGGAGATAGAGCTATACCAGCTGAGGGATTTGCTGACCATCCTATAAGGCTGAGTTCAGTTCAGTGATCTCCATCTCCACTTGCTGGACACAACCCATCAATTTCTGGATTCAACTGCTGCTACTCTAAGGAAATTTGCCTTAAGGAGATTCAATAAATAAGCTAGGAGCATCTTTTAATAGGTGACTTGGGCAAGCATCTAAAGTGCACTGTGAGGAAGAATATTTTACTAAAAAAGGATTTGACAGTGTCAAGTGTAGACAGCTGGAAAGATGACCATATTCTCTCAGCTTTGTTTCTCTGCATGGATTTAGTTCTTCAAAATGTTCTACAGGATTGCTTTTGAGCTTTAATACATCCCTTCAAATCTTTCTGATCCTCTTTGGGAAAATATGACTAAAATCACTAGACTTAGTTATATTTTCCTCCAAGATGATCACATTCATCTAAAGGGCAATAAATGTGTTTTGGACATCAGCAGATTTGACATCTGATAGCTCAATCTTGACCTGCAGCATTCCCTGTTATTCCTGTACCAAGACCCACATACATTGTTCTGATATCAGTTCCAATGATCTTTTAGTTTACTGTGGCTATTTTCCAATTTTTATTATTTTTTTTTTTTTACATTTTAGATTCACCCTGAAACAGCAGTATCAAAAGGAAAGGAAAACAAGACAGATATAAGGGAAAGGGAGTAAGAAAATAGAGGCACAGTGGCTCCTTAATTAGACAAATTTATGGCAAGAACTCAGATGAATATAACTCTAAAAATTAGGCTAATAAACATTTAGTCAGCAATTCTCTTTTTGGGTTTTACATAAAGAGGCTGTTAATGGCAAATTAGTGATTACACAGTATTCATTTTAAAGGCACTCACAATTGTGTCCTGTGGTGTTTCCATTAACACTGACTCAGGCTGTCTGTGGGGTATGGTATGATGAGTCACCAAAGTTGTGCAAGTATTAGGCAGACAGCTGCTGAAATTCTGTAGTGATGTTAATTTAAAGGTTTGATCGGGGTCTGGTTTTTCACCTGGGAAGGGAAAAAAGGGAATGCATGTATCAAGAGTTATTTGCAGTAAAGCTCAAGGTGGCAATGGCTGTATCCAAACTAATATAAAAATCCCATATTGTTTGTGAATTTTTTTCAGTTGATATCAAATTTCCAACACAGTAAGCCCAAGAAACTTCTCACAATGGTTTGTTCAGTTCATGTAACAAGCCCTGAACTGCGATGCTGAAGAACTTAATTGGTCCGATATTCAGCTGGCGGCAGGCAGAGTGTTGGCTGTCAGATATTCAATGTCAGGTCGTTTCCAACGACTGGCATTGAAAATCCGGGTTTATTTAGGCTGCTAAAAGGTTAACTGGCTTTGCCATTAATCAGCATTAGCAGTCAAGTAGCCTATTTTGACCACTTAACATTGCTGTTTCCTGGCCGGCTAAATAGTTTTGAATATCGGGGGGGGGGGGGGGGGGGGGGGGGGGTTGGAGGATGTCTTTAGGGCTGCACTTTAATTGCAGTTAACTCTGCAATCAATGCATTAAATTACTAATTGCAATTAAAAAAAAAATGCTAATCACACTGCAGTGTCTCCTGTCTCCTCCAAACATCTCTTCTGCTCTCTTCCACTCCCAACTCTTATCCTCAGTGCAATCCGACATTTCCTCTCCTACAATCTGTGATTCAACATCGCCCCCCCCCCCCCCCCAAACCAGTCTACCTTAAAGGTGGTCTTCTGTTTATCCTCACCAGTGGCAGTGTTGTACATATGCTGTCTGCTGCCTGGTCTGAAGCTTTCCCTCTGACCTGTCCCACCCATGCAGGAACAAGAGGTGATGTCTGAGGTAATGGGATGGCCCTGAGGAAAAGCTTTAGAGTAGGCCACAGGCAGCACATGTGCAACCGTGCCACTCTCAGGACCAGCATAAGATCACCCTTAAAGGTAGACCAGCAGGGGGAGATAATGAACCCTGGGTGGAGGGAGACCTGGGGGAAGAGAAGGGACAGAGCTGTTAGATCTGGGAGTGAGAAGGGAGATTATTAGTCCTTTAGGGTTGGGAAGGGAAGGGGGATGGGATTTGATATACTACCTTCCTGTGGTTACAATCAAAGAAGTTTACATATTATATACAGGTACTTATTTTGTACCTGGGGTATGTGAGGGTTAAGTGACTCGCCCAGAGTCACAAGGAGCTGCAATAGGAAGGGGTAAAGAAATAATTGTGCAATTAATCGCGATTAAAATGTGGACTAAAATGTGGACCTACTTTTTACACAAAGGGAAGTCCTCAGTGAGTACTTTGACAGGAGGAAAGATTTTTTTTTAGCATACCCATCATTATGACTTGAGGAGTTAACTGCACACAAATCTAAACTAGCGCCTGTTAACATTGTAACATAAAACATTGTAACATAAGCCATTTCATTTCTGAGTGTCACAGTTTAAAGGTAATAACAGCCAGATGAGACCCTCTAAGCTAAAAAGTGATATGATTTAAATATATCATCCTTCAACAATGATTTTATACAAATACTTATAGTAGCCAATGTTAAAAAATTTGGTACTGTAGAAAACTTTTGTAAATTGCGTAGTTGAAATCTCCAATTGTGAAAAATTAAAACCTAAAAACACTGAATCATTTACATGAAGTGATGGTGCTGGCCTTCAAAAATGTAAAAATTACCAATCTGAATCAGATTTATGGTTTTAGAGACCTCTATCATATCTTCCCCTCAAGGTTGAATAGTCCTAACCTCTAGCCTTTCCTCATATGGAGTCAATCTATCCCGTTACCATTCTGGTCGCCCTTGTCTGTACTTTTAATTCAAAATGCTTTTTGAAATGCTGCAAATAGAACTGTACCCAATACCCAAGAAGTAATTGTACCAAGGAGTGATACGGAGGCATTATGATCTTCTCAATTCCTTTCCTAATAATTCTTAACATTCTGTTTGCTTTTTGGGCCACTACCAACACAAGCAGAGGATTTCAATGTATTATCCACGATGATGCCTAGATCCTTTTCCCAAGTAGTGACTTCAGTACTAAGGTTACATAAAACCTGAATTTAAAAAGATTTTTCAATTTGAGGTGTTCAGGGTGTCCCAGTTTGCACCCCGGGGCCTCAAATGCTTCTTGAAAAAAAAACAAAACAAAACAAAAAAAAAACTCTTGGTTGGAAAGAAATTGATTCTTCAACAGTGGATAACCACGGATCCGCCTACATTGCAACACTGGCGATCCAATATGATTCACCTCTGTGCATTGGAGCGCAGGGGAGTGGATGACCGGCCATGAGGTGACCATGAGGTGGCCATGAGGTGACCGGCTTTGTGAAGTCTGGTCTCCCTTCTGGGAGTAGAAGGGAGTAGCGCGTAGAATTTTGAATTCTTAAGTGTGACAAGGGGGGAGGGGATTTGGGGGTGGGTGGGTGGAGGTGAGGAGCTCAATTTGTGTCTAACCTAGGGTGATATCAATTAAAGTAAACGCTTTGTCCAGGCCATGGAGATGGGACTTCTAACTACGGTGGTGAAAGTGTGGAGCGAGACGTGGTTCCTGGGCACGGACAGTTTAAAGGGGAGTCCTAGGTCTCAGCAGACGGAGTTGGTTGAACCAAGTTTTAAATTGCACTGTATAAGGGGTTGGGGAGGGGTACGGGAGGGGGAAAAGCAAAAATGCATTTGTGGTGAGTTGTATTATAGCAGCATGACATTAC
The DNA here is from genome assembly GCF_901765095.1 of Microcaecilia unicolor. Lineage (NCBI taxonomy): Eukaryota > Metazoa > Chordata > Amphibia > Gymnophiona > Siphonopidae > Microcaecilia > Microcaecilia unicolor. The sequence goes on along the minus strand of NC_044042.1, from coordinate 92,489,234 downwards.
CTTAGTGGTGTATGGAGTGTTACCACAGTGACAATATTGTGTCTGTTTATTTTCTGCACCTATAAAAATATTTAAACATAAAAAGATTTTTCAGGGGTGGCGGTATTGATTCATTCATCGGTGCCTGACCGAGTAGTGAGTGCAAAGAGGGACCCGGGTGGGTGATTTTTGTTTTTGCACATTCAAATTAATCAAGTAGACCTTACGTTAGCATCTATAAACACTCCAAACACCGGCCAAGTGGCGTTTATACTAAGGTGAAAAATTCCTTGGCTGCCTTTGCCCAAGGCTCACTGATTATGGGGGGTGACTTTAACTCTATGATAAACCCAACTCTAGATCGATCCGGAATTGGAAATATAGGGGGCAACAAAGAGTCAATGGCCTTAGGGTCACTGGCATATTCGCTGGGTACGTTGGACCTGTGGAGACTGACACATGCGAGGGATAGAGACTATACGTACTGCTCTCCAGTACACGACACCTACTCGCGAATTGACTACATATTCCTTGATACAGCACTGGTAGAGAGGGGACTGGAAGCGGGGGTGGGGAGCATGACAATATTGGATCATGTACCGATTTGGATATCATTGCCCTTTATAAGTGTGGAAACAAAATATGTAAGCCGCATTGAGCCTGCCATGAGTGGGAAAGCACGGGGTACAAATGTAACAAAACAAAACAAAAAAAGAGAGGAGATGGATGCTAAATGTTGGAGTGCTGGTAGAGAGAGGTGGTGGAGGGTTATAAGAGAGTTTTAAAGGAATATCTGGAGTTTAACATAGAACCCGGGCCTCCGCTCAATATGGTCTAGGATGCCATGAAGGCGGTTTCCAGGGGGTATTTTTTGCAGATAGCAAGTAAGCACACGCGCATACGTAGGACACAGATAGCAAAATGTATGGAGAAAATCCACCTTTTGGAGGAGAAGCACAAGGTTAGTGGCTCTCCTCAGATGTCTTGCAGGAAGTTCATGGGCAGAGAGTGCAACTTGATTCCATCTATACAGAACAGCTTAGCATGTTACAAGCGAGAAATAGGGTTAGCTCCTATGAATTTGCTAACAAGGCGGGACGTTTTCTGGCTATGTGGTTACGCAAGCGAAAAATAGATCGTACGGTCACACAGGTAAGGGATGTTGGGGTGGAATGTTACGTACCTCTGAGCTCATACGTAGGCGTTTAGGGATTACTATCAAGCTCTATACGCACAATAGATTAATCCCCACCTCGGAAGCCATAGGACCTGGCAGAGAGTGACCTCTCTTCTCTGACTTTCCAACAGCAGGCCATGTTAGAAAAACCGGTTACACCACTAATAGAGATACAAGAGTCCATTAGTAATCTACCCTCTCATAAGTCCCCAGGGATGGATGGATTCCCTAACGAGTTTTATAAGAAATTCACACCTGAGCTGGCCCCGCTTTTGGCGGACATTGTTTTAACCAAGTGGGCACTGGGGAGTCTCTGCCATTGTCTATGAGAGAGGCATGGATAGCGGTGTTGCCCAAACCAGACAAAGATCACACAGAATGCAGCTCATATAGGCCTATTTCAGTCTTGAATGCTAACGTTAAAATATTTGCAAAAGTATTGGCGAACTGCTTAACGCCGCTGCTTCCGGTGGTTATACACCCCGATCAAGTGGGTTTTGTGTCGTACCGAAAGGCCATGGACAATATAAGGCGGGCAGTAAACTTAATGCACTTTCCCAAGAGAAATCAAAGGCCACTGTGTCTTCTTAGCCTGGACGCGTAAAAAGCCTTTGACAGGGTCCATTGGCCCTTCATGTACAAGGTCCTAGAATCCTTTGACCTAGGGACATAGTTCAGGGGCTAGATACAGGCACTTTATGATTCTTCTAGAGCGTGTGTGAGGGTCAATTGCAGCAACTCAGAGCTGTTTACATTGTATAGAGGTACTCATCAGGGCTGCCATCTGTCACCTCTATTATTTGCTATGGTAACGGAGCTGTTCGCCTCTAGGGTGCAAATGAACCCGGGTATCACAGGAATAAATATTGTGGGTAGAAAGCATAAACTGGCTTTGTTTGCGGATGATGTCTTGTGACTCGGCCTGAGACTACGATCCCTACTCTTTTAAGTATTATTGAAGAGTACTCTGCAGTCTCCGGGTTCAAAGTAAATATGACAAAGTCAGAGGCATTGAATATGTCTCTCCCGTCAGAGTTGGAGGAATCCTTGAAGACTTCATTTTCATTTCGCTGGGCTACAAAGGGAATACGCTACCTGGGGGTTAATTTAACTTCAAACCTTGAAGAGCTTTTTTCAGCTAATTATAAGGGGTTGGCTAGAGTTCTTGCAGAGGATTTGGAGAGGTGGGGGGACCTGGCTGTTTCATGGTTCGGTAGGATAGATGTTGTAAAGATGAACATCTTGCCGCGCCTGTTATACTTATTCCAAGTTTTACCTGTAATGATGCCCAGGCGATTTCTCGCAGGACTGCAGGATCGTATTGTGTGCTTCGTCTGGGCGGGTAAGCATCCGAGGCTGTCACGGTCCCTTCTTTATCAAGAGAGGAAAAGAGGAGGTTTGGGAGTCCCCAATCTACTCTGGTACTATAGAGCAGCCCAAGGGAAGGCAGCAGTAGAATGGTACCAAGATTACCCGGGATAGACAATGAGTGCATTTGGAACACTCGTTGGGCTCGATGCCGCTGGGCACACTAATATGGCTTCCAAAGTTGCATAGAGTGCTGGGGGAGGGTGTGTGTCCATCAATTAAGGTCACCCTCCAATATTGGGACACTCTCTTTCCTAATAGAAGTTGCGTTTTAACTAGATTGGGGCCTATAGCGTATAATCCTCTGTTTTTGCCTGGAACAGTGAAGGGGGTATTTACATGGTGGTACAGGGAGGGCCTGAGAACATGGGGGCAAATGTTTGAGGCGGACAAGCTGCTGTCATTTTCTACCCTGGTGGAGGGGTTCCCAGGTGGGGAAGGATGAATTTGCATATCGACAGCTGTCACACTTTCTTCAGACAGCGGCGATACGAGAGGTAATGCGAAGGGAAAAATTAGGATTGGAAGAGATTTGTGAGAAGAATACCTTCTCAACTGGCCTGATCAGCCGCCTATATAAATGCTGTGGCGAAGCGAGCAGAATCCACTTTACACCCTCCATAAGAGGGGTTGGCAGAGGGAACTGGGTAGAGTTGTGGGTTAGGCGGAGTGGGAGAGGATAGAAAGGACTGCGGTGAGGGTGTCTTCTCATGTACCCTTTAAAGAGAACGTGGCAAAGATGCTGTTTAGATGGTACCTCACGCCGGACCGTCTTCAACGTATATACCCAGCAACTTCGGGTCTATGTTAGAGGGGATGTGGTAAAAGGAGTACAATGGGGCATGTGTGGTGGAACTGTGTGGAAGTCAGAGCGTTCTGGAGAGCAGTCCATAGTAGGTTGCAAAGCTGGATGGGGTGCGCAGTCACGTGGGCACCTGAAACCTATTTTCTGTACATTCAGGGGGTACCACGCCATCACAGCAGGCCCTAATGCGGCACGCGATAGGTGCGGCCAGGGTGGTTATAGCCCACTATTGGAAGCAAGCAGGGGTACCCACAGTAAGGAGATGGCTTCAAAAAATAAAGTATATATGTGAAATGGAGAGGCTCTTGGCAGAACGTAGGCAACAACAGAGTAAATGGTACATTATATGGAAACCTTTCATTCTTAGTACCCAGAGCGAGCAGTGAGAGTTGTGAGAGTGGTGTATAGTTGGTTGTGCTAGGGAGTTTGTTACAGGATGGGGGGGTGAGCCATTCTTTAGTTAAAAATTCATTAAAAAAAAAATTGAAGTTTCCTTAGATTTCTAAATGGATGTTGATACAGTGGGACAAAAGTGATTAAGTTGTGGGATTACATTTGTACGAGTTAATTTCTAGTAAACTATATGTATTGTTCATGGTGCTTATTGTTCTGTTAGCAAAGTAAATAAAGAAAGACTTCATACAAATAAAAAAAATAAATAAAGATTTTTCAGTAAACTAGAAAGCCCCCAAATGACGACACCATACTGCACCAAACAAACAGGTGCCATGGTACACCTTCTAATGCTGGTTTCATTGGATTGTTTATTCTCCAGATAAGTGGGGAAAACAGGTAACTCTTGATGGCAATGTTGTCTGACAGATACATTTCACCAGAGCTCTCTTGCAAGCTCAATAGAAGCCATTTTGGCTTCTCCTGAGAACGTGCAGACATTCCAGAACTAAGCTAAAAGCTCCCATCTCCCTTCAGGCTAGTTTTTCCATGCTCCACAATGGTTGCAGCCTCCCTCTATGAAAAACTTCTCTTGAGCAGTTATTTTCTTTAAAAAGTCAAAGACTAAACACTGACTTCAACAACTTCCAACCAGCAAAAAAAAAAAAAAAAAAAGTAAAGGAGAAATCACATCTTACCTGATAAAGCAGAAATACTTACTGGTAGCAGGTATTCTCTGCTTGAAATAGCATACTACAAGCTTTAAGACGTGTGCCAGAATACTCACTGCGTACGCATGAGTGCCTTCCTGCCCGCCATGAGAGTGCAGGACAAGCAGTATAATAGTAAGCTATCAGGACGGGAGATAATGTCAAGGGGAGGTGGGAGGGTACATGAGAATGAATGGCCTGCTGTCCTTGGAGAATACCTGCCAGAGGTAAGTATCCCTGCTTTCTCCAAGGACAAGGAGGCCATATTCTCACATGTGGAAATCCCTAGCCACAAGACTCTCCAAAAAACAGCAGCATGACAATAGGACCTTGCACTGGCAAGGTCAAAAACATGTTAACTTGAAACTATTTAAAAAAAACTGTGTAAGAGTGCAGCCTGGAACATAACAAAACAGACCTAGAAGGATGGAGTTGGATACTGAAACAAATTCTGCAGAACTGTCTGCCCAAACTGACTATCATGTCAGGTATCTTGCTCTAGGCAATAATGAGATGTGACTGTGTGGACTGAAGACCACATTGCGGCCTTGCAAATTTCTTCTAGAGAGGCTGACCGCAAGTGGGCTATCGACGCAGCCATGACTCTGATATTATGAGCCTTGACATGACCCTCTAGAGTCAGACCGGGCATAAGTAAACGAAATGCAATCTGCCAGTCAACTGGAGATTGTGCGTTTCCCAATGGCAACCCCCATCCCAATGCTCGGTTGCAGTCCAAGGTGTGCAGTGCGCTCACACCAGGATGGGCATGAGGTATGAGAAAAAATGTTAGAACAATTGGCTGGTTCAGATAGAACTCCAACACTACTTAGGCGTGTGGAGGACTACTCTGTTATGATGAAATTTTGAGTAAGGTGGACCCGCTAATAGGGTCTGAAATTCATTGGTCCAGCAAACTGAAGTAACAGCCACCAAGAATGTGACCTTCCAGATGACAGGAATCCAGCAGTTCAAAAGGAGCATTCATCGTCTGAGTGAAGATGACATTGAGGTCCCATGACAGAGACAGAGATTTGATAGGGGGCTTTGACAATAGCAAACCTATCATGAAGCAAACAATTTGAGGCTGTCCAGAGATGGGCTTACCTTCTACACTGTGATGGTAAGGACTAATTAAACTGAGGTGAATTCTTACAGAATTGATCTTAAGACCAGACTCAGAAAGGTGTACAAGGTATTCAAGCAGGGTTTGTGTAGGGCAAGAAACAGGATCTAGGGCCCTCTGGTAGATGCAAGGAAGCAAATTCTAAGCTTCAACATTCAGGCTGTGAGGGCCAGGGACTGGAGATTCGGATGCATAAGAGATCCCTCAATCTCCACGGATCTTCAGACGAAGAGGGAACCAGATCCGTTGGGGCCAATAAGGAGCGATCAGAATCATGGTCCTCTGGTCTTGCTTGAGTTTCAGCAAAGTCTTCCACGTGAGAGAAATGGAAGGATACGTATACAGAAGACCGTTCCCCCAAAGAAGGAGAAAGGCATACTGTGCCCTGACCTTGGGCCAGTACTAAGGGACTTTGTGATTCAATGGAGTGGCAAAGATCCACCAAGAGGGTGCCTCACACTCTAAAGATCTCACAGGTAAAACTCATACAGAGTGACCATACATGTGGTTAAGTGACCCTGCTCAGTCTGACAGCAAAGGTGTTGGATTTGCCTGCCAGGTACGTGGCCCTGAGAACTATGCTATGCTAGACAGCCCAGTGTCACATCTGGACAGCCTCCTGACACAAAGGGATTAGTGTTAGGGCCAATTCTGTTCAATATATTTGTGAATGACATTTCCAAAGGGTTAAAAGGTAAAGTTTGCCTTTTTGCAGATGATACCAAGATGTGTAACAGAGTGGATCTGCAGAAGCTATAAGAATGGTCTAATGTTTGGCAATTAAAATTCAATGTAAAGAAGTGCAAAAAGTGATGCACTTAGGGAGTAGAAATCCACAGGAGACGTATGTGTTAGGCGGTGAGTGTGATATGCACAGACAGGGAAAGGGATCTTGGGGTGATAGTATCTGAGGATCTGAAGGTGATGAAATAATGTGATAAGGCAGTGCTGTAGCCAGAAGGATGTTAGGCTGTATAGAGAGAGGTGTAACCAGCAGAAGAAAGGAGGTATTGATGCCCCTGTACAAGTCATTGTTGAGGCCCTGCCTGGAGTATTGTGTTCAGCTTTGGAGGCTGTATATTGATAAGGATGTAAGAAGACGAAGCGGTGCAAAGAAAAGCTACAAAATGGTATGGGATTTGCGTTACAATATGTATGAGGAGAGACTTAGAGGGGTATAATCAAACAGGGCACCCAAGTTTTCCTGAGGGTGTCCTCGCAGGACGTCCCTGCGAAGGGGCGGGGAAACCCATACTATCGAAACAAGATGGGCATCCATCTTTCGTTTCGATAATACGGTCGGGGACGCCCAAATCTCAACATTTAGGTCGACCTTAGAGATGGTTGTCCTTAGAGATGGTCGGCCCCGGTTTTCGACAATAATGGAAACCGAGGACACCCATCTCAGAAACGACCAAATCCAAGCCCTTTGGTCGTGGGAGGACTCAGCATTCGTAGTGCACTGGTCCCCCTCACAGGCCAGGACACCCACCGGGCACTGCAGTGGATTTCAGAAATTGCTCCCAGGTGCATAGCTCCCTTACCTTGGGTGCTGAGCCCCACAAAACCCACTCCCCACAACTGTACAACACTACCATAGCCCTAAGGGATGAAGGGGGGCACCTACATGTGGGTACAGTGGGTTTCTGGTGGGTTTTGGAGGGTCCACATTTACCACCACAAGTGTAACAGGTGGGTGGGGGGGGGGGGGGGGGGGGGGGGGGAGATGGGCCTGGGGCGTCCTGCCTGAAGTGCACTGCACCCACTAAAACTGCTCCAGGGAGCTGCATACTGCTGTCAGGGCGCTGGGTATGACATTTGACACTGGCATAGAGGCTGGCAAAAAATATTGTTGAAGTTTTTTTTTTAGGGTGGGAGGGGGGTTAGTGACCACTGGAGGAGTAAGGGGAGGTCATCCCCGATTCCCTCCAGTGGTCATCTGGTCAGTTCAGGCACCTTTTTGAGGCTTGGTCGCAAGAAAAAATGGACCAAGTAAAGTCGGCCAAGTGCTCGTCAGGGACGCCCTTCTTCTTTCCATTATCGGTCGAGGATGCCCATGTGTTAAGCACGTCGGATTTGTGTCGAAAGATGGGCGCCCTTCTCTTTCGAAAATAAGCCTTTTACTGACCTGAACATGTACACCCTGGAGAAAAGGAGAAACAGGGTGATATGGTACAGACGTTCAAATATTTGAAAGGTATTAATTTGCAAACAAACCTTTTCTGGAGATGGGAAGGCGGTAGAACTAGAGGACATGAATTGAGGTTGAAGGGGGGGGGGGGGGGGGCAGACTCAGGAAACATGTCAGGAAAGCGAAGATACTTACCTGTAGCAGGTATTCTCTGAGGACAGCACGCTTCATATTGTTACAGGTGGGTGACGCCGATCCGCTTCGCCCAGTCTGACTTTTGCAATAAAAAAAAAAAAAAAAAGAGCGCTTTGTGGAGCGTGAGCGCCTTCCTGCCCGTCGCCAGAACGTGGTCACCTCAGTTTAATACTAAAGCAAAAAATAAAATAAGAAATAACCAAGGAGACGGACACATTACACAATTTTATAGATAATGGGACAAGTATGCAGCATGGAGATCTCAAGATGGGATTGATCTGGACACCCCCAGGCTGATCGTTCCACCAATGTGAATGATATAAACAATGGTCGTCAGTGGGATTACGAGTCTTGATAGCAGGGAAGGGGAGGTGGGATTGGGGGACATTTGTTAATGATCAGTTCTTGCTGTAATTGTATGCTGTATGATGGTTATCTGAATTTAAAACGTTAATAAAAATTGGGGGGGGGGGGGGGGGGGGTGGAAATAAATAACCAAGGAGACAACTCCAAGGGTAGGTGAGAGGAATTGTGAGAATATGAAGCCTGCAGTCCTCGGAGAATACCTGCTACAGGTATATTCGCTTTCTCAGAGGACAAGCAGGCTTCTATCTTCTCACAAGTGGGGAATCCCTAGTATCCACGCTCACTCAAAACAACAAACATTGGTCAATTGGGCTTCGCAACGCTGAGGACATAGCACAGATTAACCTAAAACTATATACGTGAATGAGGGTGCAGCCTGGAATAGAATAAAACGGGCCTAGGAGCGTGGAGTTGGACTCTAAACCCCAAACAGCTTCTGCAACACTGACTGCCCGAACCGACTGTCGCATCGGGTATCCAGCTCAAGGCAGTAGTGTGAAGAGAATGTGAGAACTGAAGACCATGTCACAGCCTTGCAAATTTCTTCAATGGAGGCTGACTTCAAGTAAGCTAACAACTCCAACTAGCCATGGCTCTGACATTTTAAGCCGTGATATGACCCTCCAAGGCCAGCCCAGTTTGGGCATAAGTGAAAGAAATGCAATCTGTCAGCCAAACTGAAATGATGTGTTTCCCGATAGCAACACCCATCCTGTTGGGATCAAAAGAAACAAAAAGCTGGTCGGACTGTCTGTGGGACCTTGTCTGCTCCATGTAATAGGCTAATGCTCTCTTGCAATCCAAGGGGTGCAAGCTGCTTTCACCAGGGTGGGCATGAAGTCAGGGAAAGAATGTTGGCAAGACAATCGACTGGTTCAGATGGAACTCTGACACCACCTTCGGCAGGACCTTAGGGTGCATGCAGAGGACTACTCTGTTGTGATAAAACTTAGTATAAGGTGCATCTACTACTAAGCCTGAAGCTCACTGATCCTATGAGATGAACTTACAGCCACCAAGAAAACAAGCTTTCAGATCAAGTATTTCAGATGGCAGGACTTCAGTGGCTCAAAAGCAGCTTTCACCAGCTAGGTGAGAACGATGTTGAGATCCCATGACAATGGTGGAGGTTTGACAGGGGGCTTTGACAAAAGCAAACCTCTCATGAAGTAAACAACTAAAGGCTGTTCAGAGATGGGCTTACCTTCCACATGCTGATAAGCACTAATTGCACTAAGGTGAATTCTTATGGAGTTGGTCTTGAGACCAGACTTGACAAGTGTAGAAGGTATTCAAGCAGGGTTTGTGTAGGGTAAGTAAGGGGATCTAGGGCCTTGCTATCACACCAGAGGGCAAACCTCTTCCAAGAGTTAATGCCTCTTAGTGAAATCTTTCCTGGAAGCCAGCAAAATTCGGGAGACACCCTCCGAAAGACCCAATGAAGCGAATACTAGGCTCTCATCATCCAAGCTGTGAGGTTGGGATGTAGAAGCGACCTCTTGTTCTGTGTGATGAGGGTTGGAAAACTCTCCAATCTCCACGGTTCTTTGGAGGAAAATTCCAGAAGAAGAGGGAACCGTATCTGACATGGCCAGAATGGCGCAATCAGAATCATGGTTCAGCAGTCTTGCTTGACTTTCAAAGATTTTCCCACTAGAGGTACAGGAGGGTATGCATACAGAAGACCTGTCTACCAATTGAGGAGGAAGGCATCTGACACTAGTCTGTGGTGGTCCTGAAGCCTGGAACAGCACTGAGGGATCTTGTGGTTGATCTGTTTGGCAAAAAGATCCACCAAGGGGGTGCCCCATGCTTGGAAGATCTTGTCGGCTATGCCTATATTGAGAGACCACTCGTGCAGTTGCATTAATCTGCTCAACCTGTCGGCCACAGTATGTTTGCGCCCGCCAGGTAAATGGCTCAAAGTAACATGCCTCATGACACAGAAAGTGTGATCCGGTGCTCCCCTACTTGTTGGTGTAATACATTGCAACCTGATTGTCTGTTTGAATTAGAACAATTTGATGAGATAGCTGATCTCTGAAAGCATTTCGAGCATTCCAGATTGCCCAAAGCTCCAGGAGGTTGATCTGAAGATGTGTTTCCTGGGAGGACCACGTTCCTTGAATGTGGAGCCCATCTGCATGAGCTCCCCATCCCTGGAGAGATGTCTCCGTCGTCAGCACTTTTTGTGGCTGAGGAATTTGGAATACAAGTCCCCCAGTCAAATTGGATCAAATTGTCCACCACTGAAAAGAGCATAAAAGCTCTGGGGACACTTGAATGACATCTTATAGACTCCCCGTGGCTTGATACCACCGAGAAGCCAGGGTTCACTGAGTTGATCTCATGTGAAGACATGTCATGGGTGTGAAGTACACTGTGGAAGCCATGTGGCCCAGCAATCTCAATATCTGCTGAGCTGTGACCTGCTGAGAGCCACGAACCTTGGAAGCCAGCGAGACAACATTCTCCGCTCTCGTCTCCAGGAGATAAGATCTAGCCCTCTGTGTGTTGAACAGGGGTGCCTTTGAACTACAACTGATGGACAGGATGTAGACAGGGTAGTTTAAAACTAACACTAGCAGCTCTAGCACCCAAATAGTCATCCATTTTAGCTTCCCCATGCCCAGCACGTCACCTGGGATGGAAGCTTTTACTGCGGCTATGCTCTGCTGGAGTCAGTCAAAAGCTCATCCCTTGCTTTAACTGGGGAGCAGCAGGCGCCTTAGGCACACGCTGTTGACAAGAACGGGAGCGCTGGGGCTGAGCTTGAGTAGGCTGGCGAGCAGGAGTGTACCTACGCCTAGAATAGTATTAGGGACCGATCCTTGGCTTGCCAAAAATTATCCTAGCTGAGGAGGTGGAGGTGCAAGGCGCCCGGCAGGAGAGAGAAGAGATTTTATCAGTTTGCTTCTTGATTTGGTCAGCAACCTCCTCAACCTTCTCTCCAAAAAGGTTATATCCCCCCACCACCCCGGAAAGGAGCATATGTGTACATAATCAAAATTGTTAAAACTATTATTAAGTCTCTGGTACTTAATTTCCTTTCTTTTTGTTATTTCAAAATTAATACAAATGATTGAACAGAAAAAAAAAAAAAGAAAGGAGCATCTGCCAACCGCTGCTGAACAGAGTGTTCCAAATCAAACACACAGCCATGAGAGTCTGCACATTGCTATACTTTGAGCAGAGATCCTGGATGCCACATGAAAAGTGGATAGGAAAGGGAGGAGGGAGATGGGGCGATAATTGGAAGGTTCACTGTGGATCCGATACTGGGTATCAATCTTCTTGGGACCGACAGAGGGGACTCCCAGTTCCTGATGAGTTCTTGAGTACCTTGTGGATTGGGGTAGTTACAGCCTCCTTAGGAGGAGCTGTGTAGTCCAGGACCTCGAGCGTCTTGGCCCTTGGCTTATCCTCCACTTCCAAAGGAAATGGAATGGCATCAGATGGAAATGAAAGGCTCTCCAGCAGAGATCGTCTCCTTTCAGGTGGAGGCGAGGGCTCTGATAGGATCCCATAAACTCATCTGAGGATAAGTATCTGGTATCCTCCTCAGAATAGTCACAACCAGAAGGCAAAATGCTCCACTGGAAGAAAGGCACCAAACAAGAAGAGTAGAGCAATGGAACCTCTCGCAGCTGGTGTTCAAAATAGTCTTTATTGGAAACTAAAAGATCCTCCTCAGAATCGCATGAGCACTCTTCCTTCGTGTCGGACAGTATCTCCCTATGGGATTGCAGAGACCGAACCTGCCTTGATGCCAAGGAACCATGCCCTCGAGAGCAGCATCGAGAATTCAGCTCCCATTTCAACTCCGGCGAAGCTTCCTTCACTGATGTCGAGGGGGTACTGGCTTGGTGGCAGTTGACACTGGGGCCGTAAAGTGGAACCGGAGGCCATAGCACAGGAGGTATGGCAGGCACAAGCACCCCCAATACTGCTGCACAAGACCAACCAGCAGCTCTGGAAGCAAGACCCGGATGCGCTCATCGAGGGCAGACACCAGTAAAAGCTGGGGTGTCAGCTGAGGCGCAGGTTGCAGAACTGCTGGGGTCAACCTAGGAGCAGGATCTGAGCTGCTTGGAGACAGATGCCGAATTCTTCGGCACCCTGGAGCTCCCGGCACCATGTGTCAAGGGTGACCGATGATGATGCTTCTTGGTCTTTGCCCGAAGTGGCTCATCGGTGCAGACGTCGAATCCTCATGTCACCTCAGGGTTAGGTCAGACGATGGATGGTCAAGGGGAGCCTGCACAGCAGGAAGCCTTGAAACAGTTGGAAAACCACTTGACGCCTCACTGCTCCCAGGGTCTAGAAGCAGCCATGCTTACCGATGCTCCTGATACCGGTGCAATGCTCGACATCAATGTCGATGCCTCAGACCTCAAGGAACCGGACAGCTCCAAAAATTTCCTTTCATTGAGCCTCTCGGGAAATCTGGGTCTTCATGTGAAGACAGTTAGCAGGGCTATGTTCAGGCCCAAAACACTGCAGACACCAAGAAAAGGTGTCCTTTCCTGAGATAGTCCGATTGTACCGGTGCTTGAAGCCACTGGGAGTGTTCGTGGACATGGACAGAAAAACTTCGTCCACTAAATTAAACAACTCAGTGCCTGAAAAAGGGGCAAGGCATGGAGAAAAAAAAAAGGGAAAGACCAAAAGGCACTAAAAGCTCTCAAAAAACCGAGTGAGAAGACAAAAAACAAAAACTGCACCTTGGCTCCTCACGCTGAAAACAAAAGAACTGAGACCACATTTGCACGACGGGCAGGAAAGCATTCACACATATACGGTGAAGTGTGTCTCGTGCTCCACGAAGCTCTCTCTTTTTTACTATGGCAAAAGCTGGACTGGGCAAAACGCATCGGCATCACCCACTTGTGAGAAGATAGAAGCCCGCTTGTCCTCGGAGAAGTATAATTTCACAGAGAGGGTGGTAGATACTTGGAATGTCCTCCCGCAGGAGGTAGTGGAGATGAAAACGGTAAAAGAATTCAAAATTGTGGATGAACACAAAGGAATCCTGTTCAGAAGGAATGGATCCACAGAAGCTTAGTGGAGATTGGGTGGCAACACCAGTAACTGGAAGCAAGACAAGTGCTGGGCAGACTTCTACAGTCTGTGCCCTGAAAATGACAAGAATGTGTGTCACTCATGAACTGTACTCTGCCACATCACCACTCTGTATTTGTTCATACTGATATTGGTGATCGCCTGTACGGTAACATCTAAGCCACACTGAGCCTGCAAATAGGTGGGGAAATGTGGGATACAAATGTAACAAATAAAATAAATAAAGGTCAAGTAAGTATCACATATAATTGAGTTTATCTTGGGCAGACTGGATGGGCCGTACAAGTCTTTTTTTACCGTCATCTACTATGCTACTATGTTATGATCCAGTACCCCCTGGCTTGTTGGTGTAATATATTGCCACCTGATTGTCTGTTTGAACAAGAACCATTGTAAGTGAAAGCTGATAAAGACCCGAACAAGCCATCCAGTCTGCCCAACAGTCACATTCATCATCAATTCAAGCTTAAATCACCAATGGAAGTGAGATTATATACTTGATCATGGTCTTTCTTTGGTGTTTCTGGGACAGACCATAGAAGTCCACCCAGCTTTGTCCTTATACTCCAACTACAAGAGTTGCCATCAAAAGTCCACTCCAACGTATCTGAATCTGTCATGTTATTTGCTAGACACATGCTGTAAAAATCTGCCCAGCACCATCCTCACATTCCAAATTACTGGCGACTCCGATGAAGCCCTCTCCAGCTCATCCTAAACTGGATTGCTATATGCGGGACACAGACTGTACAAACCAGTACAGTAACAGCCTTAGTTTTTACTGCCAGAGTTGCCATCTAAGCACCACTTGACATGCAAACACATATGCAACACTAAGTTTTGTTTTTTTTATACCATTCATTTTCTAATTAAAGATCCTCTATGTTCATTCCACGTCTTTCTGAATTCCACCACAGTTTTTTTTCTCAACCACCTGCCTCCAGTGGGTATTCCAGGAGACAGCCACCCTCTATGTGAAAAAGAATTTTCTGATATTACTCCTGAGTCTACCACACTGCAAGCTCAATTCATGTCCTCATTTTACCATTTTCCCTTCACTGAAAAATATTTGTTTCTGTTACCAATACCTTTCAAGTATATAAACGTCTGTATCTAAGCTACTCTAAATATGGCGACTGATTTTTTGTGAGGAAAGTAAACAAAAACAAGAGAAGCAGAAGCCTATACGGTTCTCCAAACAAGTAGCTGAAAAAATAAGAGTGAAAGAGGCTTTGTTCAAGAAATACAAAAGAACGCAATGAGAGGATCACGGAAAAGATTATCGGATTAAACTCAAAGAAGCGAGGAGGGAAATACGGCTAGTGAAAGTGCGAGTGGAAGACAAAACGGCTAAAGATGTAAAGAGAGGTGACAAGACCTTTTTCAGATATGTTGGAGAAAGGAGAAGAGAGAGAAATGGAATTGCAAGACAAAGATAATGAGAATGGTTACGTGGAGAGTGATGAAGATACAGCGAACGTGCTAAACAATTATTTCTCTTCAGTGTTAACGGAGGAAAATCCTGGAGAAGGATCACGGTCGGTTGACGAGGGAATGTCTAGGAATGGAGTGGATACTGCGCCGTTTACGGAAGAGTTTATAAACAGCTTGAGAATCTGAAGTTGGACAAAACTATGGGGCCGGATGGGATACAATCCAGGATACTGAAGGAGCACAGAGAGGTCCTGGTGGGACCTCTTAAAAGATTAATTTAATAGAGCTTTACAGACGGGAGAGGTTCCGTGGGATTGGAGACGAGTGGATGTGGTCCCTCTTCACAAAAGTGGAGACAGGGAAGAAGTGGCAAACTACAGACTGGTAAGTCTCACGTTGGTGGTAGGAAAAATAATGGAGTCGCTGCTGAAAGAAAGGATAGTTAACTTTCTAGAAGCCAACGAGTTACAGAACCCGAGGCAACATGACTTTACCAAAGGAAAATCCTGCCAAACGAATCTTATTGACTTCTTTGACTGGGTGACCAAAGAACTGGATGAAGGATGTGTGCTAGATGTAAACTACTTGGACTTCAGAAAAGCCTTTGATACGGTCCTCCACAGAAGACTCGTGAATAAGCTGAAAGGGTTGAATTTAGGACAGAAAGTAATGAACTGGATAAGAAACTGGTTGACCGACAGGTGGCAGGTGGTGGTGGTAAATGGAATCCGCTCGGAGGAAAGAAAGGTGAGCAGTGGAGTTTCTCACGGGTCGGTGCTGGGGGCCTATTCTGTTTAATATATTTGTGGGAGATATTGCTGAAGTGTTGGAAAGAAAGGTGTGCCTTTTTGCGGATGACACGAAAATAGCCAATAGAGTGGATACCCTGAAGGGAGTAGAAACGATGAAAAGGGATCTTCAAACCTTAGAAGAATGGTCGAGAGTCTGGCAGTTAAAATTTAATAATAATAATAGCAAACAGTACTCCTGTTCTATGTAAATTACAAAATCTTTATTAGTGAGAATAAATCAGTGCATTAAAAAACTACTAAATAATATCCCTGCAACTCACTCGCATAGCCATCCACACCTCACTTATACCCTGATCACATATGCAAATCCCACAGAGCACAGTAAAGATAAACCCTAAATTGAAGTTTCTTCAGTCTCTGTATATTGTCATAGCACAAGGCTCAATAAAGATCAGTCACTTAGCCATAGATGATAACGGCATACAGAACCCAGTTTTCAGCAGTAGATATCGCTGCTCTTTGTATTCAGCAAGTTCTCAGGTGAAGAAAGGAAAAAATCCTCACTGCAAACAATATAAAACCACTGTTCTTATCCCTGTGGTAAAAAAGCACACAGAGACACACTGGGGATTGCAAAGTCGCACAAATTTTCTGTGATCCTACACACAGTCAGCCATGAAGTGTTTCAGGCAAGTGGGAGGCTTCCAGGGATAGGTTAATTAAACCCACACCGTTGGTATATTCCAAAGTTCCCCATTAGTGGGTGAACAATCCAATGCTTGGTGAATTCTGCTTCACAATGATAGGAAGAGACTTAAAATTTAATGCCGAGTAGAGTGATGCACTTGGGGTGCAGAAACCCAAAAGAGAGACACCAGTTAGGAGGGGAGAGATTAGTAAGCTCGACTCAGGAGAGAGACCTTGGGGTATTGGTGTCAGAGGATCTAACGGTGAAGAAACAATGTAACAAGGTGATGGCCGTGGTCAGAAGGATGCTAGGCTGCTTAGAGAGGGGCGTAACTACAGAAGAAAGGAGGTGTTGATGCCACTCTACAAGTTGTTGGTGAGGTCCCACTTGGAGTATTGTGTTCAGTTTTGGAGGCCATATCTTGCTAAAGATGTAAAAAGACTGGAAGCGGTGCAAAGAAAAGCTACAAAAATGGTATGGTATTTGCGTTGCAAACTGTACGAGGAGAGACTTGCTGACCTGAACACATATACCTTGGAGGAAAGGAGAAACAGAGGTGACATATACAGACGTTCAGATATTTGAAAGGTATTAATCTGCAAATGAACCTTTTTCAGAGATAGGAAGGCAGTAGAACTAGAGGACATGAATTGAGATTGAAGGGGGGCAGACTCAGGACTAATGACAGGAAGTATTTTTTCACGGAGAGAGTGGTGGACATGTGGAATGTCCTCCCACGGGAGGTGGTGGAGGTGAAAACGGTAATGGAATTCATACATGCATGGAATAAACACAAAGGAATCCTGTTTAGAAAGAATGGTTCCGCGGAATCTTAGCGGCGATTGTGTGGCAATGCTGGAAATTGGGAAACAAAACGGGAGCTGTCCAGACTCTACGGTCTGGAGTGTAAATTTTAAGGGGCTTTGACGTTAGCTTCAGAGTTTAGTACAAGAACAGTGCTGGACAGACTTCTATGGTCTGTGCCCTGAGAAAGGCAAGGATAAATCAAACTCGTACATATAAAGTATCACATACCATGTAAAATGAGTTTATCTTGTTGGGCAGACTGGATAGACCGTACAGGTCTTTATCTGCCGTATCATATATCCCCCGTCCCCCCTCTCTTAAAGGTTATACATATTCAATTCTTCCAGTCTTTTCTAAAATGTCTTTTGGCCCAGGCCCTGTACCATTTTGTTGCCTTCCTCTGGACTGCTTCTTACATCTTTAGCAATGTATGGCCTTAAAAACTGAACACAAGTGGGGCCTCACCAACGACTTCTATAGGGGAATCAACATCTCCTTTTTTTTGCTGGTCACACCTCTCTATACAGCATCCTTCTGGCTATGGCCACCACCTTGTCACACTGTTTCATCACCTTCAGATCCTCAGATACTATCACCCCAAGGTCCCTCTCTCTATCAGTGCATATCAGCCTCTCACCACCTGACAGACACTCCCATGGATTTCTACTCCTTAAGTGCACTTCTTTGAATTGAATTTAATTGCAAAATATTAGAACCTTGCATTACGCAGCGGGTTTCTCTTTCCCACATGCATCACTTTGCACTTGCTCACATTAAAATGTCATCTGCCATTTAGACACCCGGTCTCCCAGTCTCGTAAGGTCCTCTTGTAAATTTTCACAATCCTCTTGTGATTTAACAACTTTGTGTCAATAGCAAATTTAATTACCTCGCTAGTTACCCCATCTCTAGATCATATATAAATATGTTAAAAAGAAACGGTCCTAGCACAGACCCCTGGGGAACCCCACTATCTACACTTCTCCATTGAGAATACTGACCCATTTAACCCTGCTCTCTGTTTTCTATAACCAGCTTGTAATCCACAATAGAACACTACCTGCTATCCCATGACTCTCCAATTTCCTCTGGAGTCTTTCATGAGATACTTTGTCAAACGCCTTTTGAAAATCCAGAAACACAATATTAACCAGCTCACCTTTATCCACGTTTGTTCACCCCTTCAAAGAAATGTAGTAGATTAGTGAGGCAAGATTTCCCTTCACTAAATCCATGTTGCTTTGTCTCATTAATCCATGCTTTTGAATATGCTCCTAATTTTGTTCTTTATAATAGTCTCTACCATTTTGCAAGGCACTGACGTCATGCTCACCGGTCTATAAATTCCCGTATCTCCTCACGAACCTTTATTAAAAATTGCAGTTACATTGGCCATCCTCCAATCTTCCAGTACCATGCTTGATTTTAAAGATAAATTACATATTACAAACAATAACATAGTAACATAGTAGATGACGGCACAAAAAGACCGGCACGGTCCATCCAGTCTGCCCAACAAGATAAACTCACATGTGCCACTTTTTGTGTATACCTTACCTTGATTTGTACCTGTCTTTTTCAGGGCACAGACCGTATAAGTCTGCCCAGCACTATCCCCGCCCCCAACCACCCGCCCCGCCTCCCACCACCGGCTCTGGCACAGACCGTATAAGTCTGCCCAGCACTATCCCCGCCTCCCAACCACCAGCCCTGCCTCCCACCACTGGCTAAGTTTCTGGGGATCCCTTCCTTCTGAGCAGAATTCCTTTATGTTTATCCCACGCATGTTTGAATTCCGTTACCGTTTTCCTCTCCACCACCTCCCGCGGGAGGGCATTCCAAGCATCCACCACTCTCTCCGTGAAAAAATACTTCCTGATATTTTTCTTGAGTCTGCCCCCCTTCAATCTCATTTCATGTCCTCTAGGTCTACCGCCTTCCCATCTCTGGAAAAGATTCGTTTGCGAATTAATACCTTTCAAATATTTGAACGTCTGTATCATATCACCCGTGTTTCTCCTTTCCTCCAGGGTATACACGTTCAGGTCAACAAGTCTCTCCTCATACGTCTTGCAACGCAAATCCCATACCATTCTCGTAGCTTTTCTTTGCACCGCTTCCATTTTTTTTAAACATCCTTCGCAAGATACGGCCTCCAAAACTGAACACAATACTCCAGGTGGGGCCTCACCAACGTCTTATATAGGGGTATTAAAACCTCTTTTCTTCCGCTGGTCACACCTCTCTCTATACAGCCTAGCAACCTTCTTGCTACAGCCACCGCCTTGTCACACTGTTTTGTCGCCTTCAGGTCCTCGGATACTATCACCCCAAGATCCCTCTCCCCGTCCGCACCTATCAGACTCTCACCGCCTAACACATACGTCTCCTGTGGATTTCTACTCTCTAAGTGCATCACTTTGCATTTCTTCGCATTGAATTTTAATTGCCAAACGTTAGACCATTCTTCTAGCTTCCGCAGATCTTTTTTCATGCTTTCCACTCCCTCCGGGGTGTCCACTCTGTTGCAAATCTTGGTGTCATCCGCAAAAAGATAAACTTTACCTTGTAAGCCTTCGGCAATGTCACTCACAAATATATTGAATAGAATCGGCCCCAGCACCGATCCCTGAGGCACTCCACTACTCACCTTTCCCTCCTCAGAGCGAACTCCATTCACCACCACCCTCTGGCGTCTGCCCGTCACCCAGTTCTTAATCCAGTTCACCACTTCGGGTCCTATCTTCAGTCCATCTAGTTTATTCAAGAGCCTCCTGTGGGGTACCGTGTCAAAAGCTTTGCTGAAATCTAAGTAGATTACGTCCATAGCAATAGTTCCGCAAGTTCATTTTTCGATTCTAACAGTACTCTGGGATGAATACCATCCAGTCCAGGAGATTGGCTACTCTTCAATTTGTCAAATTGTGTCATTACATCCTCCAAGTTTATAGAGACTTTAGTTTCTCCGAATAGTCAGCTTTGCATGCCATTTCTGGCACCAGAATCTCTCCCAAATCTTCCTCGGTGAAGACTGAAGCAAAGAATTAATTTAATGTCTCTGCTATGGCTTTGTCTTCACTGATTGCCCCTTTTATCCCCTCGGTTAGCTAGCAGTCCAAATGATTCTTTTACCGGCTTGTTAGAACATAAGAGTAGCCAAGAGACAGGCAGAGCTCCAGAGTCTCAATGCGTGGATGAGACGATGGTGCAGGGAGGAGGGCTTTAGATTTGTTAGGAACTGGGCAACATTCTGGGGAAGGGGGAGCCTATTCCGAAAGGATGGGCTCCATCTTAACCAGAGTGGGACCAGGCTGCTGGCATCGGCGTTTAAGAAGGAGATAGAGCAGCTTTTAAACTAGAAATGGGGGAAAGGCCGACAGTCGCTCAAAAGAGCATGGTTCGGGATAAGGTATCTTTCAAAGATATCACCATAACAGGGAAGATAGAGTATCCTGATAGTGAGGTTGCAAAAGAGATTGTAGTAGATCGGGTATCTTTAAATAACAATAAAAATCAGACAAAAGATTGCCAATTAATACTGTCAAGTACTAAGCATGATGTACTTAGGAACAACAAACATAGTTTGAAATGTCTATATGCGAATGCCAGGAGCCTAAGAAATAAGATGGGGGAGTTGGAATATATTGCACTAAATGAAAAATTAGATATAATAGGCATCTCTGAGACCTGGTGGAAGGAGGATAACCAGTGGGACACTGTCATACCGGGGTACAAATTATATCGTAGTGATAGGGTGAATCGGATTGGTGGAGGGGTAGCATTGTATATTAACGAGAGCCTTGAATCAAATAGATTGAAAATTCTGCAGGAAACAAAACACTCCTTGGAATCACTGTGGATTGAAATTCCATGTGCAAAGGGGAAAAGGATAGTGATAGGAGTGTACTACCGTCCGCCTGGCCAGGACGAACAGACGGATGCGGAAATGTTAAAAGAAATCAGGGACGCAAACAAACTGGGCAACACAATAATAATGGGGGATTTCAATTACCCGCATATAGACTGGGTTAATGTAACATCTGTACACGCAAGGGACATAAGATTTCTTGATGAAATCAAGGACAGCTTCATGGAACAGCTAGTTCAGGAGCCGACAAGAGAAGGAAAAATACTAGACTTAGTCCTTAGTGGTGCTCATGATCTAGTGCAGGGGGTAACGATACGAGGGCCGCTTGATAACAGTGATCATAATATGATCGGTTTTGATATTGGCATTGAAGGAAGTGAAACTAGGAAATCAAGTACGCTAGCGTTTAACTATAGAAAAGGTGATTACGACAAAATGAGAAAAATGGTGAAAAAAAAGACTGAAAGGAGCAGCTCGCAGAGTAAAAAACTTGCATCAGGCGTGGATGCTGTTTAAAAACACCATCCTGGAGGTTCAGGACAAATATACTCCACGTATTAGAAAAAAGGGAAAAAAGACTAAACGTCAGCCGGCGTGGCTAAACAGTAAGATAAAGGAAATCATTAGAGCCAAAAAACAATCCTTCAGAAAGTGGAGAAGAGAACCAACTGAAAGTAACAGGATAGATCATAAGGAATGCCAAGCCAAATGCAAAGCGGAGATAAGGAGGGCAAAAAAGGACTTTGAGAAGAAATTAGCGTTGGAAGCAAAAATACATAGTAAAAATTTTTTTAGATACATTAAAAGCAGGAAACCGGCCAAAGAGTCGGTTGGGCCGCTGGACGAAAATGGTGTTAAAGGGGCGATCAAGGAGGACAAAGCCGTAGCGGAGAAATTAAATGAATTCTTTGCTTCGGTCTTCACCGAGGAGGATTTGGGGGGGACACCGGTGCCGGAAAGAATATTTGAAGCGGGGGAGTCGGAGAAACTAAACAAATTCTCTGTAACCTTGGAGGATGTAATGGGTCAGTTCAGCAAGCTGAAGAGTAGTAAATCACCGGGACCTGATGGTATTCATCCCAGAGTATTAATAGAACTAAAAAATGAACTTGCGGCGCTACTGTTAGAAATATGCAATTTGTCCCTAAAATCGAGTGTAGTACCGGAAGACTGGAGGGTAGCCAATGTTACTCCGATTTTTAAGAAGGGTTCCAGAGGAGATCCGGGAAATTATAGACCGGTGAGTCTGACGTCGGTGCCGGGCAAGATGGTGGAGGCTATTATTAAGAATAAAATTGCAGAGCATATACAAAAACATGGACTGATGAGACAAAGTCAGCACGGATTTAGTGAAGGGAAGTCTTGCCTCACCAATCTAATGCATTTTTTTGAGGGGGTAAGCAAACATGTGGACAATGGGGAGCCGGTTGATATTGTATATCTGGATTTTCAGAAGGCGTTTGACAAAGTGCCGCACGAAAGACTCCTGAAGAAATTGCAGAGTCATGGAATCGGAGGTAGGGTATTATTATGGATTAAGAACTGGTTGAAAGATAGGAAGCAGAGAGTAGGATTGCGTGGCCAGTATTCTCAGTGGAGGAGGGTAGTTAGTGGGGTCCCGCAGGGGTCTGTGCTGGGTCCGTTGCTTTTTAATGTATTTATAAATGACCTAGAGATGGGAATAACTAGTGAGATAATTAAATTCGCCGATGACACAAAATTATTCAGGGTCGTCAAGTCGCAGGAGGAATGTGAACGATTACAGGAGGACCTTGCGAGACTGGGAGAATGGGCGTGCAAGTGGCAGATGAAGTTCAATGTTGACAAGTGCAAAGTGATGCATGTGGGTAAGAGGAACCCGAATTATAGCTACGTCTTGCAAGGTTCCGCGTTAGGAGTTACGGATCAAGAAAGGGATCTCGGTGTCGTCGTCGATGATACGCTGAAACCTTCTGCTCAGTGTGCTGCTGCGGCTAGGAAAGCGAATAGAATGTTGGGTGTTATTAGGAAGGGTATGGAGTCCAGGTGTGCGGATGTTATAATGCCGTTGTATCGCTCCATGGTGCGACCGCACCTGGAGTATTGTGTTCAGTACTGGTCTCCGTATCTCAAAAAAGATATAGTAGAATTGGAAAAGGTACAGCGAAGGGCGACGAAAATGATAGTGGGGATGGGACGACTTTCCTATGAAGAGAGGCTGAGAAGGCTAGGCTTTTCAGCTTGGAGAAGAGACGGCTGAGGGGAGATATGATAGAAGTGTATAAAATAATGAGTGGAATGGATCGGGTGGATGTGAAGCGACTGTTCACGCTATCCAAAAATACTAGGACTAGAGGGCATGAGTTGAAGCTACAGTGTGGTAAATTTAAAACGAATCGGAGAAAATTTTTCTTCACCCAACGTGTAATTAGACTCTGGAATTCGTTGCCGGAGAACGTGGTACGGGCGGTTAGCTTGACGGAGTTTAAAAAGGGGTTAGATAGATTCCTAAAGGACAAGTCCATAGACCGCTATTAAATGGACTTGGAAAAATTCCGCATTTTTAGGTATAACTTGTCTGGAATGTTTTTACGTTTGGGGAGCGTGCCAGGTGCCCTTGACCTGGATTGGCCACTGTCGGTGACAGGATGCTGGGCTAGATGGACCTTTGGTCTTTCCCAGTATGGCACTACTTATGTACTTATGTACATACTGGGTCAAACCAATGGTCCATCTAGCCCAGTATCCTGTTTTCCAAACAGTGGCCAAGCCAGGTCACAAGTACATGGCAGAAACCCAAATCGTGGCAACACTCCATACTACAAACACCAGGGAAAGCAGTTGTTTCCCCATGTCTGACTCAATAGCAGACTATGGACTGTTCCTCCAGGAACTTGTCCAAACCCAGATATGCTAACCACTGTTACCACATCCTCAGGCACAGAGTTCCAGAACTTAACTATTCATTGAGTGAAAAAATATTTCCTCTTATTTGTTTTAAAAAGTATTTCCATATAACTTCGAGTGTCCCCTAGTCTCTGTACTTTTGGAATGAGTACAAAATCGATTTACTTCTACTCGTTCTACACCACTCAGGATTTCATAGACTCAATCATAATTCCCTCATCTGTCTCTTTTCCAAGATGAAAAGCCCTAACCTCTTTAGTCTTTCCTCATACGAGAGGCGATCCATTTTGGTAGCTCTTCTTTGAACCTTTTCTAATTTCGTTATACCTTTTTTGAGATACAGAGATACAGTGACCAAAACTGAACGCAGTACTCAAGGTGCAGACGCATCATGGAGCTATACAAAGGCAATCTAGTGTTTTCGGTCTTATTCTTGATTTTAATATACCTAAAAAAATGTTTACTATGTGTTTTAGCCTCCAACGCAATCTTTTTTTCAAAGTCCCTCTTTGCCTTCCTTATCAGCGCTTTGCATTTGACTTGACATTCTTTATGCTGTTTCTTCTTATTTTCAGTCGGTTTCTTCTTCCATTTTCTTTTAGCTCTAATAGCTTCCTTCACCTCACTTTTTAACCATGCCAGCTGTCGTTTGATCTTCTTTCCCCCCATTTTTTAATACATGGAATATATTTGGCCTGAGCTTTCAGGATGGAATTTTTGAACATCCACCCTCATGCAAATTTTTGACCTTCGCAGCTGCTCCTCCAAGTTTTTTTTTCCACTGTTCTTCTCATTTTATCATAGTGTCCTTTTTTTGAAAGTTAAACGCTAACATAATGGATTTCCTGTGTGAACTTACTCCAAAAGCTGATATCAAATCTGATCATATTATGATCACTGTTATCAAGCGGACCCAGCACCATTACCTCCTGCACAAGATCATGCACTCCACTAAGGACTAGGTCTAGAATTTTTCCTTCTCTTGTTGGCTCTTGTAACAGCTGCTCCATAAAAAGTCCTTGATTTTGACAAGGAACTTTACCTCCCTAGCATGCCCGAATGTTATATTTACCCAGTCAATATTGGGGTAATTGAAATTGCCCATTATTATTGTGTTCCCCAGTTCGTAAGCGTCCCTAATTTCTGATAACATTTCATCCTGGCCAGGTGGACGGTAGTACACTCCTATCACTATCCTTTTCCCCTTTACACATGGAATTTCAATCCATAGTGATTCCAAGATGTACTTTGTTTCCTGCAGAATTTTCAATCTGTTTGATTCAAGCTCCTCCACTGATTCGATCCACCCTACCACTAAGATATAATTTGTACCCCGCTATGACAGTGTCCCATTGGTTATCCTCCTTCCACCAGGTCTCAGAAATGCCTATTATGTCTAATTTTTCATTTAGTGCAATATATTTCAACTCTCCCATCTTATTTCTTAGGCTTCTGGCATTCGCATATAGACATTTCAAACTATGCTTATTGTTCCTATTTATATCTTGCTCAACAGTTGTCATTCTTAATTTGCAATCTTTTATCTGGTTTTTCTTTAAAGACACCTGTTCTACTATGGTCTCTACTGTAACCTCGGTATCAGGATACCCTATCTTCCCTGTTTTGGTGATATCTTTGAAAGATACCTTAATCTGAACCACGTGCTTAATCCAAACCACTCGAACCCAGGTTCTAGCTTAAAAGCTGCTCTAGCTCCTTTTTAAATGCCGATGCCAGCAGCCTGGTCCTATCCTGGTTCTAGGCTGCTGGCATCGGCATTTAAAAAGTCCCATGCTAGTAAACGAGCTCATTAGCTATTCCATGCAACACTCAGAAAAATGGTGCACAGAAAATCCCTGCTCTAGTGGCTAAAAACTACTGACAGTTCCGGAGCTGTCGGAGTCCTGTGCTATCTTTCCTGTCGATGCATAAGCACTGATTGGCTCATGAACCAATAGGAAAGTTGGCAGCACACCGATTTTCTGGGCCTGAGCCTCTCCCACCTAACCTGGTGGTCCAGCGGTCCTGACTCTCCCCACACCTAAAAACATCCCCAGTGGTCCAGCGGACCCCTTCCCAACTTCCACATACCTTAAAAATTCCCTGGTGGGCCCCCCGACCCCCCAAAAGAAATTGTGCTCCAGCGGGCCCACCAACTCAACTCGGTGGGCCCCCAGCCAGGCCGGACCTACTAGGGCTCCCTAGTCACCAATAAAAGCCCTGGTGGTCTAGTGGCATTCCCCTCCACATATCTTAGCATTGGAGGCAGAGGACTGCCTACTCCCTCCTGCCTCTGGGCCAGCTAGCCTCAAAATGGTGGTGCCCAGCAAAGCACCATATAAAGAAGAAACTCCTTATATGGTACTTAGACCCCTCCCAGTACATCCCAGGATGCACCGGGCAGGTGCTGCCCTTTTGAAGCAGGCACACACCAACGCAGGAAGGAGTAGGCGGTCCTCCTGCCTCAAATGCTAAGGTATTGGGGGGGGGGGGGGGGGGAATTCCACTAGATCACCAGGGCTTTTAGTGGTGACTAGGGAGTCCTAGTAGGTCCACAACCACCAGATTTCTTTTTGGAAGGGTCCACCAGGGATTTTTTAAGGTGGGTGGGTGGGGGTGGGGGTGTGTGTGTGTGGGGGGGGGGGGGGTGTCAGAAAGGGGTCCACTGAACTCCTGTGGTTTTGGTGGGTCAGGAGGAGTTAAGTCACTGGCTATACGCATAAAAGCTGTGCCTACCGCACAGCTCTTGTGGGCATGTGTCAAACGCTCGGACCCTTTTACCGCCCGATGCACAACACTAACAGCATGCATATAATTTGTATGCTGTTAGTGTTGAGCATTGGTTAGTAATTCTGACTCATTAAGCAGTCTGGTTTTTCCAGCGCTGTTCCTTACAGCGCCAGAGTTCTGTGCATCGGTCCCTAAGTTAATAAAAGCAAGCAGCACTTTTACAAACAGAAACTTACCTATTTCACATAAGGATTCAAAAGGTGACCATAGGAAAGGATTTAAACTAAGGCTCCTTTGGTAACATACTGATCCTTTGGCAAGCCGGTCTGTCTTGCTGTGAAGAAAAAAAAACAAAAATCCAGGAACAACATTAAGATAATGTAGAAAACTAGAAATGTATTATTAGCAGCTGCAAAACAAATTCATTTCCAAACCAGACAGAACCAAAAAAGATAAATTTATATTTCGGTAAATAGCAATGATGAAAATAAAGTGAAGTTACTCGCCTGTAGGAAGTGTTCTCCAAGGACAGTATATATTCTCACAATTGGGTGATGTCATCCAATGGAGCCATGGTATGGACGCTATCCAGCGTTCTTTCTAGGAGCTTTTGCTAAACCTGACAATGTATGTGCAGGTGCTTTACCACCTGGATCAGCAGATGTAAAGGTTTAGAGAATAAAACTCCTAGGGGAGGTGGGGGGGATTGTGAGAATATATCCTGCTGTCCTCGGAGAACATCTGCTGCAGGACAGTATTTTCTCACAATTGGGAATCCCTAGCCAACAGGCTCACCAAAAAACAACAAACAATTGTCAACAGGGACTTGCGATAGGCAAAGCTAACTAGGAACCAATTAGCCAAACTACATGAAAAAGGGAACGTAGGAGGGTGGAGTTGGATTCTAGACCCCAAACAAAATTCTGTAGAGCTGTCTGATCAAACCAGCTGTTGCTATGGGAATCCTGCTCAAGTCAGTAATGTGATGTGAATGTGTGGACTGAAGACCATGTTGCAGCACTGCAGATCTTAACGGAGGCTGACTTAACTGATGCAGCCATGGCCCTGACATTGTGGGTTGTGACATGACCCTCAAGAGTCAGCCCAGCCTGGGCATAAGAGATGTACTTTATCCAGTTAGCTAGCAGACCGAATTTATCAGTGGCTACCCCCATCCTGTTGGGGTTGAAACAAAAACAAAAAGCTGGATGGACTGTCTATGGACTTTAGTTGGCTCCAAACAGAAGGCCAAGGCTCATTTGTAGTCCATTTGCAGTGCACTTTCACCAGAATGGGTATATTGTTTTGGGAAGAATGTTGACAGAACTGACTAAGACGGCGCTTCAACATTACCTTAGGAAGGAAATTAGGATGGGTGTGGAGAATAAGCTACTAGGGTCTGAAGCTCACTTACTCTGCACGCTGAAGTGACTGCCAACAAAAACCAAAACCTTCCAGGTCAGAAAATTCAGGTGGCAGGTGTTCAGCAGCTCAAATGGCGATTTCATCAGCTGGGTAAGGACAATATTGAGGTCCCATGACATCATGGGAGGTTTGACAGGGGTCTTGATCAAAAGCAAACCTCGCATAACGTGAACAACTAAATACTGTTCAGAGATGGGGTTTGCCCTCTACACTAAGCGCCAATTGAAGTAAAAGGATTTAAGGCCTTGCCCTCACACCAGATGGCAAAACTCTCCCATTTAAAATTATTGCTTCTTAGTGGATTTGTTCAGGATCCTTAAGTCTAGGATGGAATAGAAGCCCCCTATTTTTTGGGGGTATGAGGACATACTTGCAACAGAACTCCTTCCCTCTGTCACTTGGTGGCATGGGTTTGACTGCTTGGGCCTGTAGAAGGGAAGCAAGTTCCTTTGCGAGCACTTCCTGATGCAGAGAACTGAATTGTGACGCTCTCCCTGGACAATTTTGAGAACCCACCACTCTGAGGTTACAAGGAACCATATTTCTTGGGGAAAAAAATTCAGCCTCCCTCCTATCAGTAGACCATCTGGGATGATCACTTATGGCAGCTATGCTCTTCTGGAGCCAGTCAAAAGCTCAACCACTAGGAGTTTTTGGGACACAGAGGGAAAAATAGCTGCAAAGAAATCAAGTGGTACAATGATTAAAAAAAAAAAACAAACAAATTCAAACTCGGCCAGGTGCAGAGGCCTATTCTGGCTACAAGCCATGGAAAACAAATGTAAAAATGCCAGAAAACAACTAAAAATAAAGAGGAAAAAATAAAAAGTATAAGAGAAAAGGTCCTGTGCAATGGCAATGCCAAAAGGCAGAGAAGTCCACATTAAAAAAAAAAAAAAAAAATCATGCTGCAGAGAGGAACAATCCTCTCAGCCCTGCAGAAAAAAAAAAAAACAGACAACTGCTAGTATTGTGAAAGTGAGGCAAGGAAGAAGGCACTCACATATACACAGTCAGGCCTATGTTATGATTCTACTGAGACAGGCAGGGGAATGACTGGGACTCGCTTCTGATTGGCCTGTCAGGGATTGAGCTGACGTCTGGGTCAGACCTTATTTAAACTTACCTCTCCCTGCAGAGGACGCTCTAGCATTATCTCTTGCAGCTGTAAGCTCTCATTATCTCTTGGAGCTGTGAGCTCTCGTTGCTCTGCTCAGCCTGTGCTTGTGGCACACAGTGTATTCTCTGTAGTTTGCTTGCCCTTCCCCTTGTCTGTAGTTTCTGTGTGTGCTGGTTGTAGCTAGCTGTTTCCCTGATTACTTCACTAAAGTGCAGCAGGGTCTGTGTCTCTCCTCTGCCTTGCCTCTGTTCCCAGCTGTGGTGGTGACTTGTCCATGGTAAGCTCCTTTCTTTGTTTAGTCTTCCCTCTTGCCTGCTTTAACCATTTGTGGTGCAGTGTTTGGTATTTGGTTCTTGTGAGCCTTGCCTATTTAAGCAGCCTCTCTCTGTATCTGCTTTAACCCTTTCTGTACTGTGCGCCCTGCATTTTCCCTGTCTCTGTATTTGAAGGCAGTCCATCCCTGTGGTCTGCTTTTACTCTTGGTGTTCTGTGTTTATTTGGCTCTGGGGAGCCTGATTCCCTTTCCTGGTTTATTTAGTTACAAGCTGCCTTCTCTTTTCCTTGGTGGCCATTTCTGTGGAGCTTCGCTCCTTTAGGTTCCGCAAGTCTAGTATTGTCCTGCTCTGACCTGCCTTTCCCTTTTACCCCTGTTGGTACTGCCTACCGCTACCAGGGTTTCGTGTAGCCTTTGTCTGTATTCTCTCCCTCTGGTTGTTGTATCGGCCAGTTTGGTCTGATATCTTCCTCTTTGGGTCAGTGCCCAGCGCTGTGTGTGCCACCTGTGCTCCAGTCCCTTCTGGGACCTCTTGTGGTTCTTTCCCCTTCCCTAATGTATGATTGGGTTCCAGTTCGGCCTTGCAGCCCGTATGCCTGGACTCTGTACAAGTGGGTTCCCGATCAGTCTTGCGGCCCGAATGAGTGATCTATTTCTCTTTTCTGGTGGTGCTTGCTGATTTCCCTGAGTGTGTTGGACTTTGCGGCCCATGTTACTGTATAGCGTCCGTTTGGTCTACCCTAGGCCTCGGCCAAGGTTCCTCCTAGGCTTTGGCGAAGGCATAAGAGCTCACGATCAATCTAACAGCCTATTAAAGGCTTCTACAAAGAACGCTGGATAGTGTCCATGCCGGGGCTCCATTGAATGATGTCACCCAATTGTGAGAAAAAACAGTAGTACCAAAGGGCCTTACCATGGTAAATTGTGAAGTAACTTTTCAAAAGTACAGTTTTTATAACAGTAAACCCTGCATGAAGTCTGACTCTCTTAGGTAGTAAGATGGTGCTGATTACCCCTAGTGATAGGGGTCAATCAGCACCATCTTAAGAGGCATCCAATGGAGGAACAGCAAGTGGGGTTCACTCCTGCCTCCATTACCCTCTCCCACACAGGCCCTTTGGGTGGAACTGGTTTCCTGAAGGGGGAGAGGCCTAACATTCAGATTAATATAAAGAGCAGGGATTCATGGGATGGAAAAATCTTCTAAAATTCACCATACTGGGGCTGAGGGTGATTGAGCCTTTGACAACATGGAATGTTTAAAAGCTGTGATACGTGGTCACCTAATAAGCAGTAGGGGTAGGAAAGAAGCTAGACAAAGGGAGCATATGGAGGCCCAATTAAGAGTAAAAATCCATCACCTGGGGGCCTAGCATAAGAAAGCTCAGGGACTTGAGGCACTGGTGGGTTAGAGAGGCTAAGGTAAAATTTAAAAATGCTGGAGCTGTAGAACATATAATTTTATTTAGAACTGAAGCACAGATATAGATAAGGTAGCAATAAGACCAGTAAAGTTTAGGGTTGTCAACTTTGAAAACTGACATGAAAAATATTAACAAGTTTGCAATGAGCAAGTCCAGAGATGGTTTAGGCAGACCCCTGTATTAGGTAGTGCTTCACTAATTATTCAAAGTTATTATCTTGGAGGAACAATGAGTGAGAGATGTATTGACAATGATAAGGAATTCTGAATAGGTCAGTTTCAGAACTAGAGATATTATGGGCTATTAAGCAGCTCCTGGTAGGCAGGGCCACAGGCATGGATGGTTGAACTACAAAATTCTATAAGACCTTTACAGAGCAGTTAAAGGACACCTTGGTGAACCTATATAATATGATAGAGATGCTTCTGTCAGTGCAGGTGGCTGAGGTAAACCTGGAAAGGATATGCAAGATTGTGGATCCTATAGTTTTCTCTTTCGGAAGCAGACTCAAATTCAGACCAAAAAATTAGTGGAGTGACTGCAGGAGTTATCCTGCAATTGGCCAATGTGGTCTGCCTCTCTCTGTAAGGAAGTCTCTATATAATGCCAACTGCTGAGTGGCCTTTGCAATCCAAATTATGTTGGATTGCAAAGGCCACTCAGCAGCTGGCATTATGTGCAGTATAAAGGAGAAATTTGGTCTTACCTGATAATTTTCTATTAGTCCTTCCTACTAATTCAGAACCTGTGGGGTTAGTTGTGTCCATCAACCAGCAGGTGGAGATAGAGAACCGAAAACTCTCATCCAATTCAGCTCCTCAGTATTTACATAGACAACCAGTAAGGAGAAACTCAGAATAAACACAACAATCTTAAACAACTCGCTAACCTAACACTAACCAGACGAGCAAACATGTGCGGACCTCTCTCATCTCTGGAGAACTAGTACAGAACAAGAGATATGCAGGAAGCACCATGCAAGGTGACAGTCATTATCTAACCCATTACTTCACACAGACTAAACATCTCAGAAACCTCAGGTGGGTATCTGGAATAGTGGAAAAAACTAATGGAAAAAAAATTAGGTAAGACCTAATTTCTCCTTCCATTATGTAGCTTTCCACTATTCCAGAACCTGTGGGATATTCAAAAGCAATCCCCAGAGTGGGTGGGATCCTGGTGCTGCCACCCTGAGGACTTCAGCCACAAAACTGGCTTCTGAGTGTGCCACAACGTCCATCCTATAGTGCTTGGCAAAGGTATGCAGCACCGACCACGTTGCCGCTTTGCAAATATATGCTGTACACCTCATACGAGCCTGCAATGCCTGAGGAGCCTGCTTCCCTGCAAGAACATAAGCTGATGCAATAGTCTCCTTCAGCCATCTGTAATTGTGGGCTCAGAAGCCAATGAGGCCAAGCCTCTGCTTACAAAAAAGCACAGTCTGTCCGATTTGCAAAACTCACTTGTGACTTCCAGATATCTAATGAGGACACTATGCACATCAAGAAACTTCAAGGAAGAATACTTAGCCTTTTCGTCCTCTGTGAAAGGACAGAAGCTCCACAGATTGGCAGAGATGAAATATACTGATACAACTTTTGGAAAGAGGAAACCAAGCCCAGGGAGACCCCCGCTTCCGAAAAGCAGAGAAATGGATCTCAACAAGAGAGCCTAACACTCAAACTCTATGTGCCAATGCAAAGCCACCAAGAACACTGTCCTAAGCATAAGACCTTTCAAGGAGGCCTTCCGGTGAAAAGGAGGCTCTAAAGAGCCCGAAGGATTAAATTAAGGTTCCACTCTGGACATAACATACGAAAGGAGGCCGCAAGCAGCCCACTCCCTCACAAGAATTGAATATCAGGGAGAACCGCAAGAAACGTCTTCTGTAGTTGGCTCCTGAAACAGGCCAAAGCCACAACCTAAATTTTTAGAGAACCCAACGCCAATCCTTTCTGAAGACCTGCCTGGGAAAAGCTAGGATGTGCGTGATCTGAGCAGAGAAGGGAGAAAGTCCTTCAGAAAATGGAAGAAGGATCAGACTGAAAAAAATAAGAAACAACATAAGGAATAGAAAGTCAAATGTAAAGGGAAATATTCAGCAGCCTGGTACAATCAATGGTGCTAAGCCACCTAGATTACTGCAATGCCATCTATGCCGGATGCAAAGAACAAATCATTAAGAAATTCCAAACTGCCCAAAACACAGCAGACAGACTCATATTTGGAAAAACAAAATACGAAAGCGCCAACACCCTAAGAGAAAAGCTACACTGGCTCCCACTTAAAGAACGTATTGCGTTCAAAATTTGCACCCTGGTTCATAAAATCATTCACGGAGCAGCCCCGGTCTACATGTCAGACCTCATAGACTTACCAACCAGGAACACAAAAAGGTCAGCACGCACATTCCTGAATCTCCAGCTGCAAAGGACTAAAATATAAAACAACATATGCATCCAGCTTCTCCTACATAAGCATGCAACTTTGGAATGCACTACCAAACGTCATAAAAACAATGCACGACCTAATAAACTTCCGAAAATCACTAAAAACCAACCTGTTCAAAAAGGCATACCACAATGATCCATCCTAAATACCAAACAACGAAACTTATACCAGAACTCGACAAAACCGAACTCTCTATACTTGACTGCTTCATTTACTTTGTCACGAATGAACTTTAACGCAATACCACTATTTCTCATTCCGGAAATGAACTGTCTATACTTGACTGCTTAATTTACTCTGTCACTTATGAACTTTAATGCAATACCACTTTGTATCTGTCATTCCAGAAATGGCGATCGCCATTAGGCCATAATGTAAGCCACATTGAGCCTGCAAATAGGTGGGAAAATGCGGGATACAAATAAATATAAATAAATAAATGTGCTGATAAAGAAGGTAAAGAGGGACTTTGAAAAAAAGATTTCTTTATATTAAGAGCAAGAAGCTAGCAAAAGAATCAGCTGGACCATAAATGGCCTAGGGGTAAAAGGAGCACTCCGAGAAGACAAAGCCATAGCAGAGAGATTAAATGAATTCTTTGCTTCGGTCTTCACCGAGGAAGATACTGGTGCCAGAAATGGTATTCTAAGTTGATGAGTCAGAGAAACTCAATGAAATCTCTGTAAACCTGGAAGATGTAATGGAGCAGTTTGACAAACTGAAGAGTAGCAAATCGCCAGGACCGGATGATATTCTTCCCAGAGTACTGATAGAATTGAAAGATGAACTTGCAGAACGTTAGTAATATGTAATTTATCTTTAAAATCAGACTGTCACAGTAATGCTTGGATGTCTCACTTATATATACTATCTGCTACCACATTTGCTTATTTCCGATCTGACAAAGAAGGGCAACCTTCGAAAGCTAATCAAGAAATGTATTAAGTTATGTCCAATAAAAAAAAGGTATCATCTTATTTTTTCCATGTTTTATTTTGTTTGATTTCTATTGATAATCTTTAAAATCGAGAATGATACCGGAAGATTGGAGGGTGGCCAATGTAACTCCGATTTTTAAAAAAAGGTTCCAGAGGTGATCCTAGAAATTATACACTGGTGAGCATGACGTTGGTGCCAGGCAAAATGGTAGAGACTATTATAAAGAACAAAATTACATAGCATATTCAAAAGCCTGGATTAATAAAACAAAGCCAACATGGATTTAGTGAAGGGAAATATTGCCTCACCAATCTACTACATTTCTTTGAAGGGGTGAACAAACACGTGGATAAAGAGGAGCTGGTTCATATTGTGTATCCGGATTTTCAAAAGGCATTTGACAAAGTACCTCATGATAGACTCCAGAGGAAATTGGACAGACATGGGATAGGAGGTAGCGTTCTATTGTGGATTACAAGCTGGTTAGAGAAACCCGACAGCAGGATTATATGGTCAGTATTCTCAATGGAAAAGGGTAGATAGTAGGGTTCCCCAAGGGTCTGTGCTGGGACCGCTGCTTTTTAACATATTTATAAATAATCCACAGATGGGAATAACTAGTGAGGTAATTAAACTTGAAGACGACACAAAGTTATTCAAAGTTGTTAAATTGCAAGAGGATTGTGAAAAATTACAAGAGGACCTTACGAGACTGGGCGATTGGGCATATAAATGGTAATGATATTTAATGTGAGCAAGTGCAAAATGATGCATGTGGGAAAGGAACCCAAACTATAGTTACATGATGCAAGGTTCCACATTAGGAGTCACTGACCAGTAAAGGATGTAGGTGTCATCGTTGATGATACACAAACTCTTTGCTCAGTGTGCTGCAGCAGCTAAGAAAGCAAATAGAATGTTAGAAATTATTAGGAAAGGCGTGGAAAACAAAAATGAGGACGCTATAATTGATTGCTCCATGGTGTGACTGCACCTCAATACTGTGTGCAATTCTTGTCACTACATCTCAAAAAAAGGTAATACTGGAATTAAAAAGGTACAGAGAAGGGCGACGAAAATGGATGGGACGACTTCCCTATGAGGAAAAGCTAAAGCCGCTAGGGATCTTCAGCTTGGCCAAAAGACGGCTGAGGGAAGATATGAAAAAGGTCTATAAAATAATGAGTGGAGTGGAATGGGTACACGTGAATTGTTTGTTTACTCTTTCCAAATATAGTAGGACTAGGGGGCACGCAATGATGCTAGAACGTAGTAAATTTAAAACAAATCGGAGAAAATATTTCTTCACTCAATGTGAAACTCTGGAATTCGTTGCCAGAAAATGTGGAAAAAGCAGTTAGCTTATTGGGGTTTAAAAAAAAGGTTTGGATACCTCCTAAAAGAAAAGTCCATAAGCCATTATTAAGATGGACTTGGGGAAAATCCATTGCTTGTTTCTAGGATAAGCAGCACAAAATGTATTGCACTGTTTTAGGATCTTGACAGGTACTTGTAGCCTGGATTGGCCACTGTTGGAAACAGGATTTTGGGCCTGATGAACCTTCAGTCTGTCCCAGTATGGCAATACTTATGTACTTAGTGTGTGTGTCTGAGCCACGTGGCACAGAACTCTCAGGAGACTTGACACCAGTGTGAGAGCTCCTGCATCACGCTGCTCTGACACACACAGCGCTGTGCAGAGGAAGAAGTTCTGGCAGCAGCTGCACAGGCACCTTTAAATGAGCACAAAAATCCCATAAATTTCTCGTTAGCCACCATGGTGACCTGGCACCTGGGATTTGTCAAACCCTGAAGGGGTCTATAATCTATTCCATGTCTATACCCCCAATGGGAACTATGGGCAATTCTTTGAAGACTTAGAGGGAGAATATAAGGGTAAGGAAAATATACAGCTGAGAGGAAAAGTGACTCGGCCCAATTCACCACCCAGACCAAGCTCTTCAGGAGCTGAATCACCCAAGATGTACTGGACACCTCTTCCAAACTAACCCTAACCAGCCAATTGCCAAGATAGGGATGCAATCAAATGCCCTAGGAGTGCAGTAGAGCACCCCCCCACACACACACGCACACCTTTGAAAAGATGGATGGAGCCGTTGCCACACCAACTGGGACTGCGTGGAATTGAAAATGCTTCTCCAGAATGCAGAAGTGTAAACAGTGCTTGTAAGCCACCCTGATGGAAATACAAAGAGGCCTCCATCAGATCTAGGGAGGCAATGACTGAATGCAGTGTCGCCTTCCTGAACTGCAGCACTTGGAGCACCACATTGACATCTTTGAGGTCCAAGATGGGTCTTTTAAGAACATCTTTTCTTTGGTATCACAAAATAGAGTAGCAGCTCTGGCACTGCTCTGCAGGGAGCATAGACACCACTGCCACCAGGCAAAGCAAATGTAGCATGATGTTGGCCACTGCCCTGTGTTTTGCAGACAAACCACAGGGGGAAGATCATAAAAAGCATCTGGACTTGGACGTGCTATGTCTAAGGCACAGCCTTGACTGACCACCTCCAACACCCACTAGGCAGAAGCGTCTGGTTCACTTGTGGTGAAACAGGGACAATTTGCCACCTTCCTGAGCCAATAAGAAGCCTGGGGTGTCCTCCCTGTGCTCCTCTGGAGATGCCTGTTTTCCTGAAGAACCCTGGTCAGTGGGTGTTCTTGGTCCCTCTCCCCTGCCCAGCAAGGCCTACTGGAGAACGCTTATTTAGCCAACATCAACCGTCCACCTTCAAGTGGGCCTTGCTTGGTGTTACCTGTCCAGGGCCTTTTTGATGCACCTCAGGGAGGCAGAGAGGCTGTGCCTTCCCCAAGTCACTGACCAACCCTTCCAGGTCTTCTCCAAAGAGTAAGAATCGTCAAAAGTGCAAACTGCTCAACTGCACTTTGGAGGATGCATCACTGACCAGTTGCGAAGTTAAAGCAGTCTCCTGGGAATCAGGGATTTCATGATCACCAAGGCCAGTGAACAAGAAGAGATACAGACTCCAAAAACATGCCACCTCCATGGAATCAGGGATTTGCTGTAGCAATAACATGG
The DNA here is from genome assembly GCF_901765095.1 of Microcaecilia unicolor. Classification (NCBI taxonomy): domain Eukaryota; kingdom Metazoa; phylum Chordata; class Amphibia; order Gymnophiona; family Siphonopidae; genus Microcaecilia; species Microcaecilia unicolor. The sequence continues at coordinate 92,452,037 of NC_044042.1, read as the reverse complement.
CTCTGGCCACATATTTCCCAAAAATGGCAGCCTGCTTGAGAAGGTCCTCTGGTGCTTCACCTTGAGTTGACCCCCCTTCCACAGGGATAGTTGTCTTCTTGGTCACAGCTAACATAAGGGTGTCCACCATGGGGACTTGCCAGTCATTTGCATCTTGCTCAAGTGGCAAGGATAGATCCACTCAAGAGTCCTTGCCCCTCCTCCATGCCCCCCCTCCAGGGACTCCCACTCCACCAAAATCATTTGCGCGAGAGCCTTTAGAGGGGGAAAGTCTTGAATGCTCTCTAAAGGGGGTGGAGATAGCTGGCTAGAGCATGGCCTCCACCATCAAATCAATGAGGCTAAGGAGCTCCTCTCACCTAAAAATGTGGATTAACAAAGCTGGTCTCTTCCTCCATCTGTGGAGATTGTAGGTCCAAAACCGTACCCAATTCAGGATTACCCCAAGCAACAGCATTGTCTTCAGGCTTCTCTGGGTTTGCAATTGGTTTCCCCCCTCCCCCCCCCCCCTCCCAGGTCTGGACAATTCGCCCATCAGATGTGGCCCACTGAAGGTCCTCTCCCCCCTTTTTCTTTTTTCCTAAAGAGGAACTAAGCTCACCTAGTGTTGCACAATTCCCCTGGGTAACTCCGAAAGGAGCAGCAAGTGAGGTGATCAAGGAGGGGGGATGGGGTCCCACACCCCTGCAGGCAAAGTCAAGGTCAGTTTTATTTAATATATTGCAAATCAACAACATATCTAAGCATTTTACAAAAAAAATTAGAAAAGGATACAATTAAAATTCATTAAAAAGGGAAGGGACCACACAAGGATACTAGGTTACAAATATTCATATTATAAGGGAATACAAATATTCATATTATAAGGGAATGGGGTCAGGAAGGGGATTATTATACCATAAGCAGAAACAAAAGACGGGAGAATGTGTAGCAAAACAAATACGAGTAGGGGAGGCATACTCCAAAGCCATGACTCAAAGTGATAAGGATACACCAAATCAAAAATATCAGGTAGAAGGTAAAATTATGTATAATCATACCTGATAATTTTCTTTCCATTAATCATAGCTGATCAATCCATAGACTGGTGGGTTGTGTCCATCTACCAGCAGGTGGAGATAGAGAGCAAACTTTTGCCTCCCTATATGTGGTCATGTGCTGCCGGAAACTCCTCAGTATGTCGATATCAAAGCTCCATCCGCAGGACTCAGCACTTAGAGAATTACACCCACGAAGGGACACTCTGCCCAGCTCACCACCGCCGAAACGGGGGAGGGGAATTAACCCAGCTCATCCCCACACAAGTGGGGGAGGGGAATCCGTCCAGCTCATCCCCGCGGAGCGGGGGAGGGACACCACACCCGCCGATGCGGGGGGATCTGGCTTATCCTGCAACCGCAACCACGGGAGGAGCTGACTGACCCTAACACCGCCGAAGCGGGAAGGGTACAAAGCTGCCCTACAGCCGCACGAAGCGGGAGGGAGTGCCGGCAGAATTTTAAGTCTCAATCCAGCCCCGTAAAACGGAGGGGAGAGGAATGCAGCAGCTCACTGTAACACAAACTCGTCTTAACTCTTGAAGAATCCAAGTGAAAAAACTTGAACACGAAGTCTTTCTGAAGTAACTGAAGACTAAACTTGAACCTGAAATGCAACCAGAATAAAAACAGTACAGATATCTGGGAGGGGCTATGGATTGATCAGCTATGATTAATGGAAAGAAAATTATCAGGTATGATTATACATAATTTTACCTTCCATATCATCAAGCTGATCAATCCATAGACTGGTGGGATGTACCGAAGCAGTACTCACCCAGGGCGGGACATTGAAATCCCTGACCTCAACACTGAAGCTCCAAACCGGGCCTCCGCCCGTGCAGCCACAGTCAAACGGTAATGCTTGGAGAATGTATGAGCCGAAGCCCAAGTTGCCGCCTTGCATATCTCTTCCAAGGAGACGGATCCGGCCTCTGCCATCGAGGCCGCCTGAGCTCTTGTGGAGTGAGCCTTCAGCTGGATAGGCGGCACCTTCCCCGCGGCCACATAAGCCGCTGCAATGGCTTCCTTGACCCATCTTGCCACTGTAGGCTTAGCAGCCTGCAGACCCTTACGAGGACCTGCACACAGGACAAACAGATGATCTGACTTCCGGAAATCATTGGTCACTTCCAAGTATCTGATGATGACTCGTCTCACATCCAGATATTTAAGAGCAGAGTACTCCTCTGGGTAGTCCTCCCTACGAAAGGAAGGGAGACAGAGCTGCTGATTCACATGGAATCGAGAAACAATCTTGGGCAGGAAGGAAGGCACTGTGCGAATAGCCACTCCTGCCTCAGTGAACTGCAGAAAAGGCTCTCGACAAGAGAGCGCCTGGAGCTCGGAAACTCTTCTGGCTGAAGTGATAGCCACCAAAAAGACTGCTTTCAACGTCAGGTCTTTCAGAGATGCCCTCGACAAGGGTTCAAAAGGCGGCTTCTGCAATGCTCTTAGCACCAGGTTGAGATTCCACGCAGGCACCACTGAGTGCAGAGGAGGGCGCAGGTGATTAACTCCCTTGAGAAAGCGCACCACATCTGGCTGCGAAGCCAGGGAAACACCCTTCAGGCGGCCCCTGAAGCAAGCCACAGCCGCTACCTGGACTTTAAGGGAACTGAGCGACAGGCCTTTCTCTAGACCTTCTTGCAGGAACGCCAACACTGAAGAAATTGGAGCAGTGAAGGGAGAAAGTGAGCCTGCTTCACACCACGCTGCAAACATACGCCAAACCCTGGCGTAAGCAGTAGAAGTAGAGCGCTTCCTCGCTCTCAGCATAGTGGCGATGACCTTGTCTGAGAAGCCCTTCTTCCTCAGACGCTGCCGCTCAATAGCCAGGCCGTAAGACCAAAGGGGGAGGGATCCTCCATCACCACGGGACCCTGATGCAACAGGCCCTGCTCCACTGGCAGTCGCAGAGGATCGTCGACTGAGAGCCTGATCAAGTCCGCATACCAGGGACGTCTGGGCCAATCCGGACCCACCAGGATTACCCTGCCGGGATGCTTTGCCACCCGGTCTAGCACCCTGCCCAACATGGGCCAGGGCGGGAACACATAGAGAAGCTCTTGTGTCGGCCACTGTTGGAGAAGAGCATCTACTCCCAGGGATCGAGGGTCCCGTCCTCTGCTGAAGAAGCGCGGCACTTGGCAATTGGCCGATGACGCCATCAGATCTAGGCTCGGCTGGCCCCAGCGCTTCGTGATGTCCAAGAACGCCTGAGCAGATAGCTGCCACTCTCCGGGCTCCAAGGTATGGCGACTGAGAAAGTCCGCCTTGACATTCATGACTCCGGCAATGTGGGCCGCTGAAAGCTGCTCCAGGTTCGCTTCCGCCCACTGGCATAGATTCATAGCCTCCTTGGCTAGAGGGGCGCTCTTGGTACCTCCCTGGCGGTTGACATAGGCCACAGCCGTGGCATTGTCCGACAGAACCCGTACTGGTTTCAACGCCAGTACCGGGATGAACTCCAAAAGCGCCAACCGAATGGCTCTGAGTTCCAGGAGGTTGATAGACCACTTTGCCTCTGCAGGAGACCAGAGTCCCTGCGCTGTCCTTCCCAAGCAGTGGGCTCCCCAGCCCGACAAGGAAGCGTCCGTCGTGACGACAATCCACTCTGGGGTCACCAGAGGCATTCCTGCAGACAACTTGTCCATCTGCGTCCACCAGCTCAGCGCCTTGCGCACTGCTGGGCCCAAGGGAAGGCGCACAGCATAATCCTCCGACACCGGAGTCCAGCGCTGCAGCAGAGAGTGTTGAAGTGGTCTCATATGAGCCCTGGCCCAGGGCACTACTTCCATCGTGGCCGACATAGAGCCCAACAGCTGCACATAGTCCCAAGCCCGAAGAGGAGAGGCTACTAGGAACTGGTTCACCTGAGCCTGAAGCTTGACAATCCGATTGTCTGGCAGGAACACTCTGCCCACTTGGGTGTCGAATCGAACTCCCAGATACTCCAGGGACTGAGTGGGGCGCAGCTGGCTTTTCTCCCAGTTGATGATCCATCCCAGGGAGCTCAAAAGAGCAACCACCCGGTTCACAGCTTTGCCGCACTCTGCATAAGAGGGGGCTCGGATCAACCAGTCGTCCAGATAAGGATGGACTTGTACTCCTTCCTTCCTCAGGAAGGCCGCGATGACCACCATTACTTTGGAGAAGGTCCGCGGAGCAGTAGCCAACCCGAACGGGAGGGCTCTGAACTGGAAGTGTCGGCCCAGTACTGCAAAACGCAGGAAGCGTTGATGAGGAGGCCAGATGGGAATATGCAAGTACGCTTCCTTGATGTCCAAGGATGCCAGGTACTCCCCTGCCTTCACTGCCGCTATAACAGAGCGGAGAGTCTCCATGCGAAAGTGCCGAACTTTCAAGGCCCGATTGACCCCCTTGAGGTCGAGGATAGGCCGGACAGAACCTCCTTTCTTTGGTACCACAAAGTAAATGGAGTAACGTCCCTTGCCAAGCTGATTTTCTGGCACCGGAACGACCGCCCCCAGGCGGATGAGATTGTCCAAGGTCTGCTGCACTGCCACAGCTTTGACCGGAGACTTGCAGGGAGAGAGTACAAACCCGTCTCTTAAGGGTCGGCAGAACTCTAGCTTGTAGCCGTCTCTGATGACTTCCAGCACCCAAGCGTCTGAAGTTATTGTGGTCCACTCGCCCAGAAATGAGGACAGCCGTCCTCCAATCTGCACTGGGGCGTGGACCAAGACCCCGTCATTGGGTACGAGACCCTGGGGGAGGACCGGAGGGAGCACCTCCGGGACGGCGGTCTCTGCGAAAGGAACGCTGCTTGGGGGAGAAGGTCCTCTTAAAGGAAGAGGAGGCAGAAGAGCCCGACCTGCCCGGGCGGTACCGACGGGCTTCCTGAAACCGTCCTCTGGAGGTACCGGGGCGAGCACTAGCTCGAGCCCTGACCTCTGGTAACTTCTTGCCCTTAGACGTGCCGAGATCGGTCACGATTTTGTCCAGCTCGACCCCAAAGAGCAGCTTGCCTTTAAAAGGCAATCTAGCCAGGCGGGATTTAGAGGCGTGGTCAGCAGACCAATGCTTCAGCCAAAGCCACCGCCGCGCAGAGATTGTCTGAGCCATGCCTTTAGCTGAGGCTCTCAAGACATCATACAGCAAGTCTGCCAAATAGGCCAAGCCCGATTCCAGGGCCGGCCAATCATCCCTCAAGGAAGAATCCGAGGGGGAAGCCCGCCGCACCATAGTCAGGCACGCCCTGGCCACATAGGAACCGCAAACTGAGGCCTGCAAATTTAAAGCAGTAGCCTCGTAGGACGACCTTAAGGCCGCCTCCAATCTTCTGTCTTGGGCGTCCTTTAGGGCCGTGCCACCTTCCACCGGCAACGCCGTTTTCTTAGTCACCGCAGTGATTAAAGAATCCACGGTAGGCCACAGATAGGCCTCACGTTCACTCACAGCCAAAGGATAGAGGCGGGACATAGCCCTAGCCACTTTAAGGCTCGCTTCTGGGACATCCCATTGAGCCGAAATTAAGGTGTGCATAGCATCATGCACGTGGAAGGTTCTAGGCGGGCGCTTCGTCCCCAGCATAATGGCAGAGCCAACAGGGGCTGAGGGAGAGACGTCCTCCGGAGAGGAAATCTTCAAAGTGTCCATGGCCTGTAGCAACAGGTTGGGCAAATCCTCTGGGCTAAAAAGCCGCGCTGCAGAGGGGTCATCCGCTCCAACCGAGCGGGGATCCGTCTCCTCCAAGGAATCCGCAAAGGACCGTTGGGAGACCTCAGACACGCTGCCCTCATCTACATCGGAGGAGACAAATTCCTCCAAGGCCTGGGAATCAACCCGAGGGCGTTTGCCTCTGGGAACCTCAACCTCTTTACCAGACGAGGGAGCAGGGGCAGCGTTGTGCATGAGGAAGGCCTGATGCAGCAGCAAAACAAACTCGGGGGAGAAACCCCCCAGACTGTGCACTTCCGCAGCCTGGGCAACAGCCCTAGACGCACCCTCAACCGGCGCTCGCAAGAGCGGGGGAGAGACATGCTGCGCATCCAAGATGGCGTCCGGCGCGACACTCCGCGAAGGAGCCGCGCGGGAAGAACGGCTCTTAACTTTAGCCGCTTTTGTGCCGTCGCCCAAATTAAGGGCGTTCATGGCATTAATGTCTCCAACCTCAAGGGCGGCCCAAGAAGAAGCCGTCCGAGCCGCGTGGCCGGCCAAGATGGCGGAGGCGAGGAGCGGGGGATGGGCGTTTATGGCGGGAAAAACCGCCACGCCGGAGGAAGGACCGGGACATACATCGGTCACGAAACTGTCACCCAACAAGGGCGAATCAGGCTTGAAGACCCCCGCATCCCCTCTAGAAGCGCTCCAGCGATCCGGGGAGCGACCCTTTGCGCCCTCGCCCTCCGACGCCATATGCCACGAGGAGAAGAATCGGGGAACCCCCTGCCCGCTATAAAAAGGTAAAAATTACCTGCTGTCCGCTCCGAGCTGTAACGACCTGGTGTCCCAGTGAGTAGCTGCAATAGACGCTTAAATAAACGTCGAAATAAACGCCTTTAAGGACGTTCCAAAATTTTTTTTTTTTTTTTAACGGAGCCAGCGGGAGGGGGGAGAAAAGGAGGGACCTGGCACCACCAGGTTTGCACTTGCTCAAAAGAGCCCTCAACCCCAGGCACTCAACAAAACCTAAAAATTAGGCTTGGAGGCCTAGCCAGAGCTGCTGCTGTGTGTGACCACCACCTGCTGAGATAGAGAACATACTGAGGAGTTTCCGGCAGCACATGACCACATATAGGGAGGCAAAAGTTTGCTCTCTATCTCCACCTGCTGGTAGATGGACACAACCCACCAGTCTATGGATTGATCAGCTTGATGATATGGAAGTACTGTATGCCTTAAAAAAATAAATATGTTTTAAGAGCAACCTTAAAAGTGATTAACTGCTCAATACGAAGGTAAAAAGAGATTGAATTCCAACTAGTTAGTGCATCTGACACGATGAAAACGGATGTGCAGATGGTATGGATTAGAGGAACAGAATGATCAGGCAGAACACAGGGAAGAAGTGATCAAAGGAGAAATTGGGGAAGACCAGAATGCAAAAGCTAACATGTCAATACAAGAATTTTAAAAAGAATGCAATAGTGAACCGGAAGCCAATGTTCAGAGTTCAAAAGAAGGGTCACATGGTCATATTTTTTGGCACGAGTGAGCTTTGACCGCAGTATTCCGAATTAACTGTAAGCAACAAATTTGATGAAGAGGAAAACCTTGAAAAAGAATTACAAATGTCAATACGAGAAATGATTAGAGCATGCAGCAATAAACAAAGGGACTGCAGGTCAAAAAAAAGAATTTTTCATTTCACCCTTAGGCAGATTAGATCTGTTTATGTCTAATCTGATCATTTTCTTTCCTGTACTCGCAGCAGATGACTCCAGACATGGGGTTGTATCCATCTATCAGCAGGTGGAGATGGAAGTTGAACTGTGCCTTACGGGATGGAATGCTCCTTGGCCAGCCAGTATCTCTCATAACAAAAACAGAAGGAAAGAATAAACCCCTTCCTCACAGAAACTGTAAATGGACTCCAAATAACTAAAACAAGAACAATGTATCTGAAACAAGAAAAAAAAATAGAAAGTTTTCTTTCCTTTAGTAACAACAGATGACCTTACTCTTTCAGCTGTGATCCCTCACGAGGGCCTGATCTTGAAGTTTTTGCTGTGAACTATCAGACAAGACATAAGGGAAAATTAGGTTCTTACCTTGGTAATTTTCTTTCCTTTAGTCAAAGCAGATGAATTCATTAACTGATGGGTTATGTCCGCCTACCAGCAGGTGAAGATAGAGAACATTGAAAAACCATAGTGCTCTATGGACGGCTCGCTCCATCAGCCTTCAGTATTTGAAAACTTCCAAAGCAGAGTGTATCCTCAAAGTAGAATAACATGAACTTTTCTCACAGCGAACAAATGCCCCAGAATAGAAGCAATAATCACACAAAGGAGGGACGATCTCAACCTCCTGTAACAGAACAGAAATCCTGAAGACTGTTTTCCAACTTCTCCCAATGAGGGAAAAAGTCTGCAGGAAACAACTGAACAAATAACCGGACAGGGAGGGATCATGGAATCTGCTGTGACTAAAGGAAAGAAAATTACCAAGATAAGAACCTAATTTTCCCTTCCTTGTCATCACCAGCAGATGAATCCATTAACTGATGGGATGTATAAAAGCACTCCCTAGTTAGGGCGGGAATCTGTCACTCCCCGAGCAAGCACTTGCGCTCCAAACTGTACCTCCCGCTTTGCTGCAACATCCAGCCTGTAATGCCGGACGAAGGAGAGCTTAGAAGCCCAAGTAGCCGCACAACAGATCTCCTGAAGAGAGAGTGCTCCTGTTTTGGCCCACGAAGAGGAAATTGCTCTCGTGGAATGCGCTTTAAATGCGTCAGGCGGAGACCGCCCTGACAGCAGATACGTAGAAAAAATTACTTCCTTGAGCCAACGGGCTATAGTGGCCTTAGATGCCGGAGACCCTCTTCGAGGACCTGACAACAAGACAAAAAGGTGATCAGAGGTCCTGAAGTCATTTGACATTTGCAGATACTGCAAGACAGCCCTGCGAACATCTAGAAGATGTAACTGCCCAAAAGATTCCAGAAACTCCTCCCTAGTAAAGGAGGGCAGATAAATGGGCTGGTTTAGGTGAAACGCTGAAACCACCTTAGGCAGGAAGGAAGGCACAGTACGCACCATAACTCCGGAATCTGAGAATTGCAAAAAGGGATCTCGACAGGACAGAGCCTGGAGCTCAGACACACGTCTCGCCGAAGTTATGGCCACCAAAAAGACTGTCGTTAGAGTCAAATCCTTCTCTGAAGCTCGCCTCAGCGGCTCGAAGGGCGAACACTGGAGCGCCTTCAACACCAGCCCCAGGTTCCAAGCCGGACACGGCAGCCGCACTGGCGGGCGAAGCCGGAGTGCCCCTCTTAGAAATCGGGCAACGTCCGGATGAGCGGCCAGGGAAAAGGCCAGAGACCTTCCCTCGAAAGCATGCCAATGCTGCCACTTGCACTCGCAGGGAATTGTAGGCCAAGCCTTTTTGTAAACCATCCTGCAAAAACTCCAGTATTGGTGAGACTGTAGCCCTCGTGGGTGTGATCGCCTTTGAAACACACCACACCTCAAACTGGCACCAGATCCGAGCATAAGCAACGGAAGGGGGTCAGGTGACATTTGTCCAAATTGACGACCCAGCCCAGAGATTGAAGTACTGAGACCACTCTGGCTATCTGATGACTCTCCACTGCCGAGTCTGCTCTGATGAGCCAGTCGTCTAGGTACGGGTGAACCCGGATACCCTCTCACCTAAGAAAAGCAACTACTACCACCATAACCTTTGAGAAGGTTCGGGGATCTGTGGCGAGGCCAAAAGGCAAGGCCCAAAACTGGAAATGTTTTCCCATCACCGCAAACCGCAGAAACCTCTGGTGCAGGGGCCAAATAGGAATGTGCAAGAAAGCTTCTTTCAGGTCCAGAGACGTGAGAAACTCTCCTGGCTGTGCCGCCGCAATGACAGAGTGCAGGGTTTCCATGTGAAAATGCCGCACTCTCAGGGACTTGTTAACTTCTTTTAAGTCTAGGATAGGCCGAAAAGACCCCCCTTTTCGCGGCACCACAAAGTAAATGGAGTAACAGCCAGAGCCGTGTTCGGCGGGAGGCACCGGGGACACCGCCCCTATGTGAAACAAGCCTTGCAAGGACTCCTCTACCGCCGCCCTTTTGGTGACAGAACCGCATCGGGACTCCACAAACACGTCTCTCACCGGGGCATTGAATTCTATTCTGTAGCTATCTCTGATCAGGTCCAAAACCCATTGATCTGAGGAAATCTTGGCCCACTCCTCGTGAAAGAGGGAAAGTTGTCCTCCTATAACAGGGAACGAGGAGAGGGCCGGCGCACCATCATTGAAAGGATCGCCCTTGAACTCCAGGCCTTGAGCCAGCTGCTGCGGAACGTTTGTCCGAGCAAAAGGAGTTCCTCTGCTGAAAACGGGCACATGAAGTAAACCCAGCAGAACACCCCGGGCGGTACCTTCAAGCTTCATGGAAGCGAGGTCTGTAAGAGGGAACCGCATGACCCTTGGAGGAAGGCCGCGGCCTATCCTCGGGTAAGCGCTGGGGTTTAGCATCCCCCAGGCCTTTAACAATGTTCTCCAGCTCCTCACCAAATAGAAGGCCTTGAAAGGGCAACTTCACCAACCTTTGCTTAGAGGCCATGTCAGCCGCCCAATGCCGTAGCCACAACAGGCGGCTAGCCGCCACCGCCACAGCCATCTGCTTAGCTGAAGCTCTAACGAGATCATAAAGGGCGTCAGCCAAGAAAAACAAGGCCGACTCCATCCGCGGTGCCACCTTCGCAAGGGGCTCCGCTCCATCTCCGGGCTGTTCCACTGCCTGTTGTAACCAAGCCAGGCAGGCTCGGGCAGCGTAACAGGATAGGCCTGAAATCTCAAAGGACCGCTTTATAGCTGATTCAAGGCGTCGGTCCTGCATGTCCTTCAGGGCGACTCCTCCTTCAACTAGGAGGGTAGTTCTCTTTGTCACAGCCGTGACTAGGACATCCACTTTAGGCACAACTAGGCGCGCCAAATGCTTCTCACTTAGAGGGTATAATTGCCCCATAGCCCTGGCAACTTTCAAAGGCCCCTCGGGATCAGCCCATTGAGCCGAAATAAGCTCTTGGATGGAGTCATGCAAAGGAAAGGCTCGAGCAGGCTTCTTAGTACTTGTCATCCTCAGGTTAGCAGAGGAGAGTTCAGCACTCGCAGGATCTTCAATAGAGAGGGCCTGCAGTGCATTAGAAATCAGCGCTGGCAGCTCATTGCGGTGGAAAATCCTCACCGCGGAAGGATCATCTGGATCCAGTGGCAATACTGCACCTTCCTCTGGATCTCCAGACCATGAGGGCCTGCCAGACCCCTCAGACTCCTCACATCCTGACCACGGGGGTGGGGGGGGGGGGGGGAATGGGGGTGCGCCACTCTCTGAAGGGGAATCCACCCTTCTGCGCTTGTCCTGCGACCATCTGTCAGGGGAAAATGCACCTGATGGCAATTCAAGACTGGGCTCCACTGGAGGGGACAGGCAGCTGGACCAATTGAGACCCCTGCGGGAGAGCTCTTTTTAACATAAATGCTTTATGCAGCAGCAAAACAAACTCAGGGGAGAATGGCTCACCCTGGTCTCCCGGTTCCAGTCCGGGGGTAATGGTTCTCATATTAGCCTCCATACGACGCTCCCCTCCACGCTCAAACCCCTCCGCCTCAGCGGGGGTCGCTCCATTGTGTTCTAAAATGGCGCCCGCTGCCAGCTCCACGGAGTGGGAAGAAACTTCGCTCGCCATGCTCGGGCCGGCTCTGTCGTCAGAAAAGCACGATTTACACAGCTGCTGATCTGCGCTTGCCACAACGGGAACAGCGCTTAACAACCTCCGCAGCCATCGCCGAAAACGGCGGGAAATTCAAAATGGCGGATTCGCGCCAAAATCGTCCCGAATGCGGGCCCTCGCCGGAGGAGCTACAAAATGCTCTTACCTCCCCAGACCGAGTCCACAGAGCTCCGATCCGCTGCACAATCAGAAGAAAACCTCTTTTCTGGGATCGCAGCGCTACCAGCGCGACACAACCTTTTTTTTTTTTTTTACGCTGTAAGGAAAGTTAGAGGCAACAGCGCAAGAGGCAAATTTTTTCCACTCCGGAGGATCAGTAGCGTGGGAAAGGCAGGGAAAGGGCGAACCTATGTGCCTACATCCACAGCGTGGGCAAAGACAGGGCTAGCCTATGTGTCTACATCCACATCGGGGGCCGGGTAAGGCAGGGAAAGGGCGAACCTATGTGCCTTTAAAGTGGGCACCACCAGCCACAACACCCCTGCTACAACTGGCAACAGCACAGGAGCCACCCTAGGCAGATTTTCTGAAGGAGCTGAATAAGCTGCATCCACCCTGCTGGGGAGATAGAGAATACTGGAGAAGCAGATGGAGCTAGCTGGCCATGAGGCACTATGGTTTTTCAGTGCTCTCTATCTCCCCCTGCTGGTTGATGGACACAACCCACTCGAAATGGATTCATCTGCTTGATGACAAGGAACAGTAAGTTGATACAAGTTCATTCATTCATGATAACTCGCGTTCGGGTGACAATGTCATAGCTTGTGCTGATTAATCCTCTTCCATATTAGGCATTTATTGAAGAGGTAGGATTTGAGAATTTTTGTCTAGTATCCATCTTACAGATGTTGGTAACAAGTTTCACAGCTTAGTTGTGAGGTAGGTGTTCAATTTAAGAGAGATTTCATCAACAGCTTGTATAGAATGGAATTCAAGGGGAAAAAGCAATTGTACATCGTCCAAATAAATGAAAAAGGAAATTTCCAATGACTGCCCAATTCCTGTGGGACACCGCAAGAAAGAGTAACAGGTGAAGAGATTTCTGCCATGGAACCTAAACATTTCTTTCAGTTAAGGTAAAATTATGTATCATACCTGATAATTTTCTTTCCATTAATCATAGCTGATCAATCCATAGACTGGTGGTTGTGTCCATCTACCAGCAGGTGGAGATAGAGAGCAAACTTTTGCCTCCCTATATGTGGTCATGTGCTGCCGGAAACTCCTCAGTATGTCGATATCAAAGCTCCATCCGCAGGACTCAGCACTTAGAGAATTACACCCACAAAGGGACACTCTGCCCAGCTCACCACCGCCGAAACGGGGGAGGGGAATTAACCCAGCTCATCCCCACACAAGTGGGGGAGGGGAATCCGTCCAGCTCATCCCCGCGGAGCGGGGGAGGGACACCACCCCGCCGATGCGGGGGGATCTGGCTTATCCTGCAACCGCAACCGCGGGAGGAGCTGACTGACCCTAACACCGCCGAAGCGGGAGGGGTACAAAGCTGCCCTACAGCCGCACGAAGCGGGAGGGAGTGCCGGCAGAATTTAAGTCTCAATCCAGCCCCGTAAAACGGAGGGGAGAGGAATGCAGCAGCTCACTGTAACACAAACTCGTCTCAACTCTTGAAGAATCCAAGTGAAAAAACTTGAACACGAAGTCCTCCTGAAGTAACTGAAGACTAAACTTGAACCTAAAATTCAACCAGAATATAAACAGTACAGATATCTGGGAGGGGCTATGGATTGATCAGCTATGATTAATGGAAAGAAAATTATCAGGTATGATACATAATTTTACCTTCCATATCATCATGCTGATCAATCCATAGACTGGTGGGATGTACCGAAGTAGTACTCACCCAGGGCGGGACATTGAAATCCCTGAACTCAACACTGAAGCTCCAAACCGGGCCTCCGCCCGAGCAGCCACAGTCAAGCGGTAATGTCTGGAGAAGGTATGGGCCGACGCCCAAGTTGCCGCCTTGCAAATCTCTTCCAAGGAGACGGACCCAGCCTCTGCCATCGAGGCCACCTGAGCTCTAGTGGAGTGGGCCTTCAACTGAATAGGCGGCACCTTCCCCGCGGCCACATAAGCTGCTGCAATGGCTTCCTTGACCCATCTTGCCACTGTAGGCTTAGCAGCCTGCAGACCCTTACGAGGACCTGCAAACAGGACAAACAGATGATCCGACTTCCGGAAATCATTGGTCACTTCCAAGTATCTGATGATGACCCGTCTCACATCCAGATATTTGAGAGCAGAATACTCTTCTGGGTAGTCCTCCCTACGAAAGGAAGGGAGACAGAGCTGCTGACTCACATGGAAGCGAGAAACAATCTTGGGTAGGAAGGAAGGCACTGTGCGAATAGTCACTCCTGCCTCAGTGAACTGCAGAAAAAGCTCTCGACAAGAGAGTGCCTGGAGCTCGGAAACTCTTCTGGCTGAAGTGATAGCCACCAAAAAGACTGCTTTCAACGTCAGGTCTTTCAGAGATGCCCTCGACAAGGGTTCAAAAGGCGGCTTTGTAAGGCTCTTAGCACCAGGTTGAGATTCCACGCAGGCACCACTGAGTGCAGAGGAGGGCGCAGGTGATTAACTCCCTTGAGGAAACGCACCACATCTGGCTGCAAAGCCAGGGAAGCACCCTTCAGGCGGCCCCTGAAGCAAGCCAGGGCCGCTACCTGGACTTTCAGGGAACTGAGCGACAGGCCTTTCTCCAGACCTTCTTGCAGGAACGCCAGCACTGAAGAAATTGGAGCAGTAAATGGAGAAAGTGAACCTGCTTCACACCACGCTGCAAAGGTACGCCAAACCCTGGCGTAAGCAGTAGAAGTAGAGCGCTTCCTCGCTCTCAGTAGAGTGGCGATGACCTTGTCTGAGAAGCCCTTCTTCCTCAGACTCTGCTGCTCAATAGCCAGGCCGTAAGACCAAAGGGGGAGGGATCCTCCATCACCACGGGACCCTGATATAACAGGCCCTGCTCCACTGGCAGTCGCAGAGGTTCGTCCACTGAGAGCCTGATCAAGTCCGCATACCAGGGACATCTGGGCCAATCCGGACCCACCAGGATTATCCGGCCCGGATGCTTTGCCACCCGGTCTAGCACCCTGCCCAACATGGGCCAGGGCGGGAACACATAGAGAAGCTCTTGTGTCGGCCACTGTTGGAGAAGAGCATCTACTCCCAGGGATCGAGGGTCCCGTCCTCTGCTGAAAAAGCGCGGCACTTGGCAATTGGCCGATGACGCCATCAGATCTAGGCTCGGCTGGCCCCAGCGCTTCGTGATGTCCAAGAACGCCTGAACAGATAGCTGCCACTCTCCGGGCTCCAAGGTATGGCGACTGAGAAAGTCCGCCTTGACATTCATGACTCCGGCAATGTAGGCCGCTGACAGCTGTTCCAGGTTCGCTTCCGCCCACTGGCATAGATTCATGGCCTCCTTGGCTAGAGGGGCGCTCTTGGTACCTCCCTGGCAGTTGACATAGGCCACAGCCGTGACATTGTCCGACAGGACCCGTACAGGCTTCAACGCCAGTACCGGGATGAACTCCAAAAGCGCCAACCGAATGGCTCTGAGTTCCAGGAGGTTGATAGACCACTTTACCTCTGCAGGAGACCAGAGCCCCTGCGCTGTCCTTCCCAAGCAGTGGGCTCCCCAGCCCGACAAAGAGGCGTCCGTCGTGACGACAATCCACTCCGGGGTCACCAGAGGCATTCCTGCAGACAACTTGTCTGTCTGCGTCCACCAGCTCAGCGCCTTGCGCACTGCTGGGTCCAAGGGAAGGCGCACAGCATAATCCTCAGACATCGGAGTGCAGCGCTGCAGCAGAGAGTGTTGTAGTGGTCTCATATGAGCCCTGGCCCAGGGCACTACTTCCATCGTGGCCGTCATAGAGCCCAACAGCTGCACATAGTCCCAAGCCCGAAGAGGAGAGGCTACTAGGAACTGGTCCATCTGAGCCTGAAGCTTGACAATCCGATTGTCTGGCAGGAACACTCTGCCCACTTGGGTGTCGAATCGAACTCCCAGATACTCCAGGGACTGAGTTGGGCGCAGCTGGCTTTCCTCCCAGTTGATGATCCACCCCAGGGAGCTCAAAAGAGCAACCACCCGGTTCACAGCTTTGCCGCACTCTGCATAAGAGGGGGCTCGGATCAACCAGTCGTCCAGATAAGGATGGACTTGTACTCCTTCCTTCCTCAGGAAGGCCGCGATGACCACCATTACTTTGGAGAAGGTCCGCGGAGCAGTAGCCAACCCGAACGGGAGGGCTCTGAACTGGAACTGTCGGCCCAGTACTGCAAAACGCAGAAAGCGTTGATGAGGAGGCCAGATGGGAATATGCAAGTACGCTTCCTTGATGTCCAAGGATGCCAGGAACTCTCCTGCCTGCACTGCCGCTATAACAGAGCGGAGGGTCTCCATGCGAAAGAGCCTGATTGACCCCTTGAGGTCGAGGATAGGCCGTACAGAACCTCCTTTCTTTGGTACCACAAAGTAAATGGAGTAACGTCCCTTGCCAAGCTGATTTTCTGGCACCGGAACGACCGCACCCAGGCGGATCAGATTGTCCAAGGTCTGCTGCACTGCCACAGCTTTGACCGGAGACTTGCAGGGAGAGAGTACAAACCCGTCTCTTAAGGGTCGGCAGAACTCTAGCTTGTAGCCGTCTCTGATGACTTCCAGCACTCAAGCGTCTGAAGTTATTGTGATCCACTCGCCCAGAAACGAGGACAGCCGTCCTCCAATCTGCACTGGGGCGTGGACCAAGGCCCCGTCATTGGGTACGAGACCCTAGGGGAGGACCGGAGGGAGCACCTCCGGGACGGCGGTCTCTGCGAAAGGAATGCTGCTTGGGGGAGAAGTTCCTCTTGAAGGAAGAGGGGGCAGAGGAGCCCGACCTGCCCGGGCGGTACCGACGGGCTTCCTGAAACCGTCCTCTGGAGGTACCGGGGCGAGCACTAGCCCGAGCCCTGACCTCTGGTAACCTCTTGCCCTTAGACGTGCCGAGATCGGTCACGATTTTGTCCAGCTCGACCCCAAAGAGCAGCTTGCCTTTAAAAGGCAATCTAGCCAGGCGGGATTTAGAGGCATGGTCAGCAGACCTATGCTTCAGCCAAAGCCACCGCCGCGCAGAGATTGTCTGAGCCATGCCTTTAGCTGAGGCCCTCAAGACATCATACAGCAAGTCTGCCAAATAGGCTAAGCCCGATTCCAGGACCGGCCAATCAGCCCTCAAGGAATGATCCGAGGGGGAAGCCCGCTGCACCATAGTCAGGCACGCCCTGGCCACATAGGAGCCGCAAACTGAGGCCTGCAAACTTAAAGCAGCCGCCTCAAAGGACGACCTTAAGGCCGCCTCCAATCTTCTGTCTTGGGCGTCCTATAGGGCCGTGCCACCTTCCACCGGCAACGCCGTTTTCTTAGTCACCGCAGTGATTAAAGAAACCACGGTAGGCCACAAATAGGCCTCACGTTCACTTTCAGGCAAAGGATAGAGGCGGGACATAGCCCTAACCACTTTAAGGCTCGCTTCCGGGACATCCCACTGAGCCGAAATTAAGGTGTGCATGGCATCATGCACGTGGAAGGTTCTATGCGGGCGCTTCGTCCCCAGCATAATGGCAGAGCCAACAGGGGCTGAGGGAGAGACGTCCTCCGGAGAGGAAATCTTCAAAATGCCCATGGCCTGCATTAACAGGTTGGGCAAATCCTCTGAGCTAAAGAGCCGCGCTGCAGAGGGGTCATCCGCTCCATCCGAGCGGGGATCCGTCTCCTCCAAGGAATCCGGAAAGGACCGTTGGGAGAACTCAGATACGCTGCCCTCATCTACATCGGAGGAGACAAAGTCCTCCAAGGCCTGGGAATCAACCCGAGGGCGTTTACCTCCGGAGGCCTCAACCTCTTTACCAGACGAGGGAGCAGGGGCAGCGTTTTGCATAAGGAAGGCCTGATGCAGCAGCAAAACAAACTCAGGGGAGAAACCCCGCATACTGTGCACTTCCGCAGCCTGGGCTACAGCCCTAGACGCACCCTCAATCGGCGCTCGCAAGAGCGGGGGAGAGACATGCTGCGCATCCAAGATGGCGTCCGGCGCGACACTCTGCGAAGGAGCCGCGCGGGAAGAACGGCGCTTAACTTTAGCCACTTTTGTGCCGTCGCCCAAATTAAGGGCGTTCATGGCATCAATGTCTCCCACCTCAAGGGCGGCCCAAGAAGAAGCCGTCCGAGCCGCGTGGCCGGCCAATATGGCGGAGGCGAGCCGCGGGGGATGGGCGTTTATGGCGGGAAAAACCGCCACACCGGAGGAAGGACCGGGACACTCATCGGTCACGAAACTGTCACCCAACAAGGGCGAATCAGACTTTAAGACCCCCGCATCCCCTCTAGAAGCGCACACGCGATCCGGGGAGCGACTCTTTGCGCCCTCGCCCTCCGACGCCATAGGCCACGTGGAGACCAATCGGGGAACCCCCTGCCCGCTATAAAAGGTAAAAATTACCTGCTGTCCGCTCCGAGCTGTAACGACCTGGTGTCCCAGTGAGTAGCTGCAATAAACGTTTAAATAAACGTTGAAATAAACGCCTTTAAGGACGTTCAAAAATTTTTTTTTTTTTTAAACGGATCCAGCGGGAGGGGGGAGAAAAGGAGGGACCTGGCGCCACCAGGTTTGCACTTGCTCAAGAAGAGCCCTCAACCCCAGGCACTCAACAAAACCTAAAAATTAGGCTTGGAGGCCTAGCCAGAGCTGCTGCTGTGTGTGACCACCACCTGCTGAGATAGAGAACATACTGAGGAGTTTCCGGC
The DNA here is from genome assembly GCF_901765095.1 of Microcaecilia unicolor. NCBI lineage: Eukaryota > Metazoa > Chordata > Amphibia > Gymnophiona > Siphonopidae > Microcaecilia > Microcaecilia unicolor. The sequence goes on along the minus strand of NC_044042.1, from coordinate 92,433,761 downwards.
AGCACATGACCACATATAGGGAGGCAAAGTTTGCTCTCTATCTCCACCTGCTGGTAGATGGACACAACCACCAGTCTATGGATTGACCAGCATGATGATATGGAAGTACTATTTAAACCAACAAAGTCCCTATGGGACTAAGCCTGGCGATCACTCATTGGGCAATAGTTAGGGGTTGCAAAGCTTGAGCTCTGCACTCTACTAGTCTCAGCAAATGGACCAAGGGCAGGAGCAAGGGTGTTAAGGCTTAACCACAGTGATAGGCTGAAGCCTGAGCACCTGGGAGCTACATCCAGGCCCAGCACCAGCCTGAACAACCTTATCTGCTGAAGGTAGAGAAATATGGGAAAGCTCCAGGGGGCGAAGAGCAAATCCAAGAAGACAGGAGGAGCCTCCATGGAAAGTCAAAGCAAAACAGCAAAAGTAGAGGCTGACAAATGCTCCAGGGGGCACCAGCATATATACTGGTGATGTCACTGGAACCCCCCCCCCCCCCCCGTTCTCTAACTCCATTTGCTGGGAGAAAAGGGACATAACCCCACTTGTTCAGACTGGTGAGGCTTGGATAGGGAAGCCCGATGCATCAAAAGGATAAACTCAGGCAAAAATCTGGATATCCAAAGGCTCCTCAGCTTTGTTGTACTCCGCCGTGACTTCCACGTCCCATAATTGGCAACTGGGGTGGGGGTGGGGGGGGAGGACATATGCAGAAGGCTTCTAAGATAGCAGTGGTTCCCACCAAAAATTGGGTATCCTACCATCTCCGAGCCTTCTCATCCCCCACTGCGACCACAATCTTTTGATACACTGCAGCTCCCCTCCACTGTCAGTACCTTGGCTGCTGGAGCTCTAACTCTCTGCACTTCACAAAAGTGCAGCACAAACCGCTGCTCACTGCAGTGCTCCAGCAGCTGCCAAATGTCAGGCAGTGCATGATCACTTGGCCTGTGCTGGCATAGCTCTCATGTTCAACTGTCTTTTTAGCCACTGTGCACGTAAGACCATCCCACCCCAGACCAGAGAGCACAATCCACCGCCTGTATTCTCTCTACAGCAGACGCTCTTCAAACCCTCAGGCCCTTCCTTTAATTTTTAAAATTTGTCCAATACAGTCTCTCAAGGTTTTCCCCTCAGATTTGGAGGCAGAAGCTAAGGCACCGAGGTGTGTGACACCCCAAAGACCCAACCAACATGGGCACAGACTGACCCCCTGCCTTTGGGACTTTTTTTTAAAAAATTTATTAAATCCACAAAAGGCTAACACAGGGATATTCAACCTTAGCCTGCACCAGATCGGGTTTTCAGGATCTCTCCAATATGCATGAGATCCATTTGCAAACAATGGAGGCAGTGCATGCAAATAGATCTCATGCATAATCATTGGGGTAATCCTGACAACCCGACTGGATTGTGGCCCTCAAGAACTGAAGTTGGACAACCCTGGGCTAACACAATTTTCGGTATAGCCAATCTATCTGCACTAGACCTGGACAGAATTGCACCTCTACCATCTGCAGGAGATGGAAAACTACTGGCTGGCTGTGGACTGCACAGACTACTTAACTTACTGGAGACTGGGCGGCTAAATGGCAGATGATGTTTAATGTGAGCAAGTGCAAGGTGATGCATGTGGGAAAAAAGAACCCGAATTATAGCTACGTCATGCAAGGTTCCACGTTAGGAGTTACGGACCAAGAAAGGGATCTGGGTGTCGTCGTCGATAACACACTGAAACCTTCTGCTCAGTGTGCAGCTGCGGCTAGGAAAGCGAATAGAATGTTGGGTATTATTAGGAAAGGTATGGAAAACAGGTGTGAGGATGTTATAATGCCGTTGTATCGCTCCATGGTGCGACCGCACCTTGAGTATTGTGTTCAATTCTGCTCGCCGCATCTCAAGAAAGATATAGTAGAATTGGAAAAGGTGCAGCGAAGGGCGACTAAAATGATAGTGGGGATGGGACAACTTCCCTATGAAGAAAGACTAAGGAGGCTAGGGCTATTCAGCTTGGAGAAGAGACGGCTGAGGGGAGACATGATAGAGGTATATAAAATAATGAGTGGAGTGGAACAGGTGGATGTGAAGCGTCTGTTCACGCTTTCCAAAAATACTAGGACTAGGGGGCATGCGATTAAACTACAGTATAGTAAATTTAAAACAAATTGGAGAAAAGGTTTCTTCACCCAATGTGTAATTAAACTCTGGAATTCATTGTCGGAGAATGTGGTGAAGGCGGTTAGCTTAGCAGAGTTTAAAAAGGGGTTGGACAGTTTCCTAAAGGACAAGTCCATAAACTGCTACTAAACGGACTTGGAAAAATCCAAAATTCCAGGAATAACATGTATAGAATGTTTGTACATTTGGGAAGCTTGCCAGGTGCCCTTGGCCTGGATTGGCCGCTGTCGTGGACAGGATGCTGGGCTCGATGGACCTTTGCTCTTTTCCCAGTATGGCATTACTTATGTACTACTCTCAGCCTCCAACTGCTTGTATGTGTATACACTCGTATGTCTGAACAGGTCTGGAGGGATGCTAAGGAACTAGATATTAACCAAACTAGTGAAGTTGCTGCTAAACATCCAGCTTCTTTGGTCCCCATGGCCTTGATGGACAATACCAGGCCACCACCGCCTTTCAGGAAGTTCTAGCCTTCTAGAACTTACTTGGCTACCCTATAACCTACATGGTTGTTCAGTGGTGTCTCCTCTCTATGCCTTCATCACTTTACCCTTGTCCTCAGCTCAACAGAGTGAACTGGGTGGGGGGGGGGGGGGGGGGGGGGGGTTGTTTGCAATGTTCCCAAATACTTTGTGGCTCATTTTCAAAGCACTTGGACACACAAAGTACCATAGTAGTCTATGGTACTTTGTGTGTCTAAATGCTTTGAAAATGAGCCCCTTTTAAACTGCTTTGAGCATATAAAAAATAAATAAATAAAAGCGGTGAAGAAAGTGTAATAAAACTGAACAGTCTCCCAATCCCGCTCCCATTATTCTCATAGGATATGACAACACATGAGGTTCATTAGGCACATTTTGTATGCCCAACCTCACTCCTGTTGTAGGGCCACAGAACCTACCTGTTTCCAAGAACAGGAAGCAAAATTTTCATACTGACTAAACAATTGAAAAGGCTCCTTTTATACATCAAGCTTGTGATTGTATGGAACTCTGCTGTGCTCAAAATTGCTGAAGACTTTTCTATATTCAGGTAAGTAAGGAAATTAAGTAACTAGGAATATTCTCTTACCAATACACATGGCCCAGTAACGAGAGAGTAAAACATGCTGAATCGCCAAATTCTGTCACTATGTCATCATGGCTTTTCTGTTTATTCAACACTCCACCACATAAAATCTGCTCTCCTTCTGCAAGCCTAGAACACAACACTCAGAGATTAACAAGAAGGAAATACAAAAGTCAAAATTACCATCTAACAAAACGGGAAAGATGAACAGCAGGGCCTCTTAGCAAACACTTTTTCAAAGCACAGAAACAAGATCCTCAGCAAAGTAATACACTGCAGGCAGAAATATAGCTCCTCACTGTTCAACTACTTGCATTGTGTTATCTGATAATGATCAAGACAAGTTGTATCATCTTCTGGAGGAAAGGTCTATAAGTCTGCTATTGAGACAGTCATGGGGAAGCCACTGCTTGCCCTGGGATTGGTAGCATGAAATGTTGTTACTAGTTGGGTTTCTGCAAGGCACTTGCAACCTAAGATTGGCCACCGTTTGAAACAGGATACTGGGCTAGATGGACTATTGGTCTAACCAAGTATGGCTATTCTTATGTTCTTAAGTTTCATTCTTGTGCAATTTAAAAAAAACAAAAAAAAACAAAACAGTGTATTTGAATACTGTCCCCCTTTGATCACCAGTGTCAAAATGTTATTTGATTTTTATTTTCTGTATTTTCTTCCTAATTGTTGATAATTTTTATATGTAACCTGTTCTGACAAACCTGGTTGAACAGGTGTTTATGCATTTATAAATATTTTTATTTTCTAAAAGGCCCCGGAAATATTAATGAATCCAACGAAAAGGTATCATCACTTTTTGTTGGCTAAGTTTCCATAATCCTTAAAAGAAAGCAGTAAGAGTGAGGATGCTGGCTAGAGACTGGGAAAGGCCTTAGATTCAGCAGTACTAAGCTAGGCAACTTTGAGGAATCAGACAGTTGCCTGTACTTCTCATGCTAAACAATGCTAAAATGTCAGATTGAGAATATCTGGACTCTTTTAAAGAAAATATATACTATTTTGGCACAACATTAAAAGCTTCCCTTAGGAGATCTTACTAAATGTAAGTGAGAATGAGAGGATGAGAGTTAGTATAAGTGGTACAGAACCTCCTCTATAAGGGTTTCAAGGACAATTGGGTTGGGTAGTGGGTTAGATGGGGAGGGTATTTTCTAATGTCAAAATGTTGTGAAGATTTTTTTAAAAAATGTTAAAAAGATGGGACTGTTAGTGTACAAGTATCTTTGCTAACAGATGTAGAAAAGGATACTTTTTTATGCTTGATGATAGTAATTACTTTCATCATTATGTAATATCTCCAGAAAAAAAAATGAAATGCCAAGTTTAAAAAAATGTTCAAACCTGTACATAGAAAAAAAAAAAAACCCCCACACCTTACATATTCCTTATCACTTATCCAGTGGAAGTCCAGTTGCTGGTCCCACAGGTAAGATGATACTATGATACCATAAGAATAAAAGCAAGAGAACAACAGCCAAACTAACTGAATGCCCACTGATACTATATTATACAGGATAGACTTACTTGCTTAGATCAAGGCAGCACTTTGCAAGCAGGTATTTACACTGTGGGGTAGTACAGCTGTGAGCCTTTAAGAGTCGATATGCCTTGTATGCCTTTCCTGAGCGATAATAACACGTGGCCAATAAAAACAATGCTTCTTCTGAATGCACTATTGAAAAAAATAATAAAATAGGTTACCCTATAGTCACTTTCATGGCTCTTTCAGCACAGATCTGTTGACTGCCAAGTCATCTGAAAAAGGAGCTTATGAAATCTGAAAAGTTCATGGACCACATCTCTTTTTCCAAGTCCTTTAAAAAGGTCCAATAACCTACAAAGACTCCAGTTGTCGCAAACTAATCCCTTAAAAGACGACATACAGTGTTTTGTTTTATCATATAATGACTTACCATAGGAACTATTAAGTTGGAAACACTCATTTTATAAACCAGACCTTTATTGGATTTTAACATAGTATTTATACCTACGCCAATAGAATGCCATAGCAGGAACAGGACCATTAGTATCACTGTCATAATGTAGATCCCTGTAGTAGTCACATCAGATTTCATAAGGAGAAATTAGATATTAACTGCTAGTTCTGTGTGCTTCTCCCTATAAGTGCACCATGCAGCATGAGCTCATCAGTATTTCAAATGACAAAGCAATGGATCTCATGACTTCTTCCTCTTGTGAATTGACTCCAAGAAAACCTCATAAGGGGAAATAGGGAGGAAGAGAAAAATGGACTTGGACTCAAGTATTTTCGGTCTTGTATCTTCTTTGTAGTATGCAGAGAGGAATATTAGGTATTGTTTAATCTGTGACCATTGGGTTAGGAACTCTCTTGATCTGATCAGTCAAGGACCTGTAAGGAGTAAACATCTGACATACCAGGGAGGAAGTCTGGACTGGTAGGACCAAAGGAAAGATCTAATTTCTCCTTTAGTGCCCTCACCAGACCAGGATCCGTGGGATGTAGCCAAGAAGTCCAAAATGTGGGTGGGTTTTCCAAATATCTACACTAAAAGCTCACATTCTAAATAGAGCTTCTGATTATCTATCAAATACATTCATAGTGGTCTCCTGAAGACCACGCTGCCACCTATTACCCTAAGGGAGGGGACAGAATGTAAGTTATCCTAGAATCCAACATATCTCTTTGAAATGATTGGAATATATAAGAAGAACAGCAGCACTCCAAGATAGACAGGAAAAGTGCTGGAAATACTCTTATGAAGGAGGGAAAAAAACACAGAAAAGGCTATTCCAATGATCTTATTTATTTATTGCATTTGTACCCCATATTTTCCCACCTCTTTGCAGGCTCAATGTGGCTTACATTACATTGTGAATAGTGGAAATCTATAAGAAAATATACTCTAAAGACAACTGATAAAAATCGCTCAGAAATGGATGTCTGAAGTTCAAAAAAGGAAAATCTTCCATTCTGTTATGAGAAGCATCCCATCCCAAAGGGGCAACAAATTTCAACAACAGAACTGAATCCCTAGTGAAGAGAAACTGAAAAAGCTTCCACTGGAAGCCAGAGCTAAGCAAATACCACCTAGCTCTTCCTCAAAAACCTAGCGGCAGCACTGGAAAAAAGCAACCTGAAGCTCAAGAGTAGACAAACTGCCACCCAAAGGCAAAAGGCTTACTTAATAGGGCTTTGAAGGATGTTAACACAGCAGTAACTGTGTTCAGGAATGCTCTTTGCAATCATGACTTAAGATAAGAGGATGCCGACTGACGTATCATAACTGAAGGATTGTCTGGAACTGAGGGCAAGTTGGGGCATTCTGCATTTTGTTGCTGGATTTCTGCAGGGGAAGGTGATCAGAGATATGTCCTCAATCATGACCCAACCATAGGATATATCAACAATTAAGGAGGGACTCTGGCTGGGGAGACCAATTTAGTCTTTCGTTAGATAGGGAGGTGCTTCTTGTGCCTGATGGTAGCACACATTTCTGAACACAGAACCTTCTAGAAGAATTTCACGTGTTTGGTAGAATCGGGAGATTGAGGGTCATCCACAACAGCCTACAACTCATCACTGTGCACTGGGAATTCCAGCTTGGATGTCATGGCCTTCAGTAGGAATGTCAAAGTTTCCAGATCCTGCATTATATGCAGGTAGGTCAGCTCTGAGGATCTCAAAGCCTAAATGCCAACGTGGCCTTGAGAGAAAAACAAAACAAAAAACTACAGTAGGTGAGCCCGGAGTGGCTGATGTGAGAGACAGACCTCTGAAAGATCATATCAACCCTGGGATTAGAGATCTGAGTAGTACTATAATGGCCCAGCAGGCATAAATACCGAGCTGGAGCAACTACAAGTTACATAAGAACATAATAACCACAATACTGGGTCAGACCAATGGTCCAACTAGCACAGTATCCTGCTTTCAACAGTAGTCAATCCAGGTCACAAGTATCTGGCAGAAACCCAATTAGTAGTAACATTCCATGCTACCAATCCCAGGGCAAGCAGTGGCTTCCCCCAAGTCCACCTCAATAACAGACTATGGACTTTTCCTTCAGGAACTTCTACAAAATTTTTTAAAAACCAGATACGCTGCCATTACCAGATTCTCCGGCAATGAGTTCTAGAGCTTAACTATTCTTTAAGTGAAAATATTTCCACCAATTTATTTTAAAAGTATTTCATATAATTTCATTGAGTGTCAACTTGGTCTTTGTACTTTCTCAAAGAGTGAAAAATCAATTCACTTTCACACGTTCTACACCACTAAGGATTTTATAGACTTCAATCACATACCCCTCAGACATCTCTTTTCCAAGCTGAAGAGCCCTAACCTCTTTAACCTTTCCTCAAACAGGGGGATTTCCATCCGCTTTATCATTTTGGTCATGCTTCTTTGAACCTTCTCTAATTCTGTTATATGTTTTTTGAGGTACGGCGACAAGAATCGAACACAAAAGTGAGGTCACACCATGGAGAGACAGAGGCACTATAATATTATTGGCCTTATTTTGCATTCCTTCCCTAATAATTCCTAGCATCCTGTTTGCTTTTTGGCCCCCGCCGTACACTGGGCAGAAGATTTCAGCTTATTGTCTACACCACCACCTAGATCATTTTCTTGGGTGCTGACGCCTAAGCTGAACCCTAGAATCAGGTAACTATGATTTGGATTATTCATCTCAATGTGCATCTGCTATTTGGGATGCCCAGTCTTCCAGTATCCTATGCTCCTCCTGCAGGTTTTACGTACATAAGTACAACCACACTGGGATAGACCAAAGGTCCATCAAGCCCAGAATCCTTTTGCCAACAGTGGCCAATTATCCCAGAAATAAGCAGTGGATTTTCCCCATCAATTTAATATTGCTCTATGGATTTTTCCTTTAGGAAGCCGCCCAGACCCTTTCTAAACCCCGCTAACCGCCTTTAACACATTCTCTGGCAACGAATTCCAGAGTTTAATTACATGTCGAGTGAATAAACATTTTTTCTGATTTGTACTAAATTTACTACTTTGTAGCTTCATCGCATGCCCCCCCTAGTCCTAGTATTTTTGGAAAGATTAAACAAATGATTCAAGTCTACTGTTTCCACTCCACTCATTTTATAGACCTCTATCATATCTCCCATCAGCTGCCTTTTCTCCAAGGTGAAGAACCCTAGACGCTTCAGCCTTTTCTCATAGGAAAGTCGTCCCATCCCCTTTATCATTTTTGTCACCCTTTTCTGTACCTTTTCTAATTCCTCTATATCTTTTTTGAGATGTGGTGATCAGAATTGAACAAAATATTCGAGATGCGATTGCACCATGGACCGATACAAAGGCATTATAATGTCCTCACTTTTGTTTTCCCATTCCTTTCCTAATAATACCTAACATTCTTTTTTTTTTTTTACTTTATCTTTATTAACAGCAACACAAGATCACGCTATACAATACATAACTAAACAGTACTATTCTATTTGCTTTCTTAGCCGCCAAAACACACCGAGCAGAGGGTTTAAACGTATCAACAACAACAACGCCAAGATCCCTTTCTTGGTCGGTGACTCCTAACGTGGAACCTTGCATTACATGTGTTTTTGACAACTTTGAACAGTTTTGTCTCACCTGTAAATGTAATCACCTCACTCACCATTCTGGTCTCAGTACAGATCCCTGCGGTACTCTATTATTCACCCTCCTCCATTTAACCCTACCCTCTGTTTTCTGTCCAATAACCAATTCCTAATCCACACCAGAACCTTGCCTCCTATCCCATGACTCTAATTTTCTCAGGTGTCTCTCATGAGGAACTCTGTCAAAAGCTTTCTGAAAATCTAGATACATCAACCGGCTCAATATTATCCACATGTTTATTACCGCTTTCAAAGAAATTGTGAGGCAAGACTTTCCTTGGCAGAACCCATGCTGACTCTGTCCCATTAAACCATGTTTGTCTACATGTTCCGTAATTTTATTCTTTATAGTAATTTCCACTATTTTGTCCAGAACTGAAGTCAGGCTTACTGGTGTGTGGAGCCCTTTTTAAAAATTGGCATTACATTGGCTACCCTCCAATCTTCAGGTACTATAGATGATTTTAATGACAGGTTAGACAGCGTAGTAACAGCAGACCAGCAATTTCATATTTTGAGTTTTTTCAGTACCCTGAGGAGTATATCATCGAGTTCAGGTGATGCCATCACTAACTATTTTGCTCTGTACAACTTCCAGGTTCACCGAAATTTCTTTCACTTCCTCCACATAGTCACCTATGAAAACCATTTCCGGTACAGATCTCGTATCTTCTTCTGTAAAGACAGATTCAATCTCTCTGTTACAGACTTATCCTCGAGTTCCCCTTTTGCTCCTTCATGATCTAACAGTCCCACGGATTCCCTTGCAGGCTTTCTGCTTCTGATGTACTGTAAAAAGGTGCTACTGAGTTTTTGTCTCTGCAGCAAGTTTTTCTCTATATTCTTTTAGCCTTCTTTATTAATACTTTGCATTAGATCAAGCTGTTTGCTTTATTCCAGAGAAGATCCTAATAGCACTGGTGTCCAATCCCATGGAAGACCCATGTCAATTTGGTCTTACAGCTTAACAACTGAACAGTACCCACAGTAAAGTTATAGCCCTAAACTAAGATCCAAGGTCAAAGAGATGCTCCTTGTGAAGCTCGAAGGAGGTGTGTACTGAGCCCTCAAGACTAAATCAAGGCTCCAATTGGCACATTTGCATGATTCATTCCTTGGGGAATATACATCTGCCAACACCACAAGGGAACTTCTGTAGCACTTGATAGGGTTGTTTTTTTAAATTGAAAACCAAGTACTATAGAAATTCTCTTCATCTTCCAATGCTCTTGTCAAAGAGTCATTAAAAAAGAAAACAGCCTGCTCCCTTGAAGACAGATCTTATAGATTTGTAATAGTCCTTAGTGTCAAAGAGTCATTAAAAAAAACAGCCTGCTTCCTTGAAAGCAGATCTTATGGATTTGTAATAGTCAGAGACCAAGAAGCAAGAGCTTCTTGGCTGCAACTCTTGATGTGATTTAAGACCTGAAGGACAAACACCTCAAGCCTTTACCACAAACAAGATGTCCAGAAAAGTAAACTGAAGAGGTTTGTTGGATTACTGAATGCTACCCCGCTTAATAGAACAGTAGTGCAAGAAGCAGTGCACTCTGAAACACAGACTGTGAATCCTTGAACTAATGCCATGAAAATATAGCAAACAGAAGTGAAGAGCAATTCATCTGGCCTCCAGAAAGAGGAACAGAACATGAATGGGAAGATTAGCTAATCTTTTTGACGATCAAAGTCAACTCTGAAAACTAGGTCTCCTACCGACGCATGGAAGAAACATACAAGAAGTTTGAGAAGAACTGAACACCACAAGTAAGCCTCAAAAACCCTACAGATTCCAGTGCTCTCTAGATGACGTGATGCCAGTTAACCCTAGTGTCCTGTTTCGGTTACTGGTGAGCCCTTAGGTTCCCTGAGGCCCAGTAAGACCTCAGAGGACCGCCACGCACCCCGAATCTTCACCCGCGGCGACCGCCGTTCACCGAGGGTTGAGCCCCCAGCTGCAGGCGGCCAGCAGGACTGCTGGAACCGCGGGGTGACGGTCGGCCTGGCAGATAGTCAGCAACTCAGTCTCTAAAGGGCCGCTAGCAAGGACGGCTAGCGCAAAAGGAACACAGCCTCTGAAGGTGGCTAGCGAGGGCGGCTAGCTGAAGAGGACACAGTCTCGGGATGTGGCTAGCAAGGACGGCTAGCTGAAGAGAACACAATCTCTGGAGGTGGCTAGCCAGGAGGGCTAGCTGCAGAGGACGCAATCTTTGGAGGTGGCTAGCAAGGACGGCTAGCTGGAGAGAACACAGTCTCTGGAGGTGGCTAGCAAGGACGGCTAGCTGGAAAGGACACAGTCTCTGGCGGTGGCTAGCAAGGACGGCTAGCTGAAGAGGACACAGTCTCTGGCGGTGGCTAGCAAGGACGGCTAGCTGAAGAGGCCACAGTCTCTGGCGGTGGCTAGCAAGGACGGCTAGCTGAAGAGGCCACAGTCTCTGGCGGTGGCTAGCAAGGACGGCTAGCTGAAGAGGCCACAGTCTCTGGAGGTGGCTAGCAAGGACGGCTAGCTGAAGAGGCCACAGTCTCTGGAGGTGGCTAGCAAGGACGGCTAGCTGAAGAGGACCCAGTCTCTGGCGGTGGCTAGCAAGGACAGCTAGCTGAAGAGGCCACAGTCTCTGGAGGTGGCTAGCAAGGACGGCTAGCTGAAGAGGACACAGTCTCTGGAGGTGGCTAGCAAGGGCGGCTAGCGAAGAGGACAATCTCTGGAGGTGGCGATTCCGATCCACTACGTGGGCGTCTGACGAACGAAACGGAAGGACTGACTCTTCCTGTTTCGTGGTTTAAATCTCCCGCCTGTTCCTCCCTTTCTAGCAGAGGAACCAATCCCCTAAGCTCTGGCAGACAAGGCTCGCCTGGATAGGCCAGGCCACCTTGCAGGCGGAGTCTTTCGTTGCACTGCGCCAATCCGGCGCGAGTAGGCGGAGCTGGCTCGCTGGTCTGCGCTGAGCCAGGAAGACGACACCGCCGACGCCGCCATCTTGGCCGGCGTGCTCCCTTCTCCGAGGCCGGCGTTCGCTCCAGCGGTTCGCCGGCCTCGGAGCAGCTCGCGGCAGCGCCAGCCCCGTCGGCGACTCGTCCCTGCCGCCCTGGATCCCGCGGCCTCCGCCGATCTTCGCCCCCCGCGTTGGGAGCCACGGTAAGGACCCGGACCCGGGACGGGACACCTAGAATGTGAACTTCCTCTAGCTGTATTCCTGGCAGTAGAAAACTACTACCTTCTCCACAGAGTAAGTTAATCACTACTTTGCCACTGCCCATTATTAGTTTGGCAGGAGGAAAACCCTGCCCAGAAGAGGATCCAAGTACGGAGGGTAAGAGCTTACCCAAAGTCACTAGGAGTTGTTGGAACAGAATCTTGTGCTTATCGGTCTCTGCCAGTTGCCACAACCATGACGCAACAATTCTATTTCAATGTCAGGAAAGTGGAGAAAGGTGCGGAGGATCTGCTCCTTTGTTATAAGGCCCTGGCAAGGTGTGCCAGAAGGTTCATCCCATGATAAACTAGGAAGAAAGGTATGCCAAGAACACAAACTACAGGATAGAGAGGCAGATTTCCAGAAGCAGAACACTAAATGTCCATAACAGAAACTCAAGATTCAATCCTTGAGCTCAATACTAGTCCTTAAGTATCCTAACAGCAAATTCAGTAGTTCTAAAGAAAACCCTCCAGTATAGGGATTACAGAGGCAGGACTGAAGAGACCAATATGAACAGAAAAGTCTGGCCAACCTGCTACTGCCATACTTGAGACAAATAGAACAAAGTGATTAACTGCCCAACATGAAACAAGATATAGTATAGCATATTTTTTTTCTTTTTGATTAGGGTAGCTGCCTCATCTACAGAGTAGTATATACTTGGAAGGGAACAGATACCAAGATACACATATGACTGTGGGGAAAACAATAGTGCTCATCTAAACATTGCAAACAAACACACACACACAATCTGTTTCTCATGCCAAAGTGGCAATGCAAATGCTAAGTGCTGCCATGAAGAAATGCAGGATAAGAAGTTGCTGAATTCTACTAGCTCCTGAAACCAGAGAAAAAGCTATGCCCTAGAGCAGGAAAATGTTGCCCTACTGAAATACAGTCCCAATGGACTAACAAATGGAAGATTAGCATGGACCAAAGCTGCAACAAATGTAAACTTCCAGGCAGAAACACTCCCCTATATAAGGTAGAACTGAAGAGATATAGTCTCCTCTCACTGGGAAACCTTTTTTTTTTTTTTTTTTCTTTTTAGCAGAGAGGAAGGGCTCCAGTCAGTAGATAGAGCCTCTCAAATAAAAGGTATAGGAGCTTGACCTAGGGAAAACATGCAAATGGAAAGAGAGAACGGTGGGAAGACAAAAATAAATGTGGCAGAACTCCCATAGTGAGAATAAGTCTATACCAGTAGTTCCCCAAGTCCAGTCCTAGAATTGACAGTCAGGTCTTCAGGATATCCACAATGAATATGCATGAATTTGATCTGCATGCACTGTCTCCATTATATGCAAATCTTTTTCAAGCATATTCATTGTGGACATCCTGAAAACCTGACTGGCAAGGGATATTCCAGGACCAGACTTGGGAAACGCTCGTTTATACAAACTCTACAAAAGGCAACTTTAAAAGGTCTAGATTTACAAATTGTGCCTCGCTGTTGCTGGTTGGCACCCTCCATAAGGTTGAGAATGGTGGCACTTGATAAATGCTTTTCTTGTGCAAATTACAAGAGTTGCAGGCCAGTAGTTGTCCTAAAAACACTAACAAAAATGAAATGTCCCCTTAACACTTCTAGGATACTCTAAGAACAAGATTCCATTACTGAACAAACAAAAACAGTCCAATTCAAAGCCAAAAATGATGTGCTGCTTGGGCCACACCAAGAATGTCTACCAACAATCACCTCAGGAGTAGATGTAGGGAAATGGGGAAAGGTAAATGGTACTTGACATACCACCCCTTCTGTGGGTTTTCCAACTGCATTCAAAGCAATTTACATAGTATATACCAGTACTTATTTGTACCTGGGGCAATGGAGGGTTAAGTGACTTGCCCAGAGTCACAAGGAGCTGCAGTGGGAATCGAACCCAGTTCTCCAGGATCAAACGCTGCACTAACCACTAGGCTACTCCTCCACTCCATATACTTCAAGACCAGGGTTTAGCCTTCACATTTACTGCAGAGAGCCCTTTCAGCAAGTAACACACATGACTTAGAACCTCAAATCCCAAGGGACCTGCCAAGTTGGAGCAATCTGCCCCCCTCATTTCCAGTATGCCAAGTAAGTTGAGACATACCACCTAACTGAAAGTACAGGAGTGCCAGAATTGCTAAAGTGAAGGGGAAGAGAGGACTGGGGGGGGGGGGGGGGGGCTGTTGAGTAGCCAAGGAACACTGCTGCTCCAGCACCAATAGGACCCCTGTGTAAAAATGGAACTTCCAAATTCCAAAGAGGCTGATATCTGTTGGTGCTCAATTCTCAGAAGGCACTGAAAGGCATAGGTGTATGGGGGGGGCAGGCAGGGGAGCTCAGACACCTCTGAGCTATATCCCGGCTCCAGGCATTTTGCAGACCTTTTTAAACTTCAGACTTGTGATACCTACACCTGAACAAGTCCCTCAGCTCGACTGAAGCTCAGTTTGCCAAACTGGCTCAGGAGCTATTCCATCAACCAACCCAGAAGCTGCACAGTTACCCCATCATTCATCCGCTGGAGAAAAATACTGATGAGCTGAACTCACACTGCATGGTGCTTTTATGGACTAGTCTGATGAGGACGCTAAGGAATCATAATAAATAAATGCTGTATGTATTAGCCACCTTTATGAAGAGATTCATCCAAAGCATTATACAGCTGGTATGGCAAAACTAAGTTTTATGTCAAGCTAACAGCATAATAATAGTAGAATGACCAAATATAAACGCAATCAATGAGGTAAGCAGACATACAAATTGAATCCTAATAAGAACATGATACAGTGTCAGAAATTGTATAATTATGCCTTACCTGATAATTTCTTTTTCTTTTCCTTTAGTTAGCTGCACCACTTAACATGTGGGCGTTACCTCCTCCCACCAGCAGATTGAGGTAGAGAAAAAGTTTTTCCAGTAAACTCACCAGTATAAAGGTGCTGGTGCTCTGGGAAAATTCCCATATGCACCTGCCAAAGCAGAAGGTTCCTTTGGGGCACACCCATGCCCCATCAACAACTGCAACTGCAGCTGCAAAAAGAACGCATGCAGCAAACCACCACAGAGTGACACTCACTACCTTGTATCTCTGAGGATCACCTCATTGTGTCTTTTTTTTTTTTTTTAATAAAGGGAAAGAGCAGAGCACTCCCAGAGCTCCAGGATTCAGAATGGTGCAGCCAACTAAAGGAAAGGAAATCACCATGTAAGGCATAATTTCACCTTTGTCATCTACAGCTGCACCATTCTGAACATGTGGGATGTACCAAGCAGAACTACTCGAGGACAACAGCTCTGCCAAAGTGTGAGCAAGCCCTGGTGAACACATCCAACTAGTAATGTTTCAACTTGTTCTGCCAAAGGAATGAGCTCCACCACCCCCATGTAGAGCAAGTGCTTTAAGGTAAAAGAGTGACTGCCTGTTGCTTTAGCTCTGAGCCACAAGGGGATGCCATGACGACTTCCAGCATGGTGCAGACAAATTCCTGGGAACACCCCTTTCTGATCACCTCTAGACCCCACCAATCTGAGGAGATGGGGGCCCACTCTGGAAGAAGAGACAGCCTGCCCCCTACCTGCACTGTCACGAGACACCCAGCACACACTCATTAGGCAGGCCAAGTGGGCCCCACCCTGCCACATGGGCTGGAGTTGCCAGAACTTTTTGGCCTAAGAATGGAACCCAACTTGAAGGGTCTGGACAAACCCAAGGCCAAGAGCCCCAAGCTATGATCAAGCCACAAACGGCTGGTTCTCCTAGAGTGGCCCTAGAGGTTGAGGCCCTCCAGGAGTACTTCAGTCGTAACTCCATACCCTTTGCCATGCGCCTTTCCCATACCCTTCATTATCTTCTCCTCAAACAGCAAGCTCCCCAGTAAAGGGCGATGACTAAGGAGCTTCATGGAGGCTGTGTCCATGACCCAATGATGGAGCCACAGCCAGAGACACCCCATCACAGAAGCTGCCACTGACCAGGAAGACAGCTGAACCAAGTCATAGAGAATGTCCACCAAAAACATTGTGACAGATGGGAAACCTCTAAAGACTCCAGCAGCTACTGCAACCACCGCAGCACGTTTCTGGCCACATAACCACCACAGATGGCAGCCTGCATGCACAAAGCCGTAAAGATGGTGAGCCAAAACTGCTGCTCCACCCACTTCTAATGAAGCTCATGAATAGCCGATATAGGGAGAGTTGCCTTCTTGGTGACCATTGTGAAGGTATACAAATGCTCCAGGGTCCTAGCCCCTTTAGGAGCCCAATTATGGGATTCCCATTCCACCATCATGCAAGTAAGGACCTTGTGAAAAGGAAAATGCTTTTGAGGACCCACAAGCCCCTACAGCAAGGGATCCCCTTTGGCAGGAGGGAGCCTCAAGCATCCCCAGGGCCAGTGTGATCTCAGTGTTTGTGTATTTGAAACTTAATATATTGTCTTTTCTAACAAAAGGCCAAGGCAGTTTACAAAATTTATAAAATAAATGATTAGGAAATCCATTAAAAACAGGAAATAATGCAGTCATTCAAAGAACATAACATACAATTAAGACATGGTGTCTTTAAGAGACTATACAGGCTGTTTTTGATTTGTTTCTTTAGAACTAATTTATTGAAAGCCAGTTGTATAGAGATTCAAGGGCAGCTTGCAAGGGACCTAAGTCTGGTGAATAAGGAGAGGTTGCAAATATCGGTGTAAAAAAAAGAAACAGATGTTATAATTTTGGAGGGTGTTGTAATGAGCTCAGAAAAATATTGAATAAGGGAAAGAAGAATTGAGCCCTGTGGGATTCCACAGTTAAGAGGGAATTCAGCAGAGGAAGAGGTAGCAAAGGCTATACAGACAATGTGCAAACAAAAAAAAAAACAAAAAAAAAAAGAAACAAACCAAGCCAAATTTGTATCAAGCAAACTTGTAGACAGGAAATTGACATATCTACTAGATCGAAGGCTGCAAAAAGATCTAATTTGTTTTGTTACATTTGTACCCTGCACTTTCCCACTCATGGCAGGCTCAATGAGATAAGGAGAGCAATATAGCAATATAGAATGTAGCTCGCTTACAAGAGCTGAAACAGTGATTTCATTGCTATGAATGGATCCAAATCCTGTATGCTGTGGATGATATACTGAAAGTTTCTCAACTTGCATCAGAAGTTGCTCAAAGACTATTTTCTCTGTAATTTTTGACGCAATGCAGAGATTAGAAATACGTCTATAATGAGCTGGGACCTCAGGGTCAGGTCAAGTGAAGGATTTTTCAGTATTGGTTTGACAATTGGTTAACGAGATGAGAGAACTCTGTCTGAGGGAAGAGGTTGATAACATGAGAATATTCCTCTTCCTCCTCCTCCTCCTTAGGGGGGGGGAATCCTCCTCAAGATCTGAAGGGGATAGTCCGAGAGACTGTATGGACCCTCAGGGGCCATTGTGGAGCCACTCAAGGCCTTCTGGAAAAAAACCTAAACCACCTAAAGCACTTGGCACCTGGAATAGGACCCAAGCTGGCAACATTCAGGACCCTACAGCCCTGCCTGCAGGACTTGCTTAACCATCAGGGCTAAGCTCTGGGGCCAAAAAGAGGCTGGGCCGCTTGGGAGAGAAAGGCCTTCCCATCACCCCAAGCATCAATGGAGGTTGAGATCTCTGTTCTGAAACTGCAACAAGAGAGAAAATAATAGTGTCCCACATCACATGCTGCTTCTGATGAAGTAAGTGGAACTGTGGGTCCCAATGCTTCAGAACAGGAAGGAGAGAAACCAACTCTGCCAGACACCCCTCCCCCTCCCAAGGGCCACTTCCAGAGTTTAAAAAAAAAAGCCCATCACTGGGGGGGAGGGGGAGGATGTACAGACAGCCAAAAGCTGCACCCACCACCATCCTGCTCTCTGAGGAGAGGTTTTTTTTTTTTGTTTTTTTTTTACTTGTTTTTAATTAAAAAGGCACAAGCCTTTTTTCATAAGCTCAAAAGGCTTTATTGCATAACACAGGGAATAAAGCTAAGCCAGGAAGAATCAAAATTTTTTTTTTAATCAATGTCTGGAAGCTGCAGGGGGAGCAACACCCAAACAGGGTGTATGGGCAACAAGGCGCAAAGCATGGAGACCCTCACCCCATGGCAGGATCCTGTGGAACCGAGTCAAACACCTCACCCAGTGAACACTAAAAAGTATGACTTGGGGCAGTGGAGTGAAGCTCTTTGCTCAACCAGGTCAAATCCTGAGACGGGTAAACTGAGAACGTCCATTAGGCTCAAATCTCGCTGTATGGTCTCTGTCAGCAGAGTGGGGAGCTAGGCCAGGTACCAGCCTGAACAACCTACTATCTGCTAGAGGTAAAGAAAAATACTGGAACTTTCTCAAAGCAGTTCACTGGAAAAGTCCAGCCTTTTCCCTACCTCCATCTGCTGGTAGGAGGGGATAATACCCATATGTTCAGAACAGTGTAGCCTCAAACTACAAGGAAACACACATTAAAACTGCACTGAAAGGCAGTCTATAAAGTGACAAACATAATAGATCATACAAGATAGGTAAATGTCAGCAAGGTACAAATGATATATGAAATGTTCCTCCATGCTACCTGTTATAACGTAACAAAAAAAAAATGTGCATATCAGCACAATACAAATAATAGGCAATGTATGAGCACATTTATATAACAGATATGATAAAAACAATGTCAGCACAATACAAATGGCAACATTAATAGGACTGCATTAAAGCATTCAAAACAGAAACGATGTTCGTATCAGTACGATACAAAAACATTTTAAGCAGCCTAGAGGACAAATGTAGTTGAGATAGATATGTAAAATCCAAACAAGCTAGACAGGAGACAGAATGTCGTCAAAAAGTTGAAGCCAATTAGGTTAATCTCCCTTTCCCTCTACTCCTCACAGTAGTCATCCCCGTTCACTGAAAACAAAGCAAGTAAATATACGAACTGCTCTATCCACGTCGTCATTCTTTATTGTTGGTAGCATTTTTGTTTGATCTCACATATTTTAAGCATGCCAGCTTGTGCAGCATACAGATGTACACAGAGGAAGTACTGGTTTCATCGGTTAGAATAGTAATCAGTTCAAAATTTAAATCACTGTCTCATTTGGAGGGGCTGGTTATATTGTCTCCCAGTATTCATGCAGAGATGTTTTCACCTAGTAAAGGGCCACCAAAACAGACATGTTATGAGAATCATGTGCTTAACAATCAATCAGACTTACAAATATAATTAAAAAAACAAAACAAAAACCCCAAAACCAAACACCATTATTTAGGGTTGAAACCTGGGGGGCATCTAATTTTTGTTTTCCTGTGCCTACATCAAAAGAAAAAGATGACATGTGGGGATTTGCTCCTTTTTTGTGGATTGCAGTGGTATATTATAAAAATACACTTGCCTTTTTTTATTACTACTATTTTACAGAGAGGTATTGAATAATGAGGGATGGATTTCCTTCATGCAGACGTTCTGTTGAGTCAGTCTAAAATATGGCAACAATATCCAGTTTAGCACACTATTAGGTGCCAAGTTCATACAAAGTTATTATGTTCAATGGCAAATAAATCTGTTGGCTCAGGCTGCTTGCTATGTGAATATTTCATCACCGTTTCATTATTGCTGCCAAATATTAAATATTAAGGGCATTTACTTTAAACTTTGTTTTAATTCATTTATCCTTACATGCACTCAGTTTTGTTTTTTAAACCCAAAGGTGAATCCTAAGGGTGGTTGAACAATTAGGTATAAACTGTGTTGTTTCTGACTTCACTTGTTTTGGACTGCTTTGGGTCCTGCTAATCTGTACATCTGCTGTCTGGAATTTTGGAGGATGGAAATGAGAAAATAAATTAAAAAGGTTTGGATGTACTCTGTAGAAGTTGTTTACTTTTGCAATGTGTGCATAGATGCCTGTTCTGGTGTATGCATATGATATTTGAATAACTGTCTATACTTATGGCTATGATTTCTGAATATGCAGCATCATTAAAGGGACACTTAGATGTCCAGTTGGGTACATATGCTAGTCTCAACTTTGTTAAATGTTTCAGACATATGCATCTACTTGCTTCCATGATATAACTGAATTCTATTATGTCTCACTGTATTTTCATATGTAATACACATAGAAGCCAAGTTTGCTTGGGATGTGTAAAAACAAAATCCTCTTTATTCTCCATTTTTTAAGACACTATCAAGGAGGGTGGAGACAGCAAAAGGAAAGCAAGTTTGGTCCTGTGAAGACCAACTGAAAATAACCTGTTCCTTAGTCTGGCTCTAATATTACCATACTGAAAATGCAACCATACCATGCCTCTGTGGTTATGTTCCACTAATAAGTTAAACTATTAACTGGCTTTCTTGAAAGGATTATATAAACTTTGGATGCATGACTGGGAACAAATACATACTTATTTGTTCAATATCACCATTCCTCGTATACAGCCACAAAACAATATTTTAGGGTGAAGTGTTCACAATGAGCTCCTTTTATTATCGACCAGATAGAGATAATAGTTTTCAGTTTTGGCACAGCATAAGTCATCAAAATATAAGAAAACCAATGGACTGCATTAGGGGCTAATGGCCCATTTAGTTATGTTTAAACAAAAGATCTGGATGAAACAAAATATTTTTGACTTAACATGCTCAAAACAGAATCCATTTATATATCTAAAATGTAAACTTCTACAAAACAATTCCATATGCCCCAATAAAAGGAGAGTTTAATTTTACTTCCATTATATTCCATAACAGCAGGCTTTCCAAAGGCAGATTACAACAACAATTAAGATGAACCCATCAGGAAACAGGATACCCTCACTGAAATTTAGCCATCTGTATTGTATAGAACAGTGCAAAAAAAAAAAAAAAAGAGCACAAAATACTTTGTTTACAACTGAAGTTTCTACCGCTACAATATTTTAAAGCCGTTTTAGTGAAATTCTGTTTTTATTTCATGATATTTATATCTACATATGAGCAGCTTTCAAATAAATTAAAAACCTTTCAAGTAATTAAAAAACCCAAACCTTTTGTCCTCCACCTTTTAAAGCACTGCCTATCCAAGTGGAACAGCTTTAGACTTTTTACAGAATGGACAACTCATAGGCAGTCCTTTATTTCTAATAATTTTTGGCTATTGTTTTGAACAGCGTTTGCTATTGTTGTGGGTGAGCAAAAATGGTGGCAATCTCCGCCTACTGCCAACAAGCTCCACATAATGAAAATTAAAAAAAAACAAAAAAAAAAAAAAACCACAATTAGGAACTAACTCCTACATGGTATAGAAGTATCTAAAAAAAAAAAAAAAAAAAAGATAAAATTGTTGGAAGTCTGGCTGGATACAGGTTTATCTATGGAAACAAGTTATTTGGAAGGTTTTCTTTGAATTGAGATTATTGAGAAGGTTAAAATATTTCCTGGATAAGTATTATCTACAGCTTGTTATCCATGAACTGGTCCTTCCATTATTAGATCAATTTAACTCCTGTCAATTGGGACTTTCAACTAAATACAAAAAGATTACAACCCCTTTAAAATGCATAAGCTAAACTGATTTTAGGTGGAAGGAAATATGATCATGTATCTCTGCTGTTATGTGGAATGCACTGGCTTCCAGTATGAGATAGAACTGAGTTAAGTGCTGTCATTTGTTTTTAAGATTTTATACGGTTTATGTTTTGCTCATCTAATAGCTATGGATTAAAATTTATCAACCTTCTCGTTGTTTTAGATTGTCATAAGAATTGTTATTGGTACTGCCTTCCCATCAAGGCTGTCAATTCATGAGTACAAAAAAATAGAACCTTATGTGGGAAAGCTCACGAGCTCTGGAATAGTTTGCCTTTATATATTGGGAAAATAACTTGCTACATGGCATTTTGGAAAGCCCTGAAGATGTCACTATTCCGGAAAAATCTGATGAGTAAATAACTGGATTATGAAGTAGTTAAGGAACAAATATCTGTAAATGTAATCTATGTCCTTTGATATTTATTATTGTTTTACATATTAGGGGATAGCAGAAATTTTAATGTATTTTTATACTTTATAACAACATAAGAATAGCCATTCTGGGTCAGACCAATGATCCATCTAACCCAGTATTCCGCTTCCAACAGTGGCCAATCCAGGTCACAAGTACCTAGCAGAAACCCAATCAGTATCACCATTCCATGCTACCAATCCCAGGGCAAGCAGTGGCTTCCCCCATGTCCATCTCAATAACTGACTATGGACATTTCCTCCGGGAACTTGTCCAAACCTTTTAAAAACCCAGATATGTTAACAGCCATTGCCACGTCCTCTGGCAAAGAGTTCCAGAGCTTAACCATTATTTGAGTGAAAAACTGTTTCCTCCTATTTGTTTTATAAGTATTTTTATGCAATTTCATTGAGTGTCCCCTGGTCTTTGTACTTTCAGAATGAGTAAAAAAAAAAAAAAAATTTGATTTACCTCCACCCGCTCCACACACTCAGGATTTTGTAGATCTCAATCATATCCCACCCTCAGCCATCTCTTTTCCCAACTGAAGAGCACTAACTTCTTCAGCCTTTCCTCATATGGAAGCAGTTCCATCCCGTCGTATCATTTTTGTCGATTTTTTAACCTTTTCTAATTCCACTATATATTTTTTCCAGAGATACAGTGACCAAAATTTAACACAATACTCATGGTGAGGTCACACCATGGAGTGATACAGAGGTATTATGTTTTTGGTCTTATTTTTGTATCCCTCTCCTAATAATTCCAAGCATCCCGTTTGCTTTTTTTGGCCTCCGCCACACACTGGGCTGAAGATTTCAGCGTATTGTCTGCAATAACACCTAGGTCTTTTTCTTGAGTGCAGACTCCTAAAGTGGACTCTAGCATCAGATAACTATGATTCAGATTATTCTTCCCAATATGCATCACTTTGCATTTGTCTTTATTAAATTTCATCTGCCATTTGGATGCCCCGTTTAAGGTCTTCAGGCAATTTTTCACATTCCGCAAGCATTTTGACAACTTTGAATAGTCATGTGTCATCTGCAAATTTAATCACCTCACTCATCGTTCCAATTTCCAGATCATTTATAAATATTTTAAAACAGCACCGTTCCCAGTACAGATCCCTGTGACACTCCAATATTCATCCTCCTCCATTTAGAAAAATGGCCACTTATCCCTACCCTCTGTTTTCTGTCCAACAACCAATCCTTAATCAATAAAAGGACACTGCCTCCTATCCCATGACTCCTTAATTTTCTCAAGAGTCTCTCATGAGGTACTTTGACAAAGGCTTTCTGAAAATCTATATACACTACATCAATTGGCTCATCTTTATTGACATGTTTATATGGTCTTCAAAGAAACGAAGCAAACTGGTGAGAAAATGATGACTCTCTCCCATTAAACCATGTTTGTCTACGTGTTTAATTTTATTCTTTATAAAAATTTCCACTATTTTGCCCGGCACTGAAGCCAAGCTTACCGGCGTCACATTGGCCACCCTCCAATTTTCAGGTATTATGGACGATTTTAACAGGTTACAGATCACTAGCAGCAGATCAGCTATTTCATGTTTAAGTTCTTTCAATACCCTGGGGTGTAGACCATCCGGTCCAGATGATTTATCTGTCAATTTGGCTCTGTATATCTTCCAAGTTCACCGAGATTTCTTTCAGTTCGTCTGCATCATCACCCCCTGAAAACCGTTTCTGGTACAGGTCGATCTCTTACATCTTCTTCCATAAAGACCGAAGCAAAGAATTCATTCAATCACTCCACTATGGCCTTTCCCTTCCTGAGTGCTTATTTGTTCCTTCCTAATCTAACAGTCCCACAGATTCACTCGCAGGCTTCCTGCTTCAGACATACCTAAAAAAAAGTGTTACTATGAGTTTTTCTTCACATTCCCCTTTATTCTTTATCAATGCTTTGCATCTGGCTTGACAGTGCTTATATTTTTTTTCATTCAGATCTTTTTTTCCATTTTTTGAAGGATGTTCTTTTGGCTCTAATAGCCTCTTTCACCTTACCTTTTAATCACACTGGCTGTCATTTGCTTTTTTTTTCCACCTTTGTTAATACGAGGAATACATCTAATCTGGGCTTCCACAATGGTATTTTTAAATAACGTCTATACCTGATTTAAAGTCCTAACCTTTGCAGCCAACCCTTTCAGCTTTTTTTAACCAAATTTTTCAATTTGTCATAGTCGTCCTTTCGAAAATTAAAAGCTGCTAAAGTAAATTTCCTTAGTGAAATAACTCCAGATAGTTCAAAATTTGATCATTTTATGATCACTGTTTCCTCTTGTACTATGCCTAACATTCCACTAAGGATTAGATCCAAAATAGCTCCCCCTCTTGTCAGTTACACCAAGAAGCAGTCATTTATTACATCTATTTACTTGTTAATTTACTTAAAAAAAAACTTACATACCACCTATAACTAGGTGGTTTCCATAAAAACATTTATATTCAACCACAAATACAAACACATTACTCAGCATCAAACAGCAGACTCATGTATAATTACCAAAATGCAGAAAGTTTTTTTTTCAAAAGTTTATTTTTAACCTGCTTAAGGTCAGAGCATCACCGAACCTGGCCAAATAGTGAAGAAAATTACCTGTAGCAGGTATTCTCCGAGGACAGCAGGCCGATTATTCTCACACGTGGGTCGACGTCTGCATCAGCCTGGGAACCGGCATTTTGGCATAGCAAAAAAACAAAAAAATGTTTTGCTACAGTCTTCTGGCACATGTGCAGCATGCACCGCACATGCGCAGACTGACTTCCCACCCGCAGCGCGAGTGCGTACCCCAGTTAAAGCAAAAAGCATAACAAATAACTCTAAAGGGGAGGTGCGAGGGATGATGTGAATAATCAGCCTACTGTCCTCGGAGAATACCAGCTAAAGGTAAGTATCTTTGTTTTCTCCAAGGACAAGCAGGCTGCTTATTCTCACATGTGGTATCCCTAGCATCCAGACTCACTGAAAACAATGAACATTGGTCAACTGGGCCTTGCAATGGCGAGGACATAACATAGGTTAACCTGAAACTATATACAGCTAGCTGAGAGTACAGCCTAGAACAGAATAAAATGGGCCTAGGGGGGTGAAATTGGATTCTAAATCCCAAATAGATCCTGCAGCACTGACTGCCCAAACCGACTGCCGCGCAGGGTATCCTGCTGAAGGTACTAGTGAGATGTGAATGTGTGGACTGATGACCATGTTGCAGCCTTGCAAATCTCTTCAATGGAGGCTGACTAAGTGAGCCACCGAAGCAGCCATGGCTCTAACATTATGAGCCATGACATGGCCCTCCACAGTCAGCCCAGCTTGGGCATAAGTGAAGGAAATGCAATCTGCTAGCCAATTGGAGATCATGCATTTTCTGATGGCAACTCCCCTCCTGTTGGGATCAAAAGAAACAAACAACTGGATGGACTGTCTAAAGGGCTTCATCCGCTCCACGTAAAAGGCTAGTGCTCTCCCCCTCCGAAGGGACACCACTTTGTAGTGGTGGAGGGGCTTCTGTGTTTCAATGACTCAGAGGGCTATGCTGAAGGGTTACCCATATCAGACAGGCCTCTGAGGAGAAACCAGACAAAGAGTGTCCCAAACTGGGAGAGTGGTAAGATGGTGACCTGAAGTTCGTATGCCCAGCGGCCCAGCTGCCCGCTGAAGTTTTGTCTTCTTTATGTAAATTCCCTCTCTCCAACTGCACTTTCCTTAACTGAGAGGAAGGGAACAACCAGCTGTCAGCCGCTGATGGCCAGCGTTTTGTCCCCTGAGCAGCAAGTGCGGGACTGCTGTGCGTCGAACTGCCCACAGATGAAAGGGTTGGCGAGTCCTTTGATTAGCACTGGCGAAGCAGCGTCGACGCTCTTGGACCTGGAAAAACAACTCCATCGCTCCCGAATTATTCAACCACCATGTCCAAAGGAGCGGAGGAGTGAGTTAGAGGCATATACAGAAACGGAGGACGTTTACAGCAGAACCCGAATCGGCGAAACCACTCCTAAACACCTCAAGAGAAATCACCTTGGAGTTTTTGGCTTCCATGGAGGTTACATTGAATGCCATCTGGAAGGCGCTTCGGGACCTGATGGCGGTAGTAAATAACTGTTTCAGATATAATCTTATTGGAGAGTTGCATGGACAATTTGACTGAACCCTCTGAGAGTGAAAAATTGATATAATAAATGAAGTTCTACACAAGCTAGAAGTGGTTATGATCCTGAAAATGATAATGACCAGAAACTTTGAATGATAAGGTGGATGTTATTGTGGATGATTAATGTCAAGATTATTGTTTTTCCCCAGAGTTCCAGGTATGACTCCTAAAGTTTTCCTCAGAAATATTTCCTTAATTATTACTTCGAAAGGAGTGAAGCTTGTGAAAACTGGGATTACTTTAATCAGTGGGATTTGAATTAGAAAGTATATATACTGTTAAATAAATTTCTGGTTTTTAAAAGAGAGAGAATGTAATCAGATGTATTATTTCTAAACTAAAATCTGGACAATAGGTATGTACTCAATGAAATGAATTGACTATACACCGTATTTGGTCTTGAAGAAGCCAACCAGATGATTAATGTGGAATAATGAATTAGATGAGTAATATCTGGGGATAATCAGGTTAATACCATGTTTTCTTTTTTCTGTTTAATTGATCTCCTTGTCTTATCTCACTCTCCCTATTTTTCTTCACTTTGTGGTCTCAGAAAGAGAAAGATTGTATATAATCCATATATCTAGTTGGGATTGTTTTCTTCTTATCTTGTATTAATGTGCAGTCATCTCTGTAAAATGAAAAATTATAAATAAATGATTAAAAAAAAAAAAAGGCTAGTGCTCTCTTGCAGTCCAAGGTGTGCAAGCTGCTTTTCACCAGGATGGGCATGAGGACGGGGAAAAAAAAATGTTGACAAGACAATTGACTGGTTCAGATGGAACTCCGACACCACCTTCGGCAGGAGCTTAGGGTGTGTGCGGAGGACTACTCTGTTGTGATGAAACTTAGTATAAGGTGCATCCACTACTAAGGCTTCAAGCTCACTGACCCTACGAGCTGAAGTAACAGCCACCAAGAAAATGACCTTCCAGGTTAAGTACTTCAGATGGCAGGAATTCAGTGGCTCAAAAGGAGCTTTCATCAGCTGGGTGAGAACGGCATTGAGATCCCATGACACTGGTGAAGGTTTACCAGGGGGTTTTGACAAAAGCAAACCTTTCATGAAACGAACTAAAGGGCTGTCCAGACATAAGCTTACCCTCTACACACCGATGATAAGCACTAATTGCACTGAGATGTACCCTTATGGAGTTGGTCTTGAGACCAGACTTGACAAGTGTAGAAGGTATTCAAGCATGGTCTGTGTAGGAAAAGAGAGGATTCTAGGGCCTTGCTGTCACACCAGATGGCAAACCTCCTCCATTTGAAAGAGTAACACCTCTTCGTGAAATCTTTCCTGGAAACAAGCAAGACTTGGGAGACACCCTTCGAAAGACCCAAGGAGGCGAATTATAAGGTCTCAACATCCAGGCTGTGAGAGCCAGAGACTGGAGGTTGAGATGTAGAAGGGTTGGTAAACACTCCAATCTCCACGGTTCTTCGAAGGACAACTCCAGAAGAAGAGGGAACCAAATCTGACGCGGCCAGAAGGGTACAATCAGGATCATGGTTTTGCGGTCTTGCTTGAGTTTCAGCAAAGTCTTCCCTACTAGAGATATGGGAGGATACGCATACAGAAGGCTTGTTCCCCAATGTAGGAGAAAGGCACCTGACGCTAGTCTGTCATGGGCCTGAAGTATCTGAGGATTTGAAGGCGACGAAACAGTGTGACAAGGCAGTGGCCGTAGCTAGAAGGTTGTTAGGCTGTATAGAGAGAGGTGTGACCAGCAGAAGAAAGGGGGTGTTGATGCCCCTGTATAAATCGTTGGCGAGGCCCCACCTGGAGTATTGTGTTCAGTTTTGGAGGCCGTATCTTGTTAAGGATGTAAAAAGAATTGAAGCGGTGCAAAGAAAAGCTACGAGAATGGTATGGGATTTGCGTTACAAAACGTATGAGGAGAGACTTTCTGAACTAAACATGTATACTCTGGAGGAAAGGAGAAGCAGGGGTGATATGATACAGACGTTCAAATATTTGAAAGGTAGTAATCCGCAAACGAACCTTTTCCGGAGATAGGAAGGTGGTAGAACGAGAGGACATGAAATGAGATTGAAGGGGGGCAGACTCAAGAAAAATGTTAGGAAGTATTTTTTCACGGAGAGAGTAGTGGATGCTTGGAATGCTCTCCTGAGGGAGGTAGTGGAAATGAAAACGGTAACGGAATTCAAACATGCGTGGGATAAGCATAAAGGAATCCTGTGCAGAACGAATGGATCCTCAGGAGCTTAGTCAAGATCGGGAGGCGGGGATGGTGGTTGGGAGGCGGGGATAGTGCTGGGCAGACTTATACGGTCTGTGCCCTGAAGAACACAGGTACAAATCAAAGTAGAGTATACACAAAATTAAGACATATGAGTTATCTTGTTGGGCAGACTGGATGGACCGTGCAGGTCTTTTTCTGCCGTCATCTACTATGTTACTATGTAAGTCTGGAACAGAACTGAGGGACCTTGTGATTGATCTAAGTGGCAAAAAGATCCACCGAGAGGGTGCCCCACACTCGGAAGATCTTGCAGGCGACGCCCTTATTCAGCAACCACTCGTGAGGTTGCATCACCTTGCCCAGCCTGTCGGCCAGACTGCTGATTACGCACGCCAGATAAGTGGCTTGGAGAAACATGCCGTGATGGCATGTCCAAAGCCACAACTGGACGGCTTCCTGACACAGCGGGCAAGATCCGGTGCCCCCCTGCTTGTTGGTGTAGTACATCGCAACCTGATTGTTTGAATCAAGATAAGCCTTCAGAGCATTCCAGATCACTCACAATTCCAAGACGTTGATCTGAAGAACTTTTTCCTGAAAGGACCAGGCTCCCTGAGTATGAAGCCCAACTACATGAGCTCCCCACCCTAGAAGGGATGCATCCGTCGTCAGCACTTTTTATGGCTGAGGAATTCGGAATGGATGTCCTATGGTCAAATTGGATCGGATCGTCCACCACTGAAGAGAAGTCCGAAAGTCGGTGAACAGTTAAAAGATCACATCCTCTAGATCCCCTGTAGCTTGATACCACTAGGAAGCTAAGGTCCACTGAGCTGATTTCATATGTACACGTGCCATGGGTGTTACTGAGGCCCCATGTGCCCCAGGAGTCTCAACATCTGCCGAGCTGTGATCTGCTAAGATGCTCGAACTGTGGATACCAGGGACAGGAGGTTGTCTGCCCTTGTCTCGGGAAGAGAATCCCGAGCTGTCTTTGTGTCCAGCAGTGCTCCAATGAACTCCAATTTTTGGACAGGAGTGAGATGGGACTTGGGAGTAATTTATTACGAACCCCAGTAGCTCTAGCACCTGAATAGTCATTTGCATGGACTCCAGAGCACCCTCCTCTGAGGTGCTCTTCACCAGCCAATCGTCGAGATAAGGAAACACAAGACCTCCTAGTCTGCATAGCGACACTGCGACTACTGCTAGACACTTTGTAAACACTCTGGGTGCAGACGCCAGGCCAAAGGGCAGTACACAGTACTGAAAGTGCTGTGGTCCCAGCCGAAATCAAAGATACTTCCTATGAGCTGGGAGTATCAAGATGTGTGTGTAAGCATCCTTTAAGTCCAGAGAGCATAGCCAATCGTTTTCCTGAATCATGGGAAGAAGGGTGCCTAGAGAAACCATCCTGAACTTTTCTCGGATAAGAAATTTGTTCAGGGCCCTTAGGTCTAGGATGGGACGCATCCCCCCTGTTTTCTTTTGCACAAGGAAGTACCTGGAATAGAATCCCAACCCTTCTTCCCCTGGTGGAACCGCTTGGGCCTTTAGAAGGGCGGAGAGTTCCTCTGCAAGTACCTGCTTGTGCTGAGAGCTGTAAGAATGAGTTCCCGGTGGGAAATTTGGAGGTTTGGATTCCAGTTTGAGGGTGTATCCCAATCAGACTATTTGAAGAACCCAAGAACAGGGACCTCACCGCAGGTGAATGGCCAGACGCCGCTGCAGCAGACGGCACGGAAGGCAAAAGCACCCCCGACACCGAAGCAGACTGGCGTAGCAGTTCTTCCAGAAATTCTGGAAGCAGGGCCCAGATGCGCTCGTCAAGAGCCACCATCGGAGAAGGCTGCAGGGTCAGTGGAACAGCCGGTGGCAGAATCTGCTGAGGCTCAGGTGCAGATACCAGGCTGCTAAGAGACCGGCGCATCGGCACCTCCTGTATGGAGGGGGAGTGATCCTCTTGGCGCTGACACTTCTCGGGTGCCAAATCCCTCAACGCTCCAGAGCTCCCGGCACTGTGTGTCGAAGGATATCTGTGATGGTGCTTCTTTGCCTTCACTCGATGCCCATCACCAAGACTTCTCGGTACCGACGAAGACGACGTGGAATCCTCACGTCCCCTCAGGGTCGGGTCTGACGATGGTCGGTCCCGGGGGGCCTGCAAAGCAGGAGACCTCGAGGCAGGTGGAGACCCATTCAATGCCTTACTGCTCCCAGTGTGACTTGGTCTCTCAGCAGCCATTACCTCTGCTCCTGACGTCGATGCTTCCCTTGATGTCGACGACCTCAATACCAACGTTGATGCGGAAGGACCGGACTGAGCCCCAAAATGTTTCTCTAGTTGGGCTTTGAGCTACTTGGGTCTGTTTCTTCATACAAAGACACAGATTACAAGCAGCTGGGCTGTGATCGGGCCCAAGGCACTGGATACACCAGGAATGGGTATCAGTACCTGAGATGGTCCGGTTGTACCGAGTACAACGTTTGAAGCCGCTGGGTGTCCTCGATGACATGGAAGGAAAAATGGCCTCAGCAAAATTAAAGGACTCAATTGTGCCAAAATAAAGGGGCACAAAAAAGGGGCAAAAACCAACCATGCGGCCTAAAAAGCAACCGCATCGAAAACAAAGAAAACATAAAAGTAGGATCAAAGACTTAAGTAAACTAGAAGGAAACTTTTTTTTTTAAAACAAAGCAACGATTCAGGCGCAAAAATAGCGAAAAAGAAAAGACTCTTTTCCCGGGCCTTAACGAGGAGCACAGGAGGAACGTGCACGCGCCAGAAGGCTCCAGTAAAACTTTGTTTTTTGCTGTGGCAAAATGCTGGTTCCCGGGCCGATGCGGACGTCGACCCACATGTCAGAATAAGTAGTCTGCTTGTCCTCAGAGAAAAGAGGTTTCAACAATGCTGAAAGAAAGCCAGGTGTGTTTAAAGAGAGAGCAGGACAAAATATGAACATTATCCCCATCAACTTCTAAGCAGCTTGTAGATGAAAGGAAAAAAAACAACACAATTTTAAGCGACTATGCAAATGCTAGAAGCCTATAAAATAAGATAGGAGAGAGAATACAGAACACTAAATGATGAGGTAGATATATGCATCTCAGAGACTTGGTGGAAAGAGGATATCCAATGGGACAAGTGTGACAACGGGGTACAAATTGTATCACAATGACAGACAGGATCAAATTGGAGGGGGTGTTGCATTATATGTTAAACAGGAAATTAAGTCAAAGACGAAGTTTTGGAAAGAAATAATTTTGATTTAATTCCTACAAATGCACAGAGTATGATTCCATTATGGGACAATAAAGTAGGGAAAGTATTAGATAGTTTGGCTCCTTTACATAAAATAAAGAGAAAAACAGACAGAAAAACCATGGTGGGGGTCACGTGCTGCAGTGCTGTTGATCGGACGTCCCAAGCCCCGGCTCCGAGCCTGACTCCCTATAAATCGTGAAATTAAACCGCAAAAAACTCTCCAAAACCACCCACCTGATCGGAGGTGTTACATAAACACTTGCGCTTCCACCCGATCCGGGAGCGAAGTTGATTGCAGCGGTGAGTGACTGGCATGCCCGCGAAAAGCCGGTACAGTAAAAAGAATCGCGTGCAGGACGTGAGACCTAAAATGGCGGCGGTAACGAATCAGCCTGCTGTAGGCATGCAAGAACTTATAGCCCAGGTCACGGCGATCTTGGAGGAAAAGCTTTCCAAATTTCAGACATCTGTAGAACAGATTCGGGAGGCGGTAGAGCAGCAAAGTGCCAGGATACAGCAAGCGGAGGAAAGGATATTGAGGCAAGAAGACAGGTCAGAGGCTGCAGACGCTAGAATAAAAGTGCTTGAACAAAAATGCTCGTGCCTGCTACAGCAAGTAGATGAACAAGAAAATAGAAGTAGGAGAAATAATGTGAGGATTCTTGGGGTGCCAGAGTCTGTGAAAGATAAAGATTTGCGGAAGCTGGTGGAAAGCTGGCTCCCTGAGTAATTGGGTATACAAGCATCGGACCTACCCCTGAAGATCGAGCGAGCTCATAGAATCGGGCCAGTGAGAGAGGGAGATCCGCGTCCACGGCCAGTAATTATTAAGATTCTTAATTATGCTGATAAAGAAAATTTGATGCAAGCTTACAGAAGGAAGAGAGTGGTGGAGTATGAGGGGAAGAAGTTACTTCTCTTTCAGGACTACTCCGCTGTGGTTTCAGAGCAACGCTGGAAAATGGGACAGCAGTGCAAGAGATTATTCGATAAAGGAGTTAAATTTGCACTGCTGTTCCTGGCTAAAGTGAGGGTCATGCAGGATAATAAAGTACTGTTTTTTACTGATCCCAAGGAACTGGGCTCTTTTGTGAACAGGCTACAAGCATAAGATTGGAGCCAAAGCTCTACCAGTTGGAACAGGACCCCTTGCTTACATTTGTTTACCAAGATTATACCAGGAACTGAGAGGCTTAGACTGTAACACGGAAATTAACCTGGCAAATAACTCCCTAAGGAAAGTAATGACTGGGGTTGCAGAGCATCATCTCTCTATATAAAAGGCAACCCCAACGTTCTGAAGCCTCCACGGAAGTTGAGGTGCCCGAGATATCCGGTGTGCCCTGGAGTGTCTGCATCGCCCTCGTGTCAAAACGTCATGACGTCGAGGGCGGAGCTATAACACTCGAGGCCCGAAACCGAAACGCCACAGGTACGGCCACGGAGGCGCAGCAAACAAAAAAAAACCCAAAACCCTACCCACACACAGCGACGCGAACACCGAACAAGGCAAGTAGCTCGGAGGGAGGGGGCCCCTTGCTAGCGCCCGTTTCATTGCCCTCAGAAACGGGCATTTATTCCTAGTTGTTAATAAGTCTGACAAGTACAAATATTTCATCGTGGGACAATAAGCGCTGATGCTGGCAACCACACAGCATTCTACACATTTAAACTGAAACAGAGAAAAATCGCCTCATCCAAAGATAAACAACGACACTGACAAACAGCTCTCTGAAAATAACAATTTATCAACGGACCCTTGCTCAGCAGGAGGCACAGGCAGCCACTTATGATTCAGTTAGCAGAGATTAGACACCATTGTGAGGGGATGAATTCTCCCCGGTGAGAGCTGAGCCGTTTCAAATTCGAGCTCGGGATCAAAGGAGATTTTAAGCATTTCAGGGATCAGAGCCCTCTAATCTTTCCTTTACTCCCAATATACGGATGTTCAAGGAACTGAAACCTCACTTCAGACTTCATACCTAACCTGTCTTTTTTACTGGTTTTGTTTCCCACTGCTTCAAGTCTGGAGTTAAATTCAGTCACTGAAGATGTCAAGGGGGTCTATCGCCAAGCTCGCGAGACAAGCCTCGCAATCCTCTGATCTCCATTACGGTCTGAACTTAGTAGAAAGTGGCAGTTTACCAGTCGTCTTGTCGGGACTGAGAGGATTGCTTTTGACCTTTGGAACCTGGCAGAAGAATGGAGGTAGGATCCTGCTTCGCTGATTTTGTAAGAGACATGGTGTAAACTTATATAAAAACCAGCGGCTTTGGAAACCCTTGGGATCAGCTTGAACTGAAGCAGCAGATGCGAGCCCTTGTGGACCAGGATGGTGTAGTATATTGAGAATGGTTGCATGGAATTGAGATTTATTGCATGTCGTGACTTGAACAAGGGAGGTGGCTGGCAAGGCAGGATGTCAACTTGCAGATGGGAGCAAAGATATCCAAGACTAAGAGGGGGAAGCGGATCTGTCTCAGGGGAAGTCATGTTCCGTGAACATGTTGGCCCTTGCGAACCATGGCAACTAGTGATTTGGCCTGCTAATGGGCCGATAGTAGTTTAATAGACCTGAATAGTGTCAGGAGCTCCCTGTTGAAAAAATGTTCCCCCCCCCTCCTTTTCTTTTGCTGTTATGAGTTAAGGACAGGTTCATGTTAGCTGTTAATCAAGTGTTCATTATCTTCTGTTGAAGCAAGGAATGTGTATGGGAGTTGGGAGGGTGGGTAGGAGAGGAGTGAGAGAGGGAGCCAGGAAAGTTGGTGGTGTGCAAGGAAGGAGTGTGTGTTGTGGATTGGCAGGGTGTGGGGGAAAGGGAATGTGGTTGACCAGGAAGAAAATACGCTGGGAGGGAAGAGGGGGAAGGGTAGGAGGGGGGGGTGGAGAGGGAGTGGGTGGGGTCCCCTGGTTACTCAGCTGGACAGCATGGGCGCACTCACGGAGGCTTAAAAGCGTGGGGAGAAAAAAGGGAGGCCAAATGGGGCACAGGAAGCTGCAATGGAGGAGTGGAAGAACGATCTGGGGGCTCAGCTGGGAGGCCCCTGGAGGACCCATACAAGCTTTGAGCACAAGATGGAGATGTGTGTGATGTTACATGGGTAAATTAAAGATTGTAACACTGAATGCTGATGGAGTACACTCCCCAGTAAAGCGTGCAAAAATTTTGCAAGTACTTAGGAGGCAGAAGGCTGATATAGCTATGCTGCAGGAGACCCACCTTAGCAAGTTGGAGCATTTAAAGCTAAAGCGGGACTGGGTAGGTGAGGTCTTTTTTGCAGAGGGGAGTAGCCATACTGCTGCGGAAAAATATTACATTTGACCTGCACAGAATGTACCAAGACCCGGAAGGACGGTCTCTTATAGTGGCAGGAGAATTGCAGGGGAGAAGGGTGGGGCTCTGCAGTGTATATGCGCCTAATATATACTCCCATAAGTTTTTCACTCTGCTGGCAGCTAAATTGGTAACATGGTAACATAGTAGATGACGGCAGAAAAAGACCTGCACAGTCCATCCAGTCTGCCCAACAAAATACAGTGGGGGAAATAAGTATTTGATCCCTTGCTGATTTTGTAAGTTTGCCCACTGACAAAGACATGAGCAGCCCATAATTGAAGGGTAGGTTATTGGTAACAGTGAGAGATAGCACATCACAAATTAAATCCGGAAAATCACATTGTGGAAAGTATATGAATTTATTTGCATTCTGCAGAGGGAAATAAGTATTTGATCCCCCACCAACCAGTAAGAGATCTGGCCCCTACAGACCAGGTAGATGCTCCAAATCAACTCGTTACCTGCATGACAGACAGCTGTCGGCAATGGTCACCTGTATGAAAGACACCTGTCCACAGACTCAGTGAATCAGTCAGACTCTAACCTCTACAAAATGGCCAAGAGCAAGGAGCTGTCTAAGGATGTCAGGGACAAGATCATACACCTGCACAAGGCTGGAATGGGCTACAAAACCATCAGTAAGACGCTGGGCGAGAAGGAGACAACTGTTGGTGCCATAGTAAGAAAATGGAAGAAGTACAAAATGACTGTCAATCGACAAAGATCTGGGGCTCCACGCAAAATCTCACCTCGTGGGGTATCCTTGATCATGAGGAAGGTTAGAAATCAGCCTACAACTACAAGGGGGGAACTTGTCAATGATCTCAAGGCAGCTGGGACCACTGTCACCACGAAAACCATTGGTAACACATTACGACATAACGGATTGCAATCCTGCAGTGCCCGCAAGGTCCCCTGCTCCGGAAGGCACATGTGACGGCCCGTCTGAAGTTTGCCAGTGAACACCTGGATGATGCCGAGAGTGATTGGGAGAAGGTGCTGTGGTCAGATGAGACAAAAATTGAGCTCTTTGGCATGAACTCAACTCGCCGTGTTTGGAGGAAGAGAAATGCTGCCTATGACCCAAAGAACACCGTCCCCACTGTCAAGCATGGAGGTGGAAATGTTATGTTTTGGGGGTGTTTCTCTGCTAAGGGCACAGGACTACTTCACCGCATCAATGGGAGAATGGATGGGGCCATGTACCATACAATTCTGAGTGACAACCTCCTTCCCTCCGCCAGGGCCTTAAAAATGGGTCGTGGCTGGGTCTTCCAGCACGACAATGACCCAAAACATACAGCCAAGGCAACAAAGGAGTGGCTCAGGAAGAAGCACATTAGGGTCATGGAGTGGCCTAGCTAGTCACCAGACCTTAATCCCATTGAAAACTTATGGAGGGAGCTGAAGCTGCGAGTTGCCAAGCGACAGCCCAGAACTCTTAATGATTTAGAGATGATCTGCAAAGAGGAGTGGACCAAAATTCCTCCTGACATGTGTGCAAACCTCATCATCAACTACAGAAGACGTCTGACCGCTGTGCTTGCCAACAAGGGTTTTGCCACCAAGTATTAGGTCTTGTTTGCCAGAGGGATTAAATACTTATTTCCCTCTGCAGAATGCAAATAAATTCATATACTTTCCACAATGTGATTTTCCGGATTTAATTTGTGATGTGCTATCTCTCACTGTTACCAATAACCTACCCTTCAATTATGGGCTGCTCATGTCTTTGTCAGTGGGCAAACTTACAAAATCAGCAAGGGATCAAATACTTATTTCCCCCACTGTAACTCATATTTGCTGCTTTTTGTGTATACCCTACTTTGATTTGTACCTGTGCTCTTCAGGGCACAGACCGTATAAGTCTGCCCCGCACTATCCCCGCCTCCCAACTACCAGCCCCACCTCCCAACCACCGGCTCTGGCACAGACCGTATAAGTCTGCCCAGCACTAACCTCACCTCCCCACCACCAGCCCTGCCTCCCAACCACCGGCTCTGGCACAGACCGTACAAGTCTGTCCAGCACTATCCCCGCCTCCCAACCACCAGTCCCGCTTCCCACCATCGGCTCTGGCATAGACCGTATAAGTCTGCCCAGCCCTATCCGCGCCTCCCAACCACCAGCCCCGCCTCCCGATCTTGACTAAGCTCCTGAGGATCCATTCCTTCGGCACAGGATTCCTTTATGCTTATACAAACGCATGTTTGAATTCCGGTACCGTTTTCATTTCCACCACCTCCCGCGGGAGGGCATTCCAAGCATCCACTACTCTCTCCGTGAAAAAATACTTCCTGACATTTTTCTTGAGTCTGCCCCCCTTCAATCTCATTTCATGTCCTCTCGTTCTACCACCTTCCCATCTCCGGAAAAGGTTCGTTTGCGGATTAATACCTTTCAAATATTTGAACGTCTGTATCATATCACCCCTGTTTCTCCTTTCCTCTAGAGTATACATGTTTAGTTCAGCAAGTCTCTCCTCATACGTCTTGTAACGCAAATCCCATACCATTCTCGTAGCTTTTCTTTGCACCGCTTCAATTCTTTTTACATCCTTAACAAGATACGGCCTCCAAAACTGAACACAATACTCCAGGTGGGGCCTCACCAACGACTTATACAGGGGCATCAACACCCCCTTTCTTCTGCTGGTCACACCTCTCTTTATACAGCCTAACAACCTTCTAGCTACTGCCACCGCCTTGTCACACTGTTTCGTCGCCTTCAAATCCTCAGATACTATCACCCCAAGATCCCTCTCTCCGCCCGTACCTATCAGACTCTCCCCACCTAACACATACGTCTCCCGTGGATTTCTACTTCCTAAGTGCATCACTTTGCATTTCTTCGCATTGAATTTTAATTGCCAAACCTTAGACCATTCTTCTAGCTTCCGTAGGTCCTTTTTCATGTTTTCCACTCCCTCCGGGGTGTCCACTCTGTTACAGATCTTAGTATCATCCGCAAATAGGCAAACTTTACCTTCTAACCCTTCAGCAATGTCACTCACAAATATATTGAACAGAATCGGCCCCAGCACCGATCCTTGAGGCACTCCACTACTTACCTTTCGCTCCTCCGAGCGAATTCCATTCACCACCACCCTCTGGCGTCTGTCCGTCAACCAGTTCCTAATCCAGTTGATCAATACCAGTTGATTGTAGGGGGAGATTTCAACGTTACCAGTGACCCCTCCATAGATTGTAAGCCGCCAAGATGAGCAAGCCCAGACCAGGATGAAAGAGGGGTGAATTATTTGATGAAGGAGCTAGATTTAGTGGACCTGTGGCGCTCCCAACACCTGGACGAGGCCGATTACATCTTTTTTTCACACCCACACGGAACACACTCTAGACTTGATTATCTGCTAGTATCTTACACGGTAGCTCTGACAGTGTGCAAATCAGAAATTGGGGAGCCAGATGTGTCTGACCACTCGCCGGTGTGGATGGACTGGCAGGCGGGGGGCAGTGAGGGAGTAAGCAGATGGCGGATGAATCCGGCTCTTTATCAGAGTAGGGACTTTCAGGCTTACCTGAGGAAGAGCTGGCTGGATTACATGGTAGAGAATGAAGCGCAGGAAGTGAGCCCGCGGGTGTTTTGGGAGGCCTCGAAGGCGGTGTTAAGGGGGAAGATTATTTCTTATAGGGCCACCCAGAACAAGAAACGTGGGGACAGACTGAGG
Organism: Microcaecilia unicolor; assembly: GCF_901765095.1. Classification (NCBI taxonomy): domain Eukaryota; kingdom Metazoa; phylum Chordata; class Amphibia; order Gymnophiona; family Siphonopidae; genus Microcaecilia; species Microcaecilia unicolor. The sequence goes on along the minus strand of NC_044042.1, from coordinate 92,395,027 downwards.
GCCTTAACAGTGAAACTGAGGGAGGCACGACAAGTGTTTATTAGGCTCCCCTCGGATGCCAACAGGAAGGCGTATATGGATTGTAGGAAGGAGGTACAGCAAGCATTGGATGACGGGGCGCTTTACAATATAAGGCTCTATAAATACAAACTCCATCGGTGAGGCAATAAAACAGGCAAACTGTTGGCATCCCTAGTTAGAGAACGACGCGGAGATTCATAACTAAAATAAGGAACAGGGAGGGTGAGGTCAAGACTTTGCTGCCTGACATTCAAAAAGAATTTGTTCAGTATTATTCACAGTTATACCAGACGGGGGTCTTCACAGAGAGCAAATGCTCAGAATTCCTTGAGGGGGTTGGGCTGCCCAGGATATCAGAAGAGCAGAGGAGGGGGTTGAATGAGCCCATCCAGGGAAAAGAAGTACAGCAAGTGATTAAGCGTCTTCAACTGGCTAAAGCGCCGGGCCCAGATGGGTTGGGGTGGAATACTACAAAATCTTACAGGATGTGATGGTGGCGCCCTTCATCACTATGTGTGAAGAGGTTCGGGAGACAGGTGAGATGGGATCTGTACTGAATCATGCGCATATTGTGCTGATCCCTAAACCGGGGAAAGATGAAGAGTTAGTGGGTTCTTACAGGCCCATCTCCCTGCTGAATCAAGATATTGGCAACGGTGGTGGCAGATAGATTGGGTAGGGTGGTTCCTGACCTGGTGCACCCCGACCAGGTGGGCTTTGTCAGGGGGAGATTCGCGTCAGCCAACATCTTAAAAGTGAGTCGGATCTTAATGGAGGGCAGTGGGAAAGTAGGAGATGCGCTGGTGGCGAGCCTTGATGCGGAGAAAGCCTTTGACAAGGTAGTCTGGCAATACTTATTCTGGGTCTTGGGGCGCTATGGTATCCAGGGAGAGTTTGTGGGGTGGATACGGGCGCTATATAAGTAACCTGACAGTGCAGCTCCTGGTCAATGACTCACTGACTGGCGCGTTTCCCCTGGGGGTGGGGGGGGGGGGACCAGGCAGGGCTGCCCACTATCACCGTTGTTATTCATCCTTACTTTGGAGCCCCTGGCGGCAAAGTTGCGACAAGAGACCGCGTTGAAAGGCCTGAAAGTAGGCTGTGATGAATATAAAATCAACTTATTTGCGGACGATATGTTGCTGTTGCTGATGAAGCGACTCGTACACTATCACATTATTCGGGCTTTTGGAGAGTTTTCGGGTCTTAGGATCAATTTTGAGAAATCAGAGGCATTACCAGTGAGCGACCTGTGTGTAAGTATTACATCGCAGGCATTCCCACTCCGATGGGCCACAGAAGGTATTAAGTATTTGGGGATTTACATCAGTGCGAATCAGAAGTGGGTGTATAAAAGAAATGGGATTGATCGATTAGAAGAGAAAAAACGTTGTGTCAGAAGTGGAAAGACCTGCCAGTGAATTTCATGGGACGCATAGCATTGATCAAGATGGTCATTTTGCCTAAATTACTTTACCCGTTACAGATGCTCCCTTTGTGGGCGAGGACTTCAGAGGAAAATTTGTACAAAAGTCTGGTGGGTACTTTCATTTGGCATGCTAAGCGCCCGAGGATAGCTTTCACTAAGCTGCTTAGGAATCATGGACAAGGGGGACTTCAGCTGCCGGATCTGAGAGTATTTAATGTGGCTGCATTGCTGCGGTGGATCCATGAATTGATTACAGAGAAGGGCTTTTTCGCTCTACTGGACTTTTGGGAAACTTGGTGCAGGCCGAATGACCCCTTCACAGTTTTGGAGTCCTGGGCAATACAAGGGGCAAAAAAGAAAGTAGTGAACCCCTATGTGGCAGCTCTTCAAACGGCTTGGAGGTGGTGGAGAGGGCAAGTGGGTGGGGGAACAGGGATGAGCCCATTTCTGCCGCTGGTGGGAAATATGGCCTTCCCGGCGGGGGTGGGAACGTCAGTATTCAGTATATGGAGGGATAAAGGCTGTAGATTCATAGGCCAATTTCAGGAACGAGGGGGAAGACGCTCTGCCAACGTCTGACATGGTGAAAAGTGAACTGCAGATCCCTGGCTCCCATTTCTTTGCATACTTGCAAGCACGAGACTACATACTGAGTGTAGAGCGCAAGAGTAAAGCAATTGTGCGGTTCACACAGCTTGATCATGTTTTCATGCAGATGACCCCCAGCCAGAATCAATTAACTGGGTGGTGTCACCTGATCAGGGAAAGCATGCGGGCGCCCCACTTGTTAGTGCTAGCGGAAGCGTGGAGTGCAGATGTGGTGGAAGAGGTATCAGTAAAGCATCTAGGTGTAATTTTTCAGGAC